>NC_041042.1:15853776-16157380 GCF_900634625.1 Parambassis ranga
AGCGCTGAGAGACTTGATGTCATGAACTAGAAGCTTTGGTGCAGGCAGGGAAGGGGTCGATTCAATCTCCAAGAACTTAACAAACATCTCTGTGAAGGACTGCAGCACAGGAGAGGACAGAGAGTGGTGGTTTGGATTAGTTAGACGATTAATTGACACAAAATGAAGCCTAAACATGAACATGTCTGCTGCCTTTGTAATAAAAGCTATTCTGAGGAGGTATGACGGAGAGCCACTTTGTTCTTATTGTTCAGGGGTCAGTATAAACAATAAGAACTGTGTGTCCCTATGTTAAAAGCACATGTTTGTTTCTTACCGAGTTGAGTCCTTGGCCACTGTTGGGTCTCTGTGGAGTGTTTGGGACACTTTGTGCTCCTCTGCCTCCCAGCCAGCTCGACACCCATCCAGTAACACCGTGCCGTCCGTCCTCCTCCAACATCTACAAATAGAATGAAAGCATCGATAAACAATGTTGGACTCACAGGAGGAACAATCCTACCAACATCTAATGCTTCAGACTCAAACACCAAACAGACTCGGCTGTGGCTGCACCTGAACGCGTTACAGTGCTGTATGCTGCTGTGAGCGGAAATAACTCTCCATACCAGAAGGGGGCAGCAGTCTGGATTCATCCATCAATAAAAGGGAACAGTAGTGATCAACATTTTCACACCAATCTTTCACTACAGATGTGTCTGATAAATTAAGATGAGCTGATGCTTCAACCAGTCAGAGGCATCACCTCACTGATGGACTCCGCTGTGGATTCAACACGCTCAACTGACCAGAAAGTGGCCAACCGCGGTCCTACTCCTGCCAAATCACAGGGCGCACGGCGATGGCTGACACCGGCTGACTGACCGACAGGCCGCTGTACTCCTGAGCTGTTTGGGTGGAGAGATAGAGAAGCATAAAGCATTCACACCGTGTATGCTTTATGCGCCCTTGAGCTGAGTGACACTGCACATCTGGCGCAACAGATGATCCACGCTGTAGTAGCCACATCTGGTTCACATGAATGCAACGAAAATATGATAAAACCCACAGCAATAAGGAGGTCAACAGTGGTACCTTTATTTTATTTTCGGATTCCGGAGTACTAACCGCGAAGATCAAGTGGGATCATTTCTGTCGTCAAATTTCAGATTCTACAAAAAAATCTTTTACAGTTTATACATTTCATCCGCCTGGAGAAACCCTGGAACGCTCCCTCTGCAGCGACTGATTGATCTCTATACAAAAATGTAGAGCAGCTCAGTTCTAAATGTGCAGTTTTTACATTTTGTAAATATATATATTTATATTAAGCATTTACAATCCTGATTATACAACTAATTAGCAAAAATGCAGGCACTTCACCAGCTCCCCCAGTGCCTATAAATAGGAAAAACCCACCATTTATACACACACACACACACATACACATACATATATGTATATATATGGACATAAGAGCAGTCTCAAGCTTCTGATCAACCACAGTCAGCAGTTACAGCCATAATTACAAAGCTTATTGCATATCACAGTCTGGCCGTCTGGAAAACACAAGATTTTGCAAAAATGTCTTTATGGTTTTAACAGATGTAGTGAACCACATAAATCTGTACGCAGGCGACTGCTGCCAGAGAGTTTTTCGGCAAGTCCTGGATCAGGAACAGCTCACTGCATCGGCAAAGAGAAAAAAAAAATCCTTAAACGACAAGAATATAAAATGTGTCCAATGAGAAATTAAGGATGGAAAGCGGCGTTTCCTCTTCAAACAGAGGTGATGATTGCAGACCCACATGTGTTGTACTGCACAGAGTCAGTTTACAAGGTCACTTGTTTTCAGGACTGATACATAGAATTTAAGATGTGAGAAGATGACGCAAATCTTGTAAATGTTCTCATCCTTGCTACAAGATCTGCAGTGGACGAACACTAATGCTGAGTGGGAAACACTGTCACTGGTGTGTAAAGGGAGTGTCTGTTGCATAGAACAGTTTTTTGCCAGTAAAACTGAATACAAGAAAATTGCTTCAATCCCCTCTGAAAATTCTTCTCTCGTATGCAAGAAACAAAATTGAACAGCAAACAGCAGAGTCTGTGTAGTGTCAAACTCATTGGGTGAATTAGGACATCTGTCTGGCACTGGTTATGTGACACCGTATCACTGCTTTAACAAGTCTTTGAGCACAGCTCCTGCACTGGCCTCAGCCGACACCGGCACAGGTGTGAAGGTGGGCAGAGCGTCAGAGATGGGCTTCATGAGCAGGTGACCTCCCGAGCCAGCGGAGCCGGAACCAGCCAGCAGCGGCACTGCGGCGGAGCGAGGGGCCAGGAAGGGATTGGACTCCCCGGGTCGCTTGCTGGCTGCTGCTGCAGCTCCTGTGAGGTGAGGTACTTAGAAGTTAGAGAAACAACAAAGAAAACACGACAGAGAAAGAAGCATTCTGATGGTGCCGTGTACTCCCTTTTACCTGCAGCAGTGCTAGAAACTGCAGCGCTCGTTCTGCCTGGAGGTGGAGCGCTGAGAGACTTGATGTCATGAACTAGAAGCTTTGGTGCAGGCAGGGAAGGGGTCGATTCAATCTCCAAGAACTTAACAAACATCTCTGTGAAGGACTGCAGCACAGGAGAGGACAGAGAGTGGTGGTTTGGATTAGTTAGACGATTAATTGACACAAAATGAAGCCTAAACATGAACATGTCTGCTGCCTTTGTAATAAAAGCTATTCTGAGGAGGTATGACGGAGAGCCACTTTGTTCTTATTGTTCAGGGGTCAGTATAAACAATAAGAACTGTGTGTCCCTATGTTAAAAGCACATGTTTGTTTCTTACCGAGTTGAGTCCTTGGCCACTGTTGGGTCTCTGTGGAGTGTTTGGGACACTTTGTGCTCCTCTGCCTCCCAGCCAGCTCGACACCCATCCAGTAACACCGTGCCGTCCGTCCTCCTCCAACATCTACAAATAGAATGAAAGCATCGATAAACAATGTTGGACTCACAGGAGGAACAATCCTACCAACATCTAATGCTTCAGACTCAAACACCAAACAGACTCGGCTGTGGCTGCACCTGAACGCGTTACAGTGCTGTATGCTGCTGTGAGCGGAAATAACTCTCCATACCAGAAGGGGGCAGCAGTCTGGATTCATCCATCAATAAAAGGGAACAGTAGTGATCAACATTTTCACACCAATCTTTCACTACAGATGTGTCTGATAAATTAAGATGAGCTGATGCTTCAACCAGTCAGAGGCATCACCTCACTGATGGACTCCGCTGTGGATTCAACACGCTCAACTGACCAGAAAGTGGCCAACCGCGGTCCTACTCCTGCCAAATCACAGGGCGCACAGCGATGGCTGACACCGGCTGACTGTCCCAGACTGTGCCTCTTACACTATAGGGTAGACTTTCTCCTGTTTTAAAAGTCATGGTCAGATTATTTCAGTTTTAATTGCTCTTTATTTTCCCTTTAGCTTGCCACCGGTTTCTGGAAAATAATTTTTATGGACCGGCCGTCCAGTAAAAATGGTGTACAGGCAGTCTGACTCTCTGCAGACAGCACGCTCTCCTAGACAAAATGTGTGGCTTTTTTTAGTCACTGTCATTCATGCTCTCTAATCATCAGGCATTCTCAAAGATGGACCCCACATAAAGGCTGCATGGATCACAGCAGTAGACTTAAAAGACACTAAAATGTGGGATAGCAGCTCCACTGAGGCAGATTCAGAGAAGTCGGCTGGTTTTGTGGGACACTTGGCTGCCGTAAACACGAGTTGAGTGGAAAATTTAAATAGCATTAACAGGAGATGAGGAAAGAATGACCTCCAACATAATAAAAATGGGTCTTCTGAGCAGTTCTAATCGCATTTGCCCCTCACACTGTATCTGTTTTCCTTTAAGAACGGGTTGGGTAATGTGCTTTGGAATCGTTGGACAGAATCCCACAGGGCTCCTGCCAGAAGATCTGGATAAGGAAATGCTTTCTTTTTCAGGGCTGAGCACAGACGGGATTCTCAGGGGCGGCTGGAGTTAAAAATGTAACTTTCGGTGGGTCTCTGAGGGACGTGTTTATGTAATTAATCATTTGAAAAGGCCTGTTGTCTCAGGGTCAGAGTGACAAAGGAAAAAAAAAAAACAGTGTGTGTAAATAGTGGAATCAAAGATTAAACAGGACAGACTGATAACATGCCGGTGTGCCACTCTGCTGTTATTATATATTTATAATATATATTTGAGTCAAATTTTGACCTAAATCACACAATGTGTTACAAACACGAGGAGGTTCAGCATGATAACCAAACCACAGCTAGCAGTTTCCCTTTGTCTTTATGCTAAGCTAAGCTAAGCTAAGCTGAACATCGTCGAGCTCCAGTTTGGTCACAAACTCTTAGCATATTTTCTAAAAAAGACTGACCTAAGAAACCAAAACTGAGACAACAGGAAGTTAAAAAAACAGAGACTCAAGTACAAGATCCTTTTTTTTTGTTTTCCATTAGTGCAGCGATTTGTCATGCATTAACTCCCAGTACAGCACAATGATGCAACCTGCTCACTGACTGATTAAGTTAAAACATGTAGTTAGAACAGCTGCCCAAAGCACATTTCTGCTTTTGCTTAAGCAAATACTTTGAATCTGAGTCAACAAATCTCTCACCTTATCAACATCTTCTCTGCTCAGCCCCAAGACGCTTCCCATGAGCCTCAGCACGTCAGCACGCTTGGTTTTAGGTGTATGGAAGTATCCCAGGAACAGGTTGTGCATCAAGACCCTGCAGACGGAGCAGCCGTGATGATGCAATTTAAGACAGCAGATGTCAAGCCAAACACAACAATACATAACGATTGTTTTCTCTGCTGACCATAACGTGTCTGAGACATTTTAGACACAACTATACTTACTTGTCTATCTTTCCCTCTGTGCTGTTCAGCAGGTTCATCAGTTTTCTTTGCGCCTCCTCTAACATCTCCTGTCGCACTTCCACTGCAACACAGATGGAGATGCAATGTTCAAGCCACAGCACAGCTGCATGTGTTCATTTAACAGCTCTGATTTCTGTTCTAAAACACTGTTTTAAATGAACAAATGTCAGGAGCAAAACAATATTTTCATGGAAATATAGTTTCTTTAAATGTATCTAATCTAAGAGAACACAAAACCATACCCTGTTTTATATTTATACACAAAACAATGCAATGAAATGTTCCCAGAGTGTCAAAAAATATCAGGATATCAGATTATCTGTGCAAACACAGCTAAATAAGCCTCTCACATGTGTGACTGTGGTTCACTGCTTTCTCACAGCCAGTTTAAAACTATTAATAGCTATACGTTTGCTATAAGTAACTGATTTGTAAAGCAAATATTAGGACTCATATCAGGCCTGGACAAATACAGTCTGAACAGCCAGAGGGCTGTGAAGAAAGACACTGTCTGTGACGCAATGGTTGTATCTGATAAGAGTGGGACCTTCGGAGAGTGACTTGAAGGAAGGTCTGGGCGGTGGTCTTTAAACCAAACGCACATAAAACCCGCTTTATTTTATCACAACCTCATGAGGACACCTGGGAATAATGGAAGTTTAAACAGAGTTTGGTTATTTTTGGTGAAAGATGACAGATATAAAAAAGGTCACCTTGTTTTTTCAGCTCTTCAATCTGGTCCTCCTTCAGATCGAGCTGATCAGTGAGACGAGATGCTGAATCTAGAGCAGCGTTGGCTTCATCCAGATTCATCTGAGAAGAAGAAAAATGCAGGTAAGGCATGACATGAAAAGATGGCCGATGTGATCCATATGACTGGTTATTGTCAGCTGTTTTACCTTGAAAGCAGACACCTGGTCCTCGAGCTTCAGGGCTTTTCTTCTCCACTCCTCCTTCTCCTTCTTGTGCTTTTCCAGCTCAGCCGAGTACATGGCTTTCTCCTCTGATAGTTAAAGAGACAATAAATGTATCACTACAGGAAATATGGAACTTCATGACCAGGCTGCAGGCATCATGCAAACACATGGTAAAAAGCCTGCCGACTTGCCTTGTTGGAATTGCTCTAGCACCATCTGCAGGTTGGAGAGCGACACTGCATACTGGTTGACCTGTTCTTGAGAGGTTCTGAGCTGGGCGAGCGCATCGTCCCTCTGCTTCACCACCCCACTTAACTGCTCCTGCAGAGACTCCACCTGCATGCTGGCCTGTTGGCTGAAGAGAAAGGGAGAGCATGTAATAATTTATGATGTTCTAAAAAGGAATGAATTTATATGTAAAATAAGAGGGGGTGTCAGACATTTTTTATTCTAACCTGGCATTCTCCACGGCGCTCGATGATGTGGCCAGTTTGTCATCCAGCAGCGCCACCCTCCTGCGCAGATCAGCCTCCCTGTCCTCTGCAGCGAGAGCTTCTCTTGTGTATGAATCTTCAATCTCCAACAGGTGGTTACGCAGCCGTTCCAGCTCCAGGTTGAGACGCTGTTCTTTATCCCTCATATGCTGCAGCTGTAAACAACAAAAAATAAATGTTTTCATATGTCTATTTATTGAAGTTTTTTAAATCTTCTTTCTGCCCATGATTCAGTTGATGTTAAAGGTCTACTTACCTCAGTCTGTACTGCTGTGGTCTCCATCTGTTTCTGCTTGAGTGCCATCATCACCTGATCTCTCTCCTGCTGGAACACCACAGCTTTCTCCTGCATGGACTTCATTTCATTCAAGAGCTGATTTAGCTCACCGGATTTACCCTAAATGACATCATTAACAGAGAAAACCAGAACATTTTGAATCATAACAGAGAAAGGAAAGAATAAACATTTGTGAAAAACACGCAAAGGTGACTTTAAAGTCAAGAGAGACCAACGACAGCAAAGTTAACTGACCTGCTCTTTGTCCTTGAGCATCCTCTCCACTGTTGCGGCCTTGTCACTTATTGCACTTAGTTCAAACTCCTTCTCTCTCAGCAGAAGGGAAACCTGCATGTTGGTCTCCTGCAGCGCTCTGAACTCTGATTCTTTTTCTCGAGAGCGAGCAGCTACCCGCTCGTTTTCTTCCTTTAGCTTCTTCACATCCATTTCCAGAATAAGAGCGCGCTCCTTCAGGTTAGTTACTGCCTGCTTCAACACCTCGTTGTCATTCTCGCGGTTACGTAGCGCCTCACTCACTTGAATTAACTGGTCTCCTTTGGTTTTGATGAGTAAGTCTTTCTCCCTTACAGACCTCTGCAGAGCTTCCAGTCTCTCTCTGACCATCCGAACCTCCTCAGCCTGACTTCTCTGCTCGCTCTCTGAGGCGGACGCTGAATTAGAGAGCCGGTGGTTGTTCTCCTGAAGAGTCCTGATGATGTTTTCCTTCTCAGCCAACTGTGCTTGCAGTCGTGCAACGTCTTGTTGCAGTTTCTCATTGTTTCCAGGTAAAGCCGTGTGTTGGCTGGGGACATCAGCTGTGACAGTGGGACCACTAGCCAGAGTGGCTTCAGGAGTCTGCGCTACATTGTCCAGTTTACCCAGCAGAACATCCTTGGTAGTGCTGAGCTGTGTGATGGTTTGCTGGACCTGTGCAAGTTCCAGACTCAGACTTCCCAGCCTCTTCTCCTTCTGCTCATAGCTGTGAATCAGGCGCGCGTAGTCCACCGACAGCTTGGAGCTACAGTCACTGTCGGCAGTGACCTGACCCTGCAGTTTGATGAGCTCCTCGTGCAGCTGAGCCGACTCGTGCTGCATGTTTTTGACCGTTGTGATCACCTGCTGCTTCCACTCCTCCATCTTCTTCACCTGCTGCTTCAGTGTGTCCCTCTCCTGTAGCAGCTCCTCAAACTGGTTGCTGCTGACGCCTCCGAGGCCAGAACCAGATTCTCCTCCCGTGGACTGCAGGACAGTCACCAGGGTTTGGCACTTCTGGGTCAATGCATCTATCTCTATGTCCTTCTCCCTGATAATTCGAGACAGGTTCTGGATGGTCTCCTTGAACATCTCTTGGCTTCCAGAAGGGTCGCTCATGTTGGAGAGGCGCTGGTTCTCCTGCTGAAGCTTCGACAGTGCGGCCTCCTTCCCTGCCATGATGTCCATGAGGCGGTGATAGTCGGAGCGGAGTTGGCTGTTCTCTCTGGTCTTCTCATTAAGGACAGCTAGCACTTGCTCTCTCTCCACAGCATACGCCTGCAGTTGCTGCTGTAAGAACAAGACGTCCTGGTTATGTCCACCACCCAAGGACACTCTGGCATGAAGCGCCTTAATCTCCAGATCCTTCTGTAGGATCATCTGGGAGAGTTTGCCCACTTCATCACGGGAAACCACCAGCTGATCCAGCTGTTTGGTCAACGAGAGGTTCTTCTCATTCAGCTGGTTGATCTCCATCTCTTTCTCCTTGATGCCTTTCACAAGTCTTTCTATCTCTACCTTTGACAGGTCGTGTTTCTCATTGCCGTTTTCCTGATTCAGAGCCTGGTTCTTCTCCTCCTGCAGGATGACTTCTCCCTGCACATGTGGAGAGTTGGCACGGCCCTGACTTTCACAGAGCTGATCCACCGTTTGCTGGAGGCAAGCTATCTCTTCCTCTTTGGCATGAATGAGTCTGTCGTAGTTGAGCGTTGTCTGTTGGTGGCGAGATTGGGCCTGTTCCAGCTCACTCTGCTGAGCCTGCAGAGACTGCTGAGACAGAAGCAAGGAGGCCTGTTGTTCCTCCATGGTTCTCCTTAGGGCCTGGACCTCCTCTTCCAGTTGTTTCCTGGAGGATTTGAGCTGTGTGATTTCTGTCTCCAGCTCTGTGATGATGTCAAGAGTCCTGGGCTCAGCCACAGGTTGAGGTCTTCCCTGCTGATCCTTGAGGCGATCAATCTCCTCTTTCAAATGGCTGTTCTCCTCCTTCATGCCCCCCAGGTGTTTGTCCTTTTCCTCTAGTGACTGTTTGAGAGTTTCCGCTTCTTTGGTCACAACTGAAATGCGGGTCTCCATCTCTGTCTGTAACTCTGCAGCGTTTTGTTTTAAAGTCTCCATGAAGACATCCTTCTCTTGCAGCAAATCTGTGAGCTGCTTCTGCCCTGCAACTGTGATGGAAAGCATTTCATTGGTGTCTCTGTGGTCGGATGCCAGCTGCTCCATGTCTCTCTTCAGCTGAGCTATCTCCATGTCCTTTTCTTGGTTTAGTTTGATGGTGCGTTCATGCTCAGTCTGTAAAGCGGAGGCATCCATGGATCGAGCCCGAGTCAGCTCCTCGATAGTCTGCTTGTACTGTTTCACCTGTTGTGTTAGGGCCCTCTCAGCCTGTGTCAATTCACCTTCAAGCTGATTCTTCTCCAGCTTTAACGCTTCAATACGAGTATCCTTCTCCCTCACTATCCTGTTCAGAGCAGTTTGGCTTTCCTGCAGCTGGATGGTTAGCTCCTCTACTTTACCCAGAGTCTGCACACTGTTTTCCTTCAACCTCCTGTTCTCCATTTTCAAGTCATAGTCCTCAGACATCACCTTCTCATGAGAGCACCTTATCTCATCTAGTTCTCTCTTGAGGTCTGACAGTTCCTGCTCCTTCCCTGCTAGCTCCTCTTTAGCTCCATGAGCCTCAGCTCCTCTCTCTATTCCTTGATCCAGCCCTGCTTTAGCAGCAGATTGCTCCTTCTCCCTCTCCTGTAGCGTCTTCTTCAGCTCTGTGACTTCTCTCCTTGAGTCCCGGCTCTGTTCCTGGGCATGTCCCAGTTTGTCTTTCAGCTCCTTCACTGTGCGTTCCAGCTGCTGTTTTCCCATGTGAAGGTCGTTTAGGGTGAAAGCACTCTGGCTAAATTTCTCTTTTTGAGACTCTAGCTCCTGCTCTAATGCCCTTTTCTGGTCCTTGGTGGTGCTGAGCTCTGCAGTCATTCTTGTCAGCTGTGCATCGACCTCCTTCAACTGTCCAGTGAGCTGCTCCTTCACTGTGATCATGTGCTAAAGAGAATAAACAGGTTGTTACCATATTTAGGAGGTGAAATGTAACTAAAGTTAGACAAAACAAGGCATTGCAGTCAGATTCAGACCTGTGTTGCTTCCTGGTTTTGCCGGTCCAGTTCCTCCAGCTCAGACATCAGGGTGTCCCGTTCTTCCTCAGTAACTCTCAGGGCCTTTTCTCTCCTCTCCAGCTCCAACTTCAGATCCTCCAGTGACTCCACATTAGGATCAGCACTGCTATTGCTAACCATTTGTTCCTGTGTTTCTTTTAGTATTTGTTGCAGATTAAGCTGTGAAAAGAAAGCAGGATGAACACCCCAGTTTGCCCATATATGTACCTAGAAATATATAGACAGAGAAAATGATTAGGTAAACAAACCTTTTCTTGTTCTAGAACCTCCTTTTCTTGCCTCAGTGTCCCAATAATTGTGTTCAGTTCTAAGATGTCTGCATGCTCGACTTCTTCCTTTGGTTGTGCCTGAAGATAACAAAAAAAACACACACATTCAAATGGAGGTAATAAATACAAATCCTTCTCCTACTACAACTACAGCATATAACACCATGTGTTTATGCTCATACTTACCTCAGCCAGGCTTTTCAGTCTTTCTATTTCTTTTTCTGCAACTACAAAGAAGGAATTTGAGTAAATATAAGTTCTAAAACAGTATCTGCCACTGTGTGACACAAAATAAACTAAACTCTACCTGTAAGGTTATTTTTTAACATGTGGATCTTTTGATCTAGCTGGGCTTTCTGCAGAGCCTTCCCCTCCTGCTCCTGTACTCGTGTCTGGAGCTCGGCCACAGAGGTCTGCAGCCGTGTGTAGTTCTGCAGTAGCACGGTGTTCTCTTCCTGAGCGTCATCCTTCTCCAGTTGAAGTGAGGCCTGTTTCCTCTGAGCCTCCTGCAGACTGGCAGTCAGCTCAGCCAGCTGCTTCTCACGCTGCTCTGCAGCTTCCTGCAGGGACTGTATGGATTTTTGGAGCTCCGGCAGTATTGAGGTGTCTGATGGGGAACTAGCTTGATCACCTGGGAAAAATGATTTAGATCAATTCACAACGATGTCTAATTTTGCTTACTGCAAAAGTTTAAACTTGGATTCCCCTCTCCCCTAAGTTTCAATAATGAACGAACCACTCTGAAGCTGTTCCTCCAGCTCTTCTATCCTCTCTTCGTACTCTGCAAGCTCCTCTCTGTGCCGCCGGGTGACGTCAGCCATCTTCTGCCGCTGGGCGTCCTGCAGTGCTGCCAGTTCGTGCTGGTGTTCATCCACCTCACGACTCATTTCATCTCGTAGGTCCTGTTCCAGCGACAACATCAAAGTTACAGCCTCAGTATCTGTGCTGTCTGCACATTTATATTTTACAATACATTATAATCCATACAACAAACAATAAGAAGCTATAACAATTACCTTAATAGTCCTTTGAAGCTTGAGAATTTCTGTCTGGTCACCATTACTGGATCCTGTTGCTGCTGATGTCTGTGGTATGGAGAAAGAGTTTTATGTGTGTTGACATGTAGACCATGTCCATATAACCATATCTCCATATGTATCAAAACATCTGAAAGTCTTTAAAACATCTTCCTTATTTTCACCTGAGACATTCGCCTCCAGTGTGCCACCTCCGCCTCCAGGCGCATGACTTCTGTTGACAGCCTGTTGATCTCCTGCTGAGACCAAAGGACGTCACTGAGGTCAACCTCATCACCATGGAAGCCCTGGTGAGACCCTGAGGGGCGTGACAGGAAGGAGGCAGCAGAGGAAGAGGTAGTGGTCGAGGCAGCAGTGGTAACCGGCAGCACTGCGGCGCTGACTGCAGCGGACTGAGCTGACTGCTGCAGCTTCTGGACCTCTTCTTGGAGTCCACTCTGCCGAGCTTTCAGGTGACTAATCTCCACCTGAGAAGACACAAATAAAGCCAGTATTAACATGGGTTTTATGTCTGCGTCTGTTTTGATGATGATGGGTTTTTCTGGTGGAAGCACTTTTGTCCCAATTTCCCTCTTTCTTGTGCAAATACTTGTGTACGCACATCTTTCTGTTGCAGAAGGCTTCTGTATTCTGCAGACTGGCGCTTATTCTGAAGCTCCGCTGCCTCCAGTTTCTCCTCAAGTTCTGCGTGAAGCGTTTTCAACCGGTCATACTGCAACAAAGAAAAAGACAGGAGACATAAGTCACTAAATATGCAGGACATTATATAATTTTCAAATAACAACATCAAATTTACAATTTTAAATCAGCCCCATTTGAACATAGAGATGAGATCAGTGGAATTCTTATTAAAGAATTAAACTGGTGCCATCGCATATTGTTTGCAGTTATGAACAATAAATCCACAAAAAAAGAGCACATAAGTAGTATAGAGACCAATTTTAAAATGCCTAAGTAACAGCTGTAGCAGTAGCTGTAAAATGGAGTAAGCTGTTATACTTCTGTCGGAGCTATTTTTAGCCAGAGATCACTACACATTTGATACTCTAAAGATTATTTATAGCAGGTGCTGAATACTAGAAAACAGATTTTTATAGTGCTGAAATAGGACAATCTATTTCCTGGAAACAGTCTTCTCAGTGCAGGCATGTATGTTTAGGTTGAGACCTCAGAATGACTGTGACATTACTGAGCTCTGCACTGAAACTGCTGGATGTGAACCTTAGAAGCTTGAAGTATATGCTTTATATATTTAGGCATGATTAATTTCTAGGGAAGATAAGATTTACTCTTATGTTTTTTGCTCTTTGCTGAGAAAGGTGTAGAGTTTTACACACTGAGAAAGTAAGCATAGTATCAAACCTCAGATCTCTGGCTTGAAAATGCAGTCTGGACTTCAGCCAGCTTGGAGTTGGATACCTGCAGTTCTGTGGCAGCATCTGTAGTTACATGGGGAAAAACTGCATCAAAAACATCCGTGGTAGATGCACTGACACAGCAAGAATAAACCATAACAGAAACACATTAAAACAGTCATGATGATCCTTTTTGTAATTGGGAACACGTGGCTTTACCCACCATGGCACACAGTCACAGATCTGCTTAACAAGGCTCACATGACAAACAAACATGCTAGGCTGAGCAGGCCAACATTTCTAAACATGTTGTCAGAGCAGCTGAATGTAGCTCAGCCCAGACTCATTACCACATGTTAAAGCCCCAGTTTAAGCACCAATGAATCCCCTCCCTCTCTTCTTAAATAATTACTTTAAATGCCTCCCTACAGTGATATGACTTCATAGCAGCAGCTGTGAGTTGGAGATCTGTGGCCAAAGTTCTCTTTCAGTCGATGTTTTTTATCACTCAGTGTCTGTTTGCTTTACACTGATGCCACTGTGAAGTTCAATTGGCCGAATGTGATGCAGTTCTTTATTGCATTTTGACTTCATAACATAATTTTAGGTACAAGCTACAGCTTAAGAAGAAAATGATGAAAACTGGAAGCCAAACAATGCCTCGAATTTGCAAACACACACTCGTTTTTAAGCCAAAAGTTCACTACAGCATAGTTATGTTTCTACTGCTAGCATACATTTGAGAGCCACGACTAATCCATTCACAAAAAACATTAGACAGCATCAGGATCCTGAACAGGTGAATCATGATTTTCACTGTAAATAAACAAAAAATGCTTAAATCTTGTTTAAAATAAAATTTGCTGGTAACCTAATACATATTCCTGACTCTACAGCAAACTGTACACTCAATAATTAAGTTGTTATAGGGTACACTCATGCAGTAAAGAAAAAGCACAATCTGTGTTCTTACAGAAACCTTTATATTTCAGAGTAAAGTCTTAAAGGCAGGCGTAATGAGAGACTCACAATCCTTGACTTCCCAACTCCTTTTAAGTGCTAATAACGTTTATTTAAACGCATTTATGCTGCTAACGTAAGAAACACAGCAGATATGTCCTTAAATATATCTGGAAAATATGCTGTCACCTACAGATGTGAAGTTAGAAAGTCAGACTCAGGTGTACCACAAAAAAAAGCAGAAACTCAGACTTACCTCCGACCTCCTCCATCCCCTCCAGCAACATGTCTTTGGTAAAGTTTGATATCTGTCCGGTGAAAGATGACAGGCTCCCGCCGACCTGGCCCAGCGACTGGCCCAGGCCAGAGCCGAGTCCACCGAGCCACGATGACATCTTCAGATGGAGTAAAAAAACAAACAAAAACAAAGCAGGCCCGACAGGAAGGGGAGTTAGCCTAGCTTTGACCCGAAAGATGGAGCTTAGTCATTCAGCTCAGCTGTCAACTTAAACCACGACGAGGCCGTTAACTTTAAAATCCACTTAAATCTTCCGTAACAAAGTCGCTTTCCAGGCTGACAGACGCTCATTTAGCTAGCACCGAACCCGGCTGCTAACAGCTGATCGTTCGCCTGAAGGAATTCGTCCAGGCAAGCGAGTTAAACGGCATCATATGACAGTCAAACGGCTAATACTTTCATTTACGACTTGTGACGGTGGAGTCTGAATATTCTGCGGTCGGTGTGCGGTGTTTTCATGTCAGTTAGAAGCAGGACTACACACCACAGCGCCCTGAAAGTGCCACCTCAACTGCAGCCATTATCAGCTCGGCAGTAGCGATGGCTGTCAGGTTTGACGTGGACACTGAGCGTGAAAGCGGTGCATTGTGGGATACTGGAGGACCAACAAACCAATGTGTAGATACTACACGGCAATCACAGTCAAAGAACTACTCGATCAAATGTAAAAAATATCAACACAAGCACAAAACTGTCTCGAATGTAGAGTTGTTTATAACATGATATATTATTCTGTTAATATTGTTTGTTTAGGTTTGTTAGACATACAACGTATAAATAATATTTAATTCAGTTTTAGATAAAGTCCAAACATCCCCCAACAAAATGGCATGTTGTATAAAAACAGAGGCACGTGCCTCCAACACACAAAAGCAGTTCCACTTGGTTCATAAGAGAAGAGCCTCACCTCTAAAATGCACTCCGTGTTTTCCTGGTTACTACAGTGGCTTTGTTAGCTCCGTTAGCTCCGTTACTATAGTAACGGACCTAACAAAGCCAGTGGCTTTCATGGAGCGAGTGTAAAACATGCAAAGAGAACCGTCAGTGCTGGTCGAAGCTGGAGGGGGTAACGTCAGTGTCATCCCACAAAGTCCAGCTCATGCTAAAGCCTTACTGTTTGTCACATGGCCCCAGGTGACGTTAGGTTGATGTTAAATCAACTTAGAAAAGTTGGGAGGAAGCTGCTGTTTACTTTAGTTACAGTAGACGGTCTCACGTCTTGTCTGATGACATGTTGTTGCCTTTTCTGCTCCCTCCCCACACACAATGGACATAAGGAGATTCCTAACAAAGACACGGAGAGTTAGTTGTTTTCAGCATTAACCCATATTGTAATAAGGCCAGGTTAGTTTCTGTTAGCCTGCTAGCTTCAGCCTCGCCGAGCCAGTGCACACAGCCACCTGCTCCTATTCTTATCAGCAAGAATAAAACACATGTGATGGACCGTCAGGACACAGTGGTGCATTATATGAACAGGAAACACTGATGTAGCAGATGAGGCAGGGCATCATTATAAACACATCCACAAGGTTTGTTATGAATTAAGTAGTTTTATAAGCAAATAAAAATAAAGACATGCATTTTTTTTAAGTTTGGTTCATGGCCCAACAACTTTTTGAAACTCAGATGATGAGAAGACCACTGTGTTCAATCAACATGCTGATTCATTGATGATATATATATATTTAAAGCTCACTTATATTGGTTGTTAATTGAAAAGTAAAGCACAGTCTATCTCCATCTCTTGATATTTGAGGTCGATTCTGAGAGTGAGTCAGAGGCAGGGCCATCATAGGACCAGTGTAAGAAGTTCTATTGCTGAGGTGAGTGATGATGGGAAAACTCAGTCAGGTGGACATGAAGGAGATTTGCAGTTTTTTGCCTCTGTAAACGAGAGAAGGCCTCAGATATGGAGACTTTGTATCATCTGTTAGTGTAGTAGCACCAGTGTGGTTGACAAAACTGTTGTTTCACTTGGAATTAGTTTCTGTATGTAGTTCTGTTTTTTAAAATAAATGAGTTTTTGTTGAATCTGTCTCTGAAATAGTCATTAAGTGTTTACTTCTGTAGGTAAAATAGTTTAACAACCTGTTAAAATCCGCAGGAAATCGCAACTACTTCATATTATTATATTATAATTAATAATAATATACTAATATACTTTTTTTCACCACCCACCCACAGAAGGTGCCCCCCCCCCCCCCCCCCCCCCCCCCCCACACACACACACACACATTTTTAATGCTTCCTATGCCACTGTGTGTAAAACAGTCAGACATGGCACTTGGTTGGCAACCAATTTAAGGTGCATTTACCGCCACCTAATGGACTGGAGACATACCACTTAAGATCGACACATACCGCTACTGAAATGGTGCGTTCACGGGGACTGCGAGACAAAGTTTTTAAGGGTGTATATACCATACCATACCATACCATATATATTTATTTACACTACATTTCATATAAATTATAATGATATTTCTTGCAACGGATTGAAGGTTATTTTAAATTGTATATGTAAATCTGTAATGTGAATAAATCATCATAGTGTTTTCAGTCATAATGTTCTTTTTCTGTTTTTGTTGTTGTTTTTATATAAGTTAAGTCAAGAATTTATGTACACTTTGGAGTCATTAAAGCTTATTTTTGATGAAAGAGGAGTTTACACACTTTAATTTGCCTTTTAACTACAAGATGATATCAACACCTTCTGTGGAGGCCTCTGACTGATTGCATTTGCCTCAGTTGGGGGTGTTTGTGGATGAATCTTTAGACTTTTTATACATGGAGAAACTTGATACATGCCACACAATTGTTTTACTCCTAACAATTATGTTCACGTTAAGCTGTACTCCATATGAACTCTTAAACAGTTCTTTATGCATTTAAATGCATTTATGCAAGTCATGTTGAGGAAAGAACCAGTTGTGTCGTTTCTTCTAACTTGTTTATTAAAAGATTTTTTCCACATAGTGTTAAATACAATCTCTCTTAAGGACAGAGGTCAGAACGCAGGTGATGAGAAAGACAGATGTGAAACCATTTATGATTAATGTCCTTTCAGCAGACCACCATCACAATATATATCACGCTATAATCTTTTTTAAACTTATCGGAGCTGTCAGATATCAGTCTTTAGTTTGAAACAATATTAAATCAGATCAAATGTCTTTAATTAATAGCATATGTGCAAAACAGGGAGAGCCAGGTCCCAGAGTCCATATTCCAGCAGTTTCCGTATACTGAAAGCCATAGAAAATCTTTACAATCCAGGGTTTCTATCTTCCATCGGGGTGACCGTGCATTTCTGGTGTGTAGGTTAGGAGAACAATCATGACCCAGAGGTGCAGTACCGCCTGAAAAAAATAAAAAATAAAATTAATGTCTGCTTTAGCCAACTTGCATACTAGTACTTAAACACTTACCATGTACAGAATGACAAAAACTCTTGCTATAGGGTAACGCCTCAGGAAGATTCCCAGTCGTATGCTGTGAGACAGAAATCATTGGTATGAACAAGGAACACAGTCAAAACAAAATGAAGACAACAGCTAAAGCTTACCTGAAGCGGTCAATAGTGCTGGCAGCCTTGCGCACTTTGCCGTACATTCCTGGACTATCCTGGTCACTGAAGAGCACTGGTGTGTTCCTTTGTCGTGCTCCTGGACCCTCTAGACCGCTCATGTTGATGGCTGGCCCTCCACTCTGTCCTCCCTGAGCGTTCTTCAGCTGCTGCTCCAGACGCTCCAGCTGGAACACGAGGGAGCTTTTTTCTGTCCCCAGAGCCTCCAGCATCGTCTGCTTCTGGATCAGCGTCTCTGTCAGCTGGTGGAGTCGGTTCTCTAGTTCTGTTTGACTGCTGCTGCTGAGAGTCTTGTTGGTCAACTGAAAGAATAAAGATACAGAATGTAGACATAAAGTGTGCTTCTTTCCGTCGCCTCCTCATTGTCATGCTTGTGCAAATACAAAGTGTCTGACCTGGTTCCTGAGTTTTTGGATTTCATCTTCCCTGTCTTTGATTCGGCTCTGCAAAGTGGTTTTGGTTCGATGGTTCTCTTCTTCAAGGTACTGCAGCTCCTATTAAAATACAATAATCTCATATAACAGGCACACAACATGTCCCACACAGCATTCATTTTCTGGTATTACCACTCCGTCTTACCTGCTTGCAGCGCTCTGCCTCAGCCTCTACCTCCTGCTTGGCTCTGTTCTGTAAGGCCTGTTGCTCCTGTAACTGTGCCTGCTGCTCCTGCCATGTTTCCGCCTCTGCCAAGGCCTGATTCTCCAAATCCTACAAGTAGCGTATCGATGGCTCGTATTAGATGGCTCAAAAGGCTTTTATTAAGTTTTCTGTCCCATTGTTACATGATTGCAGCACCTTACCTGTATCTCTGTCCGAAGTGTCTGCACTTGCCCCTGTAGTTTTTGCATCTCGTCCCTCTGCAGCTCCTTTTCATGACGCAGTTCTTCCAACTCCAGAGCAATAGCCCCACTGCCCTCCAGAGTGTCCAGACCAGATCCCTCTTTCAGACTGCTTATCAACTTCTCTTTGGACTAAAGAAGCATTCAAAAATCAATCAAATGCAACAGTAACATCTCTAAAGGTTGTAAAATGTACCAGTCTAAAGCTGAGACACAGCCGTAGTTAGCTTTAGCTTCTAGGTAAACAGGTCTTACTTGTAGGATTCGTGAAGCTTTGTGCTTGTAGTCCTGTAACTCTTGCTTGGCAGACTCGGCTGTAGATTTGGCACTTTTCAATTGCTGTTGGAGGTCATCGATCCTGAGCTTCTCCTCTGCTCCTCTTCGCTCTGTTGCAGTAACTGTCTCTGCAAGGGTCTGCCTCTCAGCCTCCAGTCTGGACAGGCGGCCAGAATACTCATTCTTAACAATAGGAGAGAATTGTTCATTATTTTCCTGCGCACAGACTAGACATAAAAAAAATGACAAAGCAAACCTGCATCTGCCGGTAGCTGTCCTGTTCCCTCCTACGAGCCAATTCAGCCTCTCGCAGCCTTTCTTGAAGTGTTTCAAGAGCTTGGGTGTGCATGCTGCTACCTTCTGTGTGGTCTTGCATAATTCTAAAAACAAGCACAGAAAGAATCCACTATTTAAACCAACTCATAAAAAGCTGAGTATGTTTTTTACTTCAAGTTTCCTCTTCTTGTACTTCATGTACCTTGACTTTTCCATCTGTGCCTCTTCTAATGCAGCACTGCGTGATTTTAGAAGCTGATCAGCTTCATCAAGTCGGATTTTTAGGACTGCTAGTTGACCATCTTTGGCAGAGAGGGCTTCTGTCAAGTCATCAACCTGGGATCGAAGGTCTCGTAATGTGCGATCAGTATTAGACTGCTCCGAGTTCCATCTATCTGCACGTAGGCGGGCCTGGTTCAATTCTATGAAAGTAAAAAAAAACACTTTAATCAAAATAGACTGTGAGGTCTAGAACTGTAATATCTGTTTTAGCTTTTCTTTTACCATCTTGCAAATCCTTTGCTCTCTGGATGACTGATGCCATCTCCTGGTTGAGGGATGCCACCTCACTCCGCAACAGCTGGTTCTCCAGACGCAGGCTGGATAGAATCTGGCTCTGTGGCTCCTCTGTAGGTGGAGGAGGAAGCTCCTGTCCGCTGGACTCCTGAGGGACTGCTAATCCTGAGTCTGAACTCTCAGGTGTGTCTGTGGTGACCAGAGAGAACACACAAACAATATTTAGATGTACATATATATATAAACAAGACAAGAATAATTTGGCTGAGTTGCGTTGTGCAGCTGCACAGTATATTATAGGCATAATAATTTTATTTATAATCAGTGTGAAGTTCATACCTTGGCTCAGTTCTTTAGCAGAGCTCTCCTCTGATGTTTTGATGCTGTGAGCAGACAGTGAGCTCATGCTTGAGGCCCTGGAAACACCACGGGTAGAAGGTGGTGTGGATGGGGCTGATGGGATTGTATGAGGAGTGGTGGATGGGGGAGGGGTTAGGTTCTGAGCTTCTGTGACAGGAACTGCCACTTTCACATGTTCCCTTCTTGAATCCCTCCTGGTGCTGACTGGAGGGTCTGAGCTGTTCAAAAAATCAAAGAGCATGTCGTCGTCCACATCCTGCTCACTCTTTCTGGGCCTCACAAATCCAGATGATGTTTTGACAGAGTTGGGAGGACTGCTGCCAGAAGGAGCAGGGTTAACAGCAACATTCACAGTCCCAGCCAACATGGTTGAATTGGATCTTTTAATGTTGCCAGCTGCTGCAGAGATGTAGCTGGGTGCATCAGGAGAGGATGAATAGGCATGATGTGTCACAGCGGGGTCGGTCTTGTACTCTGCGGTGTTGTACTCAGTCTTAACAATGGATTCTCCTGCATAAGGTGATGAAAAGGAGGATGTTCTCTCCTGGTTTTTGCTCAGGGCAGTTGCAGCACCTTGGTCCACTTTATTTAGGAAATCTTCAGCTTTTCCAGCCAACTCAGTAAACCAAGACATTTTGCATCCTAATGGTGGAAGCACAACAGAAACTGCAATTTAATAGGTTTGTGGTCATCAGTTCAATGACTGAGAAGAAATTTGAACAGGCTCCTTGTTACCACAAGCTGCTCTTAAGCACATAATGTAATTCCGGAATTCTGACTGTAGCTTCGAGGAGTGAGTGTGTGCAGCTGTGTGTGCCAAAGGTGTTGGTTAAAAGGGACCATCTTAATCTAACAAATGCAAATGTACAGACCATGCTTTGGTCATACTTTTGTATAATAAACTGTAATTGCAAGCTAATAACATAATTTTTGTGTATATTACTATTTTTTTGTACAACACTGTAACACTGTGACATGTTTGTGTATACGCACTCTGCAAATCATTTACCTTAAATGCATTTAAACAGGCAAGAGCAAGAGCAAGAGCTATATTGGGAGGTATCCCTTTTAAACAAACAAGCTGAGAGACTCGTCTCAGGATTAAATAGCCATCTTTCAGTGCACAAGTCTATCACAGCTAGCATGCTAACCAAAGCTCAGCACTTTCAAACCTGACGTGGTTTTATTAAAACCTCATTATTTCTGTTAAAATGGCGAAATGTTTAAAGAGTTGTTGTGTAAGTCATCAGCCTCCGTGTTAGCGTTATCATAAAACTAGTGTAAACACCAGGTCAACTCTAGCACTGCTAAAGCTAACAGGCTAGCTGGCTATACAAGAAAAAGCCTCACACGTACCGTTTGAAACGACGTGTAAATCTGAGACTGTCTTCTGTCACCTGGCTACCGCCGAGGTACAACTGCTGGACATGAAAATAAAAACCCGTTTGGATAAACACAGTCAAATGTCATGATCTGTCAAATAGGATATTGGGGATCTTCTCAATACGTGGACCAGGAAGCGCTGCGTGTAAGGACCCCAAAACAGAGCGTCTTCCCAGAAGCCTGATCAAAACTAAGCCAATGAGATTTTCAGTGTGCAGCAACCGCGTCCTGCTTGTGTGTGAGTATAAATATACATTTGTTTTGTTTTGTTTTGTTTTTCATCTTATAACAGAACAGTAAATTATATACATTTAGAAAATTTCACTCTGGTTCATTTCAGCATAATCAGAATCAGAATCATGTTTATTGCCATGTAAGTGAAGAGGATGCACATTACTAGGAATTTGCCTTAGTGATTGGTGCATACATAAAAACGTATAATAATTAACATGACATAAGATAAACAATGTAATCTAAGAGTAAGGCTATAAATTGACATGACATTACAGACATACAATGAACAGAACAGAACATGGTGGTTGTAATGGCAAACATAGACCCTGATATGAAAGTGTAACAGTGTAACAGGTACCACATGGATCAGTGAGGTGGTACTGGTGTGCAAGTAGTGCAAGATGGAAGTAAACAGTGCAGATACTTCATCATTGTGCAGTGACTATACTAAAGTGTCCTTGTGAGGTGACAGTGCAGAGCAGTGTATTAATTACTGTTCAACAGTCCAACAGCAGAGGGGAAGAAGCTGTTGTTGTGGCATGAGGTTCTGGTCCGAATGAACCGTAACCTCCTACCTGAAGGGAGTGGCTCAAAGTCTATGTCCAGAGTGAGAAGGGTCGGCTGTGATCCGACCTGCACGCCTCAGAGTCCTGGAGACGTACAGGTCTTGGAGAGATGGCAGGCTGCAGCCAATCACCTTCTCAGCAGAGCGCACAACACGCTGCAGTCTATGCTTGTCCCTGGCAGTGGCCCCAGCGTACCACACAGTGATGGAGGAGGTGAGGATGGACTCAATGATGGCCGTGTAGAATTGAACCATCATTCTGGCCGGCACCTTGAGTTTCCTCAGCTGCTAAGGGGAGAACATCCTCTGCTGGGCCTGTTTGATTTGTGTTTGATATTTACGGTAAAGAACAGACAAAAACACAGAACTTACGAAACAGTGCCTTTTTATTTTTTTTCCTGCACTCACTCAAAAATGCATATTTACATGGCATGCCACATCAATACAGGAACTGACTATGGACACGATCGATAACACATAAAATCTGCTCAGGGCGAAAAGGGCAGGAGAAGTTTACCCCATCAACAACCAACCAAGAGTAAACAGAAATGCACACTTTTATAACCAGGCCAGCCATAAAAAGTTCTACTCAAATCGAGTTGTTAAAATGTCATAAATGTCCCGATGACGTGTAATTTTGTCATGGAGGGCAGATGGTGATCATCCACGCTGCAAAAAACCACAAGGCTGTTCAAAAACAGGATGGAGCGTGAGGGCAGATGATCATACATTTATAGAGGGTAAAAGATTTACAACATGAATTCACTGTTGATGAGAACAACAACTGGCCAACTCCATTAGATGTCCAATGAATTCAAAATGTCTCAACGACCTAAGTCTTCTAAGATAGTGTCCTTGTTCGAGATAATAATCCATGAATGCCGTGTTCTTTTGATGAAAAATAAAAAAAAAAAAAACGTAGAGGGACTCCAGAAGATTCAGAAGAGGGGAGAGAAGTTAAATACATAAAAACACAACTCCATATATGAGAGTCTGTGAATATGCAAAAATAACAAAACAACATATCTGGACACGTTTCTTCTGTGAGGGATCCTTAGAGAAAAATGTTGTCTTTGTTCGATCAGTATGTCCTTTGTGTTTGGATCTGTATCAACATTCAAACCACCTTCCAGACTCATTCTCACTCACTCTCTCACACACACACACACACACACACACACACAATCTCTCCTGCACAGTCAATTACACATGCAATGTGGTTTCTGAACGAAGGACTGGCCACATCAGATCAGCCCCCTCCTCTTCTTATAGTCCTCGAGGTTCAGGGACCTGCGTGGAGCGCCGTCCTTCACCGGCAGCGCGTTGGAGCTCACAGAAAGTGACTTAGCCTCTGCAGGACACAAGAGCAACATTAAACCTCTAAGCTACGTCGCTGCAAAGCACCGAGAAAAACATCAGTACAACTACAAAGCCACACACCTGCAGTGGGAACCTGAAGATCAATCTTAACATCAAAATCATGAACTTTAAACAAGTCTTCTGAGAGGTCAGTGGTCGGCTTGGGGACATCTTTGTCCTTCTGGTTTGTTTGCCCCTGGAACAGAGGGACAGAGAAAAACATTAGATCCATTTAGGATTCAAAAATACTTCAGACAACAACAGCAAATGGGGGCGTCCTGAAAGACAAGGCAATTCAAACAACCTGCCACATGTCCAAACCCATTCCCGTCTGCACTGACATTTCTCTCGAACAGCACAACAACCAGGATCTGGCTTCAGAGTTCAGGAGGGTGTCCTGCTTACCACTTTGTTCTTCTCTGGACTGGAAGCATCTGGTTGTGAACCAGAGCCATACTTCTGGTTGAGGTGAGCGAGAATAGCTGCATGGACTGATGGATCTCTAGCCTGCCAGGAGAGAAGGAGCATATTAGATCGGTAAAACCCATTTATTTCATTCTTTCATATCAATAATATTATTTTAAAGGGTCACATACATGCACATAACTGACAAGCAAGTACAGCAAGTATTCAATCTGCAAAAAATTAACATGATACACAAATATTTGTGTAGTTAACAATTAGAAAACGTACATTGGACACCATGGTGGGTTTGCACTGTCTTCGTGTGAAAGGGTCCATTTGTTGGTTTTTGGCATTTTGTCCTTCAGCCTATTGGAGAACACAGATACTGTGATGTTTGAACAACAGACCACAGACACAACCAGGAAATATATGAACAGCAAAAACACAGAAGCGTACCACAAGAGCTTTCTCAGATTCAACAATGTTCCAGCTTCTGTTTCTCTGATTGATGTAGCTGGATGAGGAAAAAGATTTAAGAATTAAAGATCTGTCAAATGTTGCTGTAAAGATGTGAACCTCCTTGTCGCTTGTGTACCTGATAGCTGAGATGTTCTTGGTCCTCTGTCTGTCGAGGGCTTCTGCTCTCTCCTCGAGCTCATTCAGCTCATCCTGGATCACTTTCACTTTCTCACCGTCACCGCTTTCCTCTGCCATGGCCTTAACGTGAAAACAGATCAGGGCCTTAATCCACAATCCAAGAACTAACAGGACAAACTACATCATCAAGGCGTTTTTGATTCATTTTCTTTTACCTTGTCTTTGAGTAGCTGCGTTTTCTTCATGGCATAATTTGGAGGTGCTTTTCGGAACCTGTCCTTCTCCTTTACAATCTGCAGAGTTTGGAGAAAAGTGTTTGATGCAGTTCACAGTCACATGAATTCCCCAAAACAACTCTACAGCATCAGACGTACATCCTCAATGTCTTTGTCATTGAACTTATAGTTCAAAGCTTCTTTGATGGACTGCTCCTTCTTGGTTATTTCATCAAGAGTTGGTACCTGCATTCCAGCAACCATCATCTGCAGAACACAGACATAAAAGGTATTTTACTTTACAAACGACGTACGTTTGCTTCACATTTTCTTCCTTTTAAATTCCACTTACTGCCTCTTTCCACTTCATGAATTCACTTTCTGTGAATTCCTGATTTGATACAAACTCGAGCCTGAAAACTCGTGTGTCACCACCGTGCCTGGAGGACATCGACAAAGGTCATGAATTTAGGAAATGATTACTTATTTTAATGTGCTTAACACAGCAGTGGGAAAGTACCTACCTTAATTGTAAACCTTTGTTTGTGCGTGTGACACCAAGCTGGTAAACCTTTGCCGTTTCTACTACATCCACTATTTCAGCGACCTTTACATAAAAACAGAGGACTAAAATTCAATCAGATCTTTAAACTACTTCTAGCGCTAAAATGTCTCTTCACCATTGGCTCACCCTATAAACTGGTTTACTGCTGCTGTTTCCAATCCCTATCCTCACAAAGCAGCCGGTCACAGTCTTAGCGAAGAAGGGCATGTGGCACCAGCGCTCCAGCTTGTGTCGGGACAGGCGGATCCTGTTGAGCTCGTCTGGTAGTGAAACGGGCTGTGACTTCGGTGGAGTCTCCTCTTTTCTGTCAGGAGAAATAAAATCAGCAGGTTACCAGGATTTATGAGATAAGCTTGGCGCTGTGGTGAATAACACATTATGTTGCTTTAAGCACGCACTCGTCCTCGTCGTAAGATGACGAACGCGAACTCCGATCGCTTTTGACTGATGATTTGTCGTCATCTTCCTCTTCCTCTTCTTCGTCGTCGGAGTAAACCTCGCTGGTCTTCAGTGGTTGACGCTTGGCAAGGAGTTCCGCTGCAAGGAGAAGAATCATCAGTACCCTGAAATGTTACATTGATGAAGTCACGAGAAAAGGAACAGGCGCCCTGACCCGTTTTGTTTTTCTTCTTCTCTCGTTCAGCCTTTAGCTCTTCCATGGCCTGGGACTTTTTGTCCAGTTTTTCGTCTCGTTTGGATCGTCTCTCTTTGTTGTGTGACATAACCTAGAGAAGAGCAGACATTATGAATACCCTCATCATCGTCATCATCAATATCTAGTAAAGTTTTAAACGTTCCTGAAAGTGCACTCACCACTTGTGTGTCTTGAACCTGAGATTGCTTCCTTTTCTCCTGCTCTTCCTCCTGCTTCTTTTTCTTCTCCTCTTTTTCCTTCTTCTTCGCAGTCTTCAGCTTCTTCTTAATTTCAAAACTATGCACACAAGCATAATCAACCAGTAAGACACCCATAGACATTAAAACCTATTTTCTTCCACACTTTATAAACACTTACCGTCTCCTTAGCACCTCTCTCTTTTCAATTCTGTTAAACAGCTCCTGCTCTCTCTCCTTCTCTGTCATCTGCTCAAGGCGAGCTCTGTCTTCAGCATCGCCCATCAGGTCATCATCATATCCATCCCTGAAAACCTCATCTTCGGAGGAGTCTGAGTCAGAGCTGGAGGAAGAACTGTTGCTTTCTGAATCAGACACTTCACCTGAAATTTTATAGAACCACACAAACAAGAATAACACAGTTGATTTTTAACAATTACAGCGCTACAGCATAAGGGTTCTACATTTTAGCAGATCCAAACTATGTCGTTATGTTCATTCCTATATAATAACACTTAAATACTAATGAAATGTGCCATGTTTGTAGCATAAATGATCCAGAGGAATGATATGTGTTGCTATTAGTCATTTTATCTCATTCATAACTGCCTTATTTTTAGTTTTTTGCTATGAACTGTGCCTGACCACCAATATCAGAGCTGTATTCAGGCACTACAACTGCAACCTGACAGCTGCTGCTGCTTCACATTAAAAGCGCTCAACTGAGGCAGTCACAAAAAAGCACAAAGAATTGTCACAAAGGGTTAAGGCTGCCTGAGAAAATCCACGCAAAACATATCTTCTAATAAAACTAGCTAGTCTAAACATAGAGAAGCAGCACATAAGGTTACTAACCTCACTGCGCCCTACTGTTGTGTGACAAAAATAGGGGTACTACGCACAGGAAGTAGTCAAATCAGTTTTTAAAATCATAGTATAAGAATGCAGGTTATGCAGTATGATACTAGTCCAGTAATTTAACGTCAACTCATGAAGGATTATTTAACCTCATACTATGAATGAAATGAGGTCTTTAAATATGGGTTTAAATACTGCCTTATCTCTTATCTTAATAAAATTTAGATTGAACATAAAAAGAAACCAGTTTCCACAGTGTGTACTAGTGCATAGTAGGACCAGTGCATAGTAGGACCAGTGCAACACATAAACAGTAGCTTCTGTTTGCCACCTGAGATAAAGAGGATGAGTGAGTGATTCATGTAATCCACGTCCTGAAATACCTGCGACACCCTGGTGATGTGTAATCTACAGGTCCTCATCAGTCTGGACAGTCTGCCTTTCAGTTTGTGTGGTGCCACCAGTTCATGGCGCGTGTGAGTGTTTTGTGATAAGCCCTGATTTACAAGTCCTGATTTTCTACATGAACACAGATACACACCCTCCTCCGGTGCAGAGCTCTCTGCTGAGCTGTCTCCATCTGAGCTGCCAGATGCTGTTGCCTTATTAACTTTCTTCTTTGTAGTGTTCTTCTTTTCAGAACCCTTTCCTTGTTTAACCTTCTTTTTGCCTTTGGTGCCACCAACAGTCCACTAGACAGAAACAAAAAGTCCAGTTTTTGTTACATAACAAAATTATTCATGATGAGTCTTTTTAGAGGAAATACCAAAACTACCATCATACCTCATCGTCACTGTCAGATGTCTCAGAGTCTGTAGAAGCTGCTGGTTTGTTAACAGGCTCTTCCTGCTCACCCGAGTCAACCCTCTTCCTCTTTGCCAATGACAACAGCTCCTGAAATTGACAACACAATGACGTAGTTTCAGATGAACGTCCCGCACAATCACAGCTACGCAAAGTGAGAAACAAAGGGAGGGACAAAATTTCTCCTGGAACAGGAGCTCTACTAATCAGCCCACATCTCCAAGTACAAGTGTAAATACCTCCACAAAGATGTAAGGCGAAAGCAACTTTCCATTATGCAAATATATACAAAACAAATCCAAAACTCAGTCAAACAAGCACGATGTGAGTGCGAATATTACACCTAAGGTTTACATTTTGTTTCATATAACCAGTCTTCAAAACATCCTGATTGTGGTGTTTGCCTTAAATGCATACACAAAACCTCGACATTTCCACTTCTTCATATTCACCACAATTAGCTACACAGAAAATGTTGCTGCTCAGCTGTCAGCCACACAATAAGCACTGCACACTCTTGTGTTGCCATCATAGTTTCTGCAAGGGCTGATATTCTGATTAGGATAAAAACCTATATGTTTCTTGTTATTTTTAAAAAACTTCAATAATGACCTTCAAAATAAATACAAGGAATCAACACCTAATATGACACTACATCCTCGTCTACTGACAACATGCCAAAAGGTCTCCTCAGACCTTGGTTAAGGCACGTTAATAAAGGCAATGAATTGCTAAAGTGAATGTTATTTTCGTCCACTGTAAATTTGTATTTCTGGTGACAGAGTCATTCAGGCTTGGTTTTTGGAACCACAGCACTCTTATACCCTTGTGTTTTACCTATAAGTTAAAAATGAGTTATACACATAGTATGAAAATATTGGCACGCTGGTGAGGTTGCAGAAAAAGTGGTGGTTGAACGTTTACTCGGCTCAGCTGGCCTAAAAGCACAACAATAATGTCCCCTTGTACAACCACTAAACTTTTCACATGGAGGCCTTGAAGAGCACACATGAGAGAATCCTCTGACCACTCTGATTTTATGCATATAATGAGACGTTGTTAATACTAGTTTACAGTATTGCAATAAAAGAATTATAACCCTAGTATCTTAACTATTGTGTATTCTTGTCCTGCTTGCAGAGACAATTTCGATCCCTTCTTCTAATAATTTCCTCCAATTAAACCAGGTATTGGAACATTTGATCTGTATTACTGTCTTCATAAACAACACAACAGTTAAGTGATCAGCTCTTGCTGGCCCCAAAACCTGCTGATGTTTGGACCAGCCGAGGAAACAGAGCTTGTCTGCCCTCTCCTCCTCATTGTTTATTCAGCACACATGTCTTGATTTCTATCAACGTCCTACTGCACGGGTACAATAACGAATGGTGATCAGAGCAGCATGTCTGTGCAGCTCTGCAGACATGACCTGCCACACTGCCAGCGGTTGTTTGACAACAACACCGAAATAGAACTCCAGCTAGCGCCCATGACGTCATTCAGGAGATAAGGTTTTAGCTAAATCAAATGAGACTCTACTACGGCTTTGGTTTGTGCAAAGGCGTCCTAGTATTGCTTAGTCCAAATGCTAAATAAAACAAATCCCACAACAACGTA
The DNA here is from genome assembly GCF_900634625.1 of Parambassis ranga. NCBI lineage: Eukaryota > Metazoa > Chordata > Actinopteri > Ambassidae > Parambassis > Parambassis ranga. Next base: position 15,883,000 of record NC_041042.1, read on the forward strand.
CGGCTTAAGTCAACAGAGCACCAGTCAAAAGCAGCCAAAGGCCCGTGGCGCGGCATTTTCGTAGTAACATAATACTGCAGGAGCAAGCGTAGTGTAACCTTAAGGTTAGCATAACTTAGCTAACTGACTACAGTCGCTATGTGCAGAAATGCAAACACGTACCAATAAATGCGTTAGGGGAAAAATTTAAGAAATATAAAACACATTTTTGTTAACAAAGAAGAATCACTGATAGTAAATAACACAGGCCCACTCTCAGCTTGTTTCAGCGAGGCCAAACACAGCGCAGTTAGCATACAATAGCTTCACCTCAAAGTGTTGACAACTTGAGAACACAAGAATTAGGGGGGAAGAGAGAAAAACGAATACGTACCTGATCTAAATTATCGTCGCTAGCACTGTCTTCAGAGTCCGAGTCGATCACGACTCGACCTTTCCGCTTCTTTACATTCACCATGATTAGCTTCTCAGCTAACCTGCTAGCTACCCCTGTGTCGTCTAAATGTTTGAGGTTAGCCAGTGCTGCTACTTAGCTGTCAGCCACACAAAGACAGCACTGAGCATGCGCGCTCCTTCGCGTTGCTACCATGGTGTCTGTGACGGTTTGTTTTTGAATTATATAATCCTATTTGTGTTTGTTAATTTTAAATAAATTCAACAGTGACCCTAAAATATATGATTAGTAAAAATAAATGTAACACAAGGAAATTGGGGTCAGTAAAAAGAGGAACTAATTTATACAATGAGTACGTCAGTCAGGACAGAAATCTTTGGTGCACTAAAGCTGCATTCAAGGTACACGGGTTTAATGTTGCAAAATCGCACTAGCCAGTCGCACTGGCTCTACTGTGGTAGGTTTCTTTCTACATGTGTTGTGAATGTAGCCCAAGTCCTTCCACTGGCCTTCCCAAGTAGACCCGAAAACGTTGGGTTGGTACACGGGTGTATACGAGCAATTTACAAGTGGAAGTTATAAGTTATTTGTACTTTATAACAACACAATTTCTATCGTGTAGTTAGTCATATCAAAGTGATTCCGTCAGCTGATGAAACCTCCCGGAATTAGCTGATGCACCGTGGTCAGAGTAAGCGCACAGGTTATGCTAACACGGTTAGCATAACACGATTTTTAAACTGTATTGTAAACCAGATTACCTTTTGTGGCGTAATTCACTCAAAAATCGACGATTTTTGTGTGTTTTTATTTATTTAATATTTATTATATAAATATTATTTTACACAAACTTCATAAATTCAGTTTATAGGTCAAATGATCATAATATCATTACTTTACACAATACAATAGAAGTGTTCAATCGTAAGAAAAATGATCATATATATCTACAACATGACAACTTACAACAAGTAAATAATATAAACACGGAAGGATCCCAATCAGTTGCATAAATTAATACAATCTCTGTTTTTTAAATGTTAAATGTAAATCTCTTGATTCTGTATTATCAATTCTCTGTTGTAAAGTCACATTTTTCCTGATGTGTTTTCTAGGAGTGAGTTATCCACAGCCACGCTGAAATGTCTCTGCCACACATCCCTCGTCTCCCTGCGGTGAGGCTCCTGAGCTCCATTCACCACCACAAGCTGCTTCTCTCCTCCATCACTCCCCTCGCTTCACACAGCAGAACTGTGATCCAGGGTGAATACAGACGGCCCGGGCAGCCCAAAGAGGACAAGTGGCCATGGCAGAACATGAACTTTGACTTCTCAAAGGGCTTGAAGGGAATAAAAAAACATTTCTCACTGCTGAAAAAAGAGTTTACAGACACCTGGATCGGTCCGGAGGGTAAACCTCTTACTGTGCACATGCTGGAGCAGAACAGAGTGCTGTGGGAGTTCAGGGGTCCAGAGAGCCTGGAAGAGTGGACAGTGTCCTGTGACCGTGAAATAGGAGGAAATAGTGAAGCATACCTGAAGCTCGGAAAGAACAATAATACCTGTTTTTTGTATGGAACTCTGAACTCTTCTCCCCCAAAAGATGGAGAAACACGCTACAGTGGATACTGCACCATGCGCTCTAAGCAACCACTGGTTAGTGCCCTGACATTTAGGTTCTACAACTATTGGTGGCTGTTTACAGCAGCTTTACCCACCATGGTGCTTTGTTTTGTCTCTCTTAGGGTTCATTTGATCGAGAAAAGCACCATGACTGGAGCAGTTTCAACAGCCTGCATCTGCGTGTGCGTGGCGACGGCCGACCCTGGATGATCAACATTGCACCGCATACGTTCTTTTCACACCAGAAAGATGACGTATACAGTTATTTTCTGTACACCAGAGGAGGACCCTACTGGCAAGATGTTAAGGTGAGCAAAAGTTTGGACATTTTTCTACTGATTAACCTTCACGAAAGTAAAAAAATATCACCACATTATCTGATTATGAAACCTTTTATTTACAGATACCGTTCTCCAAATTCTTCCTCACACATCGAGGAAGGATACAAGATGACCAGCACCCCCTTTGGCTGGACAAGGTAGTGAAAATGTGAACAGTGACACTTAAACACTATCTAGTATTACCTGGAGATAGTTTTAACCATGTTTACTTTATTTTCAGATTAACACTATTGGTTTCACGTTGGGAGACAAAGCAGACGGGCCATTCCAGCTTGAGATTGATTTTATCGGTGCTTCCAAAGATTACGCACACAGTGAAGAGTTCGCCTACGAGCTGTACAAAAGGAACCCTGAAGTCTGAGATCAGCCATATATAACCATAACTGATGCAATTCATCTGGATGTAGGACATTAAAACTTACTGGTCAATAACTGATAAGCGTGCTGCTTCTTTGCAACAAAATTCAATTAGACAGAGAAAACATGTGGGGTCAAGTCTCTTTTATAGATCAACACCTACAAAATGTAAAAAAACCACAAAGCATAGAGCTTTTTTTGAACAAGTTTTGCCACAAAACAGGACACAGGACATCGTCTTTCTACACTATCAAAATACAGTCAGAGCTAAACTACGTTAGTCAAACCTAAAACATCAGCACAGCAGGCTGGGAGAGAAGATATGAGCAGAAAGAGTCAGCTGCAGACAATATTTACACTAGAAAGCAGGCTGTACAAATAAGCGCAACTTTTTTTTTGTTTTACATCATGACAAGGCCTCTCCTCGCCCCGAGCATATTTTCTTTTTTCTGCTTGCGGGTTTCGATTTGTTTCGTCCTCCTTTCGTCCCTAAAGTAAGACACAGAAAATGCGTAAGAAATGCTGCTAAAAGCAAACCGTCATGGCAAACATATTTTTCTTAGTTTTTACCTGGTGTGGACTTTGTGCTGTTTGTAATTTTCCTGATGTGTACTTGAGACCAGAGACTTGTTTGCCACCGTGTTCTCCTTGGTCTCTCCAAATGGCTTCAGTTTACCTTAAATATAAATAAATATGCTTTTGTCCAACATGCTGACACAAATCTCTGTTCTGCATAAAGGGAAATGGAGATCAGCGTATACCTTTGTGAGGCTTGTAGGTCAGAGGCCGTGACAGACTCTCCTTCAGATTAAACACGGTCTTCTTTTGGGTTCCAGGGGTTGTAGGAGTGTTTGTGTTCCCAGTGAAAACGAACGGTACTTCAAGGGGCAAAAACAATCATCTGCTGAGTATTTATATTTTCTATGGGGCCATTCAGTTATCAATTAAAGGGCGGAAAAGTCAACGTACCTGGAGTTTTTGTGGCTGAGAAAACTGAAGCCTTGGCAGCACTGGGCTTCTCCTTTTCAGCGGCCTGTTTTTGTGGCGTGCTGGAGGCCACGCAGGGCGACATGCGAGCAGGCGTCTTCACCAAAGACCTTTTGTGTTCGTTATCACGAGTGGCTTCAGAAAACCTGCACACAAACATCTGGCTGTTAAAGAATCACATTAATGCAAGACATACGAGATAATTCATGAGAAGCTGTAAGACAAAATAAATGACCGTCTCACCGAACGTTGATCCTGCGAGTGGAAAGGATCATTGGTTTAAATAAAACGTCTTTCTTCACAGCAGATTTATTTGGAAGAGCTTTGTTGTTTGAGGGCAAAGACTTCCTGCATGTGTCCTCAGCTGGTCTCTTGTTTGCTGGGGCCGGGCTGAACATGGAAGCACGAGCCGCATTCGCCTTCTGTGGGGCATAAACAGAAATCACTGCACTGATTCTGGAAGTACACAGTGACGCAGCAATAGTGAGCATCGCTTACAGCGTGAGCTTTGCCACTTTGCTGCTGCTTCGCTTTTACCTTACAGAGGTAAGATTTTGAAGAAGAATCTAAAAGATAATACCTTCACTTCTGAATTTTTGAGGCTCTCCACCTGCTTTGTCTTCCGCTGGAAATAAGAATCAATTGACTCCATTTTGTTAAAGTGAGCCTCGTGGAGCTTTTTGAAGTCTACAGAAAGGAGAGAAAGGTCAGAAATATTTGTGGGAGGGATTTTAAATTATGTGGTCTTAGAATATTCGGGCTTTGATGTGAGAAACTAAACAAGACTTACTGGGCGTGACAGGCTTCAGCTTGGTCTTCTGCTGTGCTCCTTGGTAACGTGGGATTTTACCTGCTTTGGCCACTTTTGGTGCTTTTTCTGAACATGAAAAACAGAAATATTCTGTCAAAGTTAATTTCTTAAGACAAAAAAAGCAGAAGAAATCAGCACTTGCATCAAGTCATATCACAATTGTGTCACCTTGAGTGGATGCCTCAGGCTTGATGTCAGGCTGTTGCTCAGTACCAGTGGTTTGGGGCTCCAGCTCAGTTTCATCACAGTCCTTGGCAGAGGACAGTTTCCTCTTCTTAGCATCAACAGCATCCATTTCAGTATCACCCTTCAAAAAGAACATCCATTAACCCCATGTACATGTTGACCTGTGTTGAGTATGGTGTTATATGTTAATACCTCAGCTGCATCCATTTGCATCCCAGTCTCTACAGCAGCATCAGGGCTCTTCCTCTTGGCACCGCTCCGTCTCCCTCGGCGTGTGTTCACAAAAACAGTGCTGCAGACTTCTTCTTTTTCTTTTTCCTCCTGACTTGTATCGTCACAGTCCTGAGTCACATTTTCATCTTCTTCTTTAGCATCAGCACCGTGTCCCTGAAACAGAGCGCGTACATCAGCTGCAGATCGAACACGCTATCGATCAGACTGTTAATAAACAGTAGTTTACCCGCTCTTCCTCGCCGGGGATGTTTTCTTGTTGGTAATACTGCTTTAAAGCTTTCAGGAGTTTATCAGCCTGTGGTTGAACAAAAGTTAGTCAATGCAGTCCGCCGCCCACCACTTATCTTAGTTAGCAAACAGTTAGCTAGCTCCAACAATAAACAAACTGCAGAATCCTTACCTTCCCGTTTGCTCTGATGCCGAGCTCTTTAGCGAGGCTTCGCAATTCAGCATACTTCATGGAATCCAGATCCATGTTGGTTTGAAAGTTTATTCCAGTAAATGAACACAAATCCACTCACATGCGCTGGTTTCGCCCTCACCGTGAAAAGCAGCGTCTGACGGTTAAAACTCGCTCCGATTCAAAACACAGCACAGAGAGCCGTTTGATTGGCCCTCGGATTTGACCGGAAACCCCTTACAACCAATCAGAGGGGAGATATGTTTTTAACGTTCCGTCTTTTCCAAACAAATTATTTTGCGAATAAAGAAAAATAAAATCAAATAAATGTACATTTAAATATCACTTAACCTTTAAATTTTCAAATTTGAATTTTTTTGTAATATTTAAAAAAAATTAACTCTGTAAGTTCCACACAATTTCAGAGGGTGGAGGTAAAATGTTCGCCTGCCGTAAATAAGCTAACGAAGAAGAAGAAAATCAAGGAAGAAGAGGTTTAAAAATAACGAGCGCGACGAGTAGCTGAGTAAACTGAAACGTAATCAACATGGAATTTAATCGATGTATCTTGGTGAAACGATCCACCGATCTGAATGCGGTCAAAGTAGCAGAACAAAGGCAGCAGATGACTCTCCACTGCCGGCAGTGTAACACCATCCTGGGGGACTCCTGCGGCATCTGCGGGGAGATCATGGACTCTGTTATGTGTTTAAGTAAGTTTATCTCTCAACTCTGAAAAAATAGTTTTCAAAAAAACTTTATACAGTAAAGCGGTAACTCTGCATTGTGTTTGTAGTGTAGGGTGAATAGTTTGATGGTGGGTCAGTTTGGTTTGTAGTGACCCTGAATATGTGTTCATTGTATCCTGCCTACTTTACTTTCTGCATGTTTTCCCTTCAGGAGTAACTGATGACGTGATTGTCAGTGATGTGATGCAGCCAGGACATAAAGGGGAACTGCGTAGTTGGTAAGTTTGGTTTAAGGTTTTGGATTTCGAAACCTTGGCTTTGTCCTGTATCCTCTGTGGTTACTCGCTTATCTTTAAGGAATAAATCATCTTGTTTACTTTCAGTATCTACAGCTCTCTGAAATGCCAAGCGTGCGGCTGTGCTGTGGGGAAAGTCATTCACTCAGCTCCATCACATTTGGCTGCAGTTCGCTCCATCTTTCTCCTCCACAAAGCAAACATCAGCTGGTGAGCCCTCTCAGTCCTGCTGAGCACACAACAAGCATATTGACTTCTTGTGTACATGTTTACTGCTGCCTGGAAGGGACACAGGGGATGAAACAAACAAACAGGTGGCTTATGAGTGTTGTCAGAGAGCACGAAGGGATTTTTGTAGGGATAAAACAGCCTTTACTCTACACCTAATCAATAATATATATATATATATATATAAAAAAAAATTGTAATGATGCCACAGTTTTATCCTACATACATATTTTTTTCTGCAGTTATATTCTCAGCAGCAGCTCAGTGGTGAAGGCCTCCACACTCTCATTTAATCTGAAGCCCCTCAAAGAAAACATTCATGAGGTAAATCAGCAAAAAATTCCACGATCTGATCCGTTTGTGTTTGGTACTGAAACACGTCTCTGTGCAGGTAGGACAGCAGTTGGAAGTCCTGTTGGAGACGCTGATGCTACGTGAGAGCAGAATCACTGACACAAGTGTTAACAGTGAACTGAGCAAGTAATGTGCATCAGCTAACCCTGGGACGATGTTTCCTGCAGCCTGATGCTGCCAGTTGTATTTTTTGTTTGATGAATACCTTGTACAGACTCCTGATCTATTTGAACTGTTCTTGTATGTTTGTGTAAATTAAGATTTGTTAATAAAATAATACAAAACTTTCTTGAGAACATGTTTTTGAATGTTGGATAGTTGAATTCCCAATGTTCTGTCCTAATGCTAAGCTATGCTAGCTAATAAGGTGAGTCTGCTGGCTTAGAAAGAGGGAAAGGACCATTTAAGAGACTTATGAGGACCACTGATTGTCAAAAATGACAACAGGTTCACACAGATGTGGGAAAAACTGTACACAAACAACACCCTGCAATCCAATTGGCACCATGCTGCATTTTATTGCTGAATTTCTGATACAGATTCATTTTTTTTAGGTTAATACAAAACCAGACAAGAGGCTCACACATAATAAGCATGCCTATTTCCTCCCTCTGGAGTGCATAGTTTCTACACAGTTCACCTCAGTGGAAAAGTTAATCAACAAAGTGATGTCATTTATCTTACTTAAGCATTTGCTGTTGTTGTTTTTCATGGGAACAAATGTTGATCTGTGTTTTGTGCACTGTGACTGTACTGCCATGTCCGACAGAAGCTCTGATTGTTATTTTCTTCTTTTTTTTTTGGTGCTGTTTGTATCATGACTAGCAGCTATGCTCGAGGCTACTTTAACATGCTCGCTGTTGTGTCAACCGTCCCCCGAAGTCGTCACAGAACATCCGATACAAACATTTCAACACCCTAATTACACCCATTCACATTACAAAGTTGGATTATTGCATGCAATACGAACCATTCATTATTCTGCTAAGTCATGCATATTTTTTAAACCCATATATTTATGCTGCTAAGACGCCTACTTGCTGCTTATAAATTGAGATTACAAATCCCCAGAAAGAGCGTTACAGGGTTTTTTTAGAACACAGTATTAAAGACAGGATGGTGATGATGACGGTGCAAGTCAGTACATAGAGAGAGAGAAAGTGCTTTTCAAACAAGTGTCAAGTTCATTCAGTGAATCCTTTGCAGCCACAGAGTTACTGAAAAGTCTGTAAAGGAAAGGGGTGGATGTAAAAAAAATGCTACAAGAAACGAAATGTATTAAAGCATCCCATCTCATGTACACATTGGTTTAGATTATTGTTTTGGCGTTGAAAGAAAATTGTCAATGCAATATTGTGATGCTACAGCTGTCTTCACGTACAGTGCCTTGCTCTACAGGATGTATCCCAAATGTTCTTATAAAGCCAACTACAACTAAAAAGTGGCTAATAGCTTGTAGTGTAGGCATGGAACAGAAAAGAAAGAGGGGGGAATCCTTTTAAACACTTACACCCTGGCACTAAACTCATGCATTATTTGTAGGTTATTGCTTCTAAAACTCTAATCAAATACAATTTTATGGATTAAAATAGAATGCTCTGAATCCTGAAACTATGAGGTAATATGTACAATGTGATGTCGTGGTGAGATCTTAACTCTAGAACTAAAAAACACATCAGATCCCAACCAATTAGATCATCAATTCTTCTCTTAATAGAACTTTATCAATTGCTGTCACATCTGAGACTTGGTTGCTCGATCAACTACATATTTTCTTCCTGATAATTTAATTTCTGATCATTCTTTTAAGAGTGCTTAATACAAAAACATATAGCTTGCTCTGTTAAAAACGGGACCAGAGCCCGACTCATATGCAGATTAGGTGATTTTAACAATAATCCTGGCCGATCACAGATTGAGCAGTGACGTGTTTAATCTAACGAAGACGCTAATTCAGTAATTCAGGTTTGTCATTACATAGTTTGTCCTGTAGAGTGTGCTAAAACTCCACAATACATGTAGCAGAGCACAGCTGACCGCACTAACTAATCTGTGGAACAGGCTAATGAAGGATTTAAAGTTTAATATTAGTTCATATCGATAATATTTGAATTCCATCACCTACATAAACATGTGCATATATATATATATATATATATCGATTTTAAAATGGGCCTAAACATGGAAAACTTCAGCACCCCTAATGTACATGCAAATAAAAACTGGCGTCCCCTTCAGAGCTCCAGTATCAGTCGGGCTCTAAACAGCACTTACACTGAGCATATATTCCTATGTGAATCAATACTTTCAATAATTGCATATCCTGATTGTGTCATTTATTAGTTATATTATCATTATGCAGACTAGACATGGAAAAAGGGGGGATCTAGCATTAGAGTATAGGGGAAAGCTGCATTTAAAGGCGCAGTACGTCAATCTACCACCCTGTTTGAACTCCAGCTTAGTCTAGAAGTTGATTTCACTATTCTTCATGAAGCAAGCATCACTACTGGTCATGCATGGCTACTATAATGTTGGCATCCGCTAAAACAGCTAATGCACATGAGTCTATACATATCTTAATGGAAGACATTGGTGATTTTGTTGCTTTCAAACAACTTGTCACTTGTTTATACAATATACAGTTTGGTCAACAACATGACAGTTAAGATCAAATATTGCACAAATCCCGGTAAATTGTGATTTTTCTTTTTTTTTGTGTAAAAATCATAAAAATGAAACAGAGAAATGAGACCAGGGTTTCCTTCAGGTATGGGTTAAAAAGGCAAGATAAACTTTGTCTTATGGAATCTGAAATGGGCATCTCTAGGTCTATCTGCTGCTCGGTCAGAACTTCCTGTTCATACATTATCTCTCACAAGGTAACAGAACATGAGAGGGGAGAAGACCCAATGTGGAAATACAGAAATTAAAAAAACTAAACGTTGACAATTCTGTCTCTTTGTGTGACAAACAGTAAACCTGAAATGCAAAAAATGAGGACATGGGGTGGAAAATACTATCTAGTGACCTTCCCTTTGGGACAGATGCATAGGAGACCACAGACTGAGTGAGTCATGACAGCGTGCATCATGTCAGCTACTTCGACTCTCTAAAACTAAATCCATTTAGGAACAATACATAAAACTGCTGTGGCGCTTGACAACCATTTAGCTACTGGTTCAATCCTTTTGCACTTGCTGTGGCAATGAGGTAGAGAAAAAAACCAAATTAGTCTAATTTAACATCACAGGCCTTGATCTTTGCTACAGTATTGTGTGTCATTACTTTCTTCTTGTTCAGTAACTGCTTCGGTCTATTTTTGGGAAGTGTTATCAACTATGTTTAGCTGCAAGCCTAACAAGAATCCCACCCAGGCCTAACACACACCTCAGAGCTAAATGTTAGGCTACATGTAAACATGGCTAAAAATGAGCATCATGGAGGCCAGGCGGCCCAAAACCTTGGCAGGCGTCCCCACTTGCTGATGATCATGCTGCAGAAATAGGTCAGGACAAGAGGCGATGCTGTGGAGGAGAGATGGAAAGTGTCCCGACAACGGCAGGGAGGTCCCATAAGGCCAATACAGGTCTTTACCTCCACAGGTGTATAGTTGGTTGGCGGTGGTGGATGTAATATGACTGTGGCACTGGGTCGGCTCTGAAGGGAGACATCCCTCCGGTCTTGGCTTCAGCTGGGTTTCCCGACTCGATCAAGTGAATATTTAGTCCTAAAATAATGATTCACTTTATTATTGCATTTAGTTTGAATTAAAAGTGATTATCTGGATGTCATCTACTTAATATTGATAAATGACCGGATTAAATGGTTAATTGGTTTGGAGGACGTCAGACAGGAAAAAGTCTTCACATAAAATCAGTCATATCTTTGTTTAAGTATAATAATTAGTCCCCAAGTGATTAATCATTACTGCAATAATCTGAGGTATCAGGCTGCTGTCTTCCAGCTTCAGTAGAGATTTTAGACATGATTACCAAAAAAACAGTTTCTAGTTAAACGTACTGTTTTAAACTACAATTAATTTTTTTCGAAAATAAGAAAAAATATGCAGGAAAGTGAAGGCTGAAGCACTGACCTTGGAGTGAGTTGGCTGGATATTGTGCATTGGTGTTTCCTCTGTGGTTGATCTGCAGCTGCACACAATGGTAAACAAAAGCCGGGGGGATTTCTTCCTCTACGGTGAAGGTCTCCAGGACTGGACGGTTGCCGGGCATTTATTTTTGATATGAGGAGCCGCGTCGGTGAGGACAAATTAAAGAGATAATACCCAAACCACCGGACCCCCTTCTCTCCCCTGCTGTGTGCTCGCCGACGGGGAGAGAAGAAGGTCCTGTCGTCCCCCTCTCCTTTACACCCTCCGCTCTACGCCATTTTGCTCCGCTACTACGAGCCAACAGAGGAATGCGATGATTGAGCTGGAGACCTGTCAATCAAAGCTGAAGCCCGCCCCGGAAGTGCTTCTTCTTCGTCACTATTTTTACAGCTGACAGCCAGCGCTGTGTGCTAATTTGGCTAACTGCAACGGAATTTTATCAAATTCCGCAATTATTTGTGTACAAAACACATATCAACTAATACTAAAATATATATAAAAAAAAGTGTATTTAAAAAATATATCGTTACCCGTTAGCGTAACTGGCATTATTCATGCGAAATTAATAAGAAAACTCATGCTAACAGGACAAAACCAACTAACCAACCAACACTACCAATAAACAATAGAAATAGCAAACAGGATATTTTCAAGGAAGCACCCCCAAAAGTGGAGCATGGCTGTGCAAATAATAAAGAAAATTATGCTCAGTATTTTTTTTTAATTCAGGAAAAAGAAAACTTTTTTTAAATGAAGTATCAGACATTAAAAGACTAAAGGACAACCACACAGGCGTCCCAGTCAGGTCCGTCACTTAGTGAGGTCCCCTGGAAAGTTTGCGGATCATCTCCCTTTTAAATATTAACACTCCCAATAAATAACACAGAGAAAGCATGGCACTTATTTTATTCAAATCAAATTCATGAATCACTTTGATAAACCAACATCACATGAAATGTGAATAATATATGACTGATAATCACGTAATGATTAATAAAATGGTTGAGCTGTATTTCTTGCTCTCAGCCGACGGAGGGTGTTCTTGTAATGATTGAACAAACTCACATTAAAGATTAAAGGCTCAGACATCTGCTCTCCAGTTCAGAAATATATTTTGAATTTCTTTAGTGTCTTGAGCTTCTCAACAGGGAAATTGCAAGACAAATGTTGAGCAGTGCATAAACCAACACATATGATCTGTTTGTTGCGTCACAGGGGGACTGATCATATAAGCATAGCGCATTGTTCTAAGTCTACAATCTAACTGGTCCACAGCTGACTTATAAAGGGTCAACCATGTGGGCAAACCCTGAAAACAGGTCAGGGTGGGAGCTAAATCCTGGTGATACTCTGCTAACAAGTCAGCAGCAGCGTCTGGCATCAGCTGCAAATAAATAAGCTGTTCCTTTAATGTCACATTCAAACAGCAGCGGCTCCAGGTAGTCACTGGCTTTGAAAGAGGGTCGATTTTATTTGGCTTAAACTATCTATTGGCAGTAGCTAGGTTAATCCATATGAAAACAAAACACAAACACGGCTATAGGCCCCTGCTTACTGTTGACATATTAACTTACAAAGGGGAACCAAAGCCATGGCACTTCAGGCAGTTAAACACACACAGTAATTGTGGAGCAGGTCCTGCTTTGCTTTTAAAGGACAAACATAGAGCTTGCTGGTCTGACTTGGTCTTCCACAAGTCAAAGAGAAGAATTCATAGGATCCAGTTAGCATTGAAAAACACTGATTTTTCTGAAGGGAAATCACACGTCTAAAAGCTTTGACTGTGAACCGTTGCATATTTGTACAGACAACAACAACGTGTGCTAAAATATTACAGCATGAGAAAACTTTACAAACGTACTCACTGCAATATAGCAAAAAGCTTAATAGTACCGTGCTATAAAATAAATTTTCATGTGAAAAGTGGAACAGCAGTGACACTAACTACGACCTTCTAAATGTTTTCTAATAAATAATCATTAATTACTGGGAAAAATACATAGAGGACATTGCATAAAACAACCCAAGGCACACAACTTTTCCCTTTGTTTACAAGAGCAGTGCAAAGGCAGAAACTCATGATCTACGCCTGTCTTCTGGATGCTTGGTCTGTCAGCGTGCACTCTGAGTGTGGGTCACGGCTGCTCACTGAAAAGCTGGATGAGGTTGTGTCCTGACATTAACTGACATGATTAAGCTCTACTCAAAAGGGAGAAAAGAAAACTTAGTGCAGGAACCGGATGCTCATTTTCTGTTCCACGTCCACCTTTTCCAAGACCTGAGAAAACAAACAGAAATACAGTCACTTAAGACACACAGTCTACACCAGACCTGGGAAAAGCACGGCCCGCAGGCCACACCCGGCCCGCTTGCGTCTTCAATGCGGCCCGCGGACCATGCACAAAATATTAAACAAAGGCAGCAAAAGTCAGCTGTTGAGCCGGCATCACCGGTAACGTCTTTCCAACCCTTCTTGTCTCTTCCACGTTGCTGTGCTGCGTAATCCCATCTACTCTCTGGAGAGACACGGTCGCGCTGTCTACACTTTGAAAACGCTGCGTGACTATGCTGAAATGTACAGTAACGCACACAGAAACTCTACGGTGCATTCAGATCTTACCGTGGTGCTGCAGCTGACACATTTCATCGTCATCTGCTCTTAAAAAGCACAGATCTTTCAGAACTCTGGGATTTGCCTCTTTAACTTTTACCTTAACTCTAATGGTTTTCTTCTGTAAAAATATCTTCACATCATCTGTGCTGCTCTGCACTGTGTGTGTTTCAACATACAACCAGCACACACTCAGAGTAGACATGGACACACACAGAGAGGACCGAGGGGTAACCAGTAAATGACAGCAAAAGATTCTTACAATGATGAAAATGTAACAGGAGCATAAAGGTAGATACTGTGCCAGTGGTCTCCAATTTATATTATTATTTATGAAAAATGTGGCTCTTTGCTTTTCTTATGGAAGTCTATGTGGCGCTTGCAAAAAACATAATTGCCCACACCTAGTCTACACTGTGTGTATGCAAGGCTACTATGCACCATGTATAAAATGGAATATATATATTTCCCTTCTATTCTGAGGCCACTCCTGGCCTTTCTATCCCACTGGGGCCTCCTTTGCTATAAATGGCCTGCATGTCCACGTGGTAGTGGTATATGGTCAGCTTTTAATTAAAAAGCAGCCTTTATACAGAAACAGTTATAGGTTTAGTAGGAATACTTCAGTGGTTTGCTCCAAACCTACACAGTGGGATAAACAAATACATAAAGAGGATCACGTCCGAGAGGACCACAAAACTTGCCTTGATAAATTCATTGAAAGAAATGCAGTTATCTCCGTTTGTGTCAGCCTCCTGGATGGTTCTATCAGCGATACTGCCAAGCTGTTCATCTGAAATGTTTACACCAACCATCATCCGTAAAACCTGCAAACAAAGAGCAAAGTGTCCTCGTGGTTAACAGTTCCTGATGAAATGTTTTGAAAATAACGTTAATGACACATGTATTTAGCACACACACGATAATTTGCAGGTATTTTGGATCACTGGTAGGCAACAGTAGGAATTACACAAACATAAATAACAGTGCACACATATCCTCAGAAAAAAAAGAACACAAACAGTACTTTAAAATCGCACATTCACTGTTACAGACTCACACATCGGATGAAGCAGGTCACAGAAATGTTTTGCGCAAAACAAGAAATCCGTCTGAGTCATTTAACTCAGAGCTTACAGCAATTACAGGTCACACAATGTCAACCACACCAAGGTGGCTTCAGAGAGGGACAACAAATAACACAGCAGGAGCACAGAGGAGGCCGGAATACAGGATATCAGACTGTCTGGGGCAAATCAACTGGTAGTTAAGCTTAGTTATCACATCATTATCAGCACGAGGGCAAAGTCTTCCAATCGACAGGGAAATCCTTCTCTTTGTAGTGCACTTTAAAATACACATTGCTTAATATAGTCTGTTGCTTTGTTGGACATTCAGTGAAAAGCAAAGAGTAAAGACGGACTTCCTTTAAGGCCATTCTCTGGCTCTTATGTGACACACCAACACGCTCACCTGCAGCAACTCATCCCGAGAGATTTTGTCATCTCTGTCCAGGTCATACAGACGGAAAGCAACTGAAAAACACAAAATATATACAAGTCACGAGAGACAGTCTAATTCCATGTTGCAACATCTTGTGAACATTCATGACAGTGGTCAGCAGCTCCACCCGAACACGCCTGGGTGATCAGGCTGTGCACTCACACAGCAGCTTGTTGGTCCTGCTGTTGAGTGGCTCGCTGGCAGTGTGGTCCTTGTTCTTTTCATTGTCCTCGATTGGCCTGAAGTGAGCCAGTGTCCGCATAAAGCCCCTGAAGTTTACCTGGTCCTCTCTGAAAGGGAAAAACAAACGGGAGACTTCCTGTGACAATGTGGATAAAACATACAAAATAAACAAATGTTTTCTGGTGGATTAGATTGCCTTTGTACCAAATGAAGTAGTGGGCAACTCAAAGAAAACGCAAACTATCAGTAACCCAACAATATTACACAGGCACTACACTCTCTACCTCCATTCTCAAGTTGTTCAGAAGCAAACAGGCCGAAGCCAGGACAGAATCCATCTGAAACCATTAAAGGCCACAGCTAAAATTAAAACGCCCACACTTCTGACTTTTTGGGATTTTAATGACACATTCATAAAAAAACATCTGGTTTTGACATCCAGACTGATAAAACAGCCAAAGGACTGTCACATTTATTTCTACACAGACTTGGCAGAGAGGTTCTTCCTCTAGTCTGCAGTCAAGGAGCCCACAACTGAAAGGCCCTATGGTCTGTTTCAGCTTTGTGGTGGTGGATGGTGACTCAAACCTACAACGCTCCAAAATAACAAGAGCTCCAAATCTTGCAGGCCAATAATAAAGACAACTCACCCCTCTGGAAAAAAAGCGTTGATGATTCTGTCTCCCAGGGGATTGATGGCCAACTCCGGGATCCTCTGGAAGTCTTCTCGACTACAAACGTGACAGGAGAACACGTCATGATTAAATCACAATATGCATTTTTAATCAACTCACACTGATATGATGGTTAACGTTAAAAAAAGAAAAAACAAATAATGATGAAGAGAGCTCTGGAGGCCCCTCCTACAGTATTTTAATGAAACTAAATACCTTGAATTCAGCTGCCTCGATTAAAACTCTTGGACAAACCTGAATACTGTTTCTCTATCATGTAGAGTAACTGTATCTTAGCCTGCTGGGTAATATGCCAAATCTCATTGTTGTGGCAACTAAAGAACGATAAGGAAGTCACATTGAGAAAAATGAGAACAAACGTGACTTCTGCTGTGACTGAAATCACTTGAGCCAGGACACGCGGAAGCAATAACTTATTATGTGTAAACAAACATCTCGCAAGCGACTGGAACTGGAACTGTACAGATTCTTCTTCTCATTTCGCCCTTGAGAGAGTGACCCGTAAATGGATCCTTATTGCCAAAGCAGGGCTCAGACTGAAGTTTTAGTTGCTTAATGATTACCCATTTCTTTACCTATCACTTACAATAAAGTCAGAACTCTCAGTCACTTCACTTACATAAAAACCTCCATGACAGTCTTCATTAGTGCTCACTGAAAAGCTATGAAACCAGAATTCACACTATCCATTTGGCAACACATTCAAACATCATCGATCTAATCATGACAGTTTAAATACTTGTTGATGAAGATTCTCAGTCATCCAGGTCATCATACGTAGAGAAGATTGAAGCAAGGCGTCTGGACTTGTAGAGTTTTCTTGAAGATGTTTCGCTGCTCATCCGAGCAGCTTCATCAGTTCTAACTGTTTGGTGGGGAAACATGGTTTATATGTGGTTACAGACCTATGTGGGTGGGTCTGGGTAAAAAAAAACTTAAAAAACAATAGCACTAAATGTTTCCATACTTACCTGTGATATTCTAACGACTATGAAACTGCCGGAGGGGGACTGGTGACAGCCCTTTGTTCTTACTGTGAGTATGTGCAAACTTCCTGGGAATGGATGGAATCACTGCATTGTATGTGGTAGAAAGATGATGTCTGAGGCCACCACCTCTGTTAAAGGAAAGGTTTTTCCAGCTTAACATAGATGGCTTCCTTGACTCCTAGGAAAGGTGGTATGAAAGAGCTCTTTCATACCACCTTTCCTCCCTGTCTAAAATGTGAACATTGTTATCCTCAAAGGAGTGTCCTTTGTCTGTGAGGTGGAGGTGAACAGCTGAGTCTTGTCCTGAGGAGGTGGCTCTCCTGTGCTGAGCCATTCTTCTGTGGAGTGGTTGTTTAGTTTCTCTAATGTACAGATCAGAGCATTCCTCACTGCACTGGACTGCATATATCACATTGCTGTGTTTCTCCCTGGGAAAAAACCCCTCCGGCAGTTTCATAGTCGTTAGACACACCTGGCCCAGTCAGCCAGAATATCACAGGTAAGTATGGAAACATTTAGTGCTATTGTTTTTTAAGTTTTTTTTTACCCAGACCCACCCACATAGGTCTGTAACCACATATAAACCATGTTTCCCCACCAAACAAGTTAGAACTGATGAAGCTGCTTGGATGAGCAGTGAAACGTCTTCAAGAAAACTCTACAAGTCCAGACGCCTTGCTTCAATCTTCTCTAAGTTTAAATACTGTTTACTCTACACTCTTCATGTTCACTCCTTCATTATCCTATTAGTATCCTATTATACTATCAAAACACAGCAGTAAGAAGATTTAATGGTACTGTGCATGGAGACAACAAAACAAACTGACTGTTCTTCAAACTAATCAGCCGCAGCACTTAGCTGGTATTATGTGGGGATCATTTTCACATTAGTGGCCATGTAACTGCTTACCTGAGGGTTCCATTTTCACCTTTATCCAGGCTGGTGAAGCGGCTGTAGAGGCGAGTGATCTGACTGTGGGAGACTGCAGGGGGGGAAACGTAACAGCGAAGATTTCACTACCAGATGTTCAGACTATATAAAATACAAAGCGCTCCACCTCTCACCTAATCACACTACCAGGAGTCTATTTATTGACGGTGCATAGTTGCAACATTATCCAGTTACACAGTGGCCATTTAATGCTATCAGCGCAACTTTAGATAAATTACTGAGCAAACATTAAATGTAAATTCGCAGTTAATTACACCTGAAATGTGTAATAGCCAACTAATAATCAAGAGTGTCCATCTTCATCACAGGAATTAGTCTGAGCTCAACTTACAGCCAGTCTCCTTTTTAATTTCTTCGATTTCTTCTTCTCGGAGTAACGTGGATGCTCTGGATCCCATGGTGAACCGGTAAAGGGCGTTACCAGCGAGCTGACTTGTTAGAAGGTCTTACACAACCTCCTGGATAGCTGTGAAGGAATCTTTATCCCGGACCGACGTTAGCAAACAAGCTAACTCCGCGAGCTCCGTTCGTAAAGCCTCTTTTGCTGTACAAGCAACAGAAGACTCAAACAGCTGGACTTCGACTTGGACTTGTTCTCCGTCCTCCTGTCGATGCTGATGGGCGGGTAGTCTGTTAGCTATTACAGCTTTTCCTCAGTGTGTCCCGTTTTCATGCTACCAAGAAGGGTTTCGGCCAAGTACGCTTCCTGTTCACTGAAGGGGGCGGGGCTGGCGAGGACCCGCCCTACAGTGTTGCTAGGTAGCGAAGTTTTATGCCTGATTAAAAATATAATCCTCGTAATATTTGTTTAAAAGTATGATCATATTTGTTTATTTATATGTGTTACTTATATATATGTTAATTAAAAGGCGTTCAAGCTTTGAGTAAAAATGTGCCTTTGAAGAAGTATTTGTCTCATTTATTTTAAATAAATTAAATTATGAAATAATTATACTTTTTCAGTATAAATGTAAAAATTCTGCTTCTACATTTTGCACACTGTTTCCATTCACTCCTTTCACTCTAATGTAAGCAAATATTTTGCCACTAGATGTCGCAATTTTATTATTTCAGGCAACCTTGTTGCACGAAATAAGTCCTGCACAGCTGCCCAAAGCCAATGAGTCACATCTGTGGCACAAACACATTAATGACAAAGAACAGCTGGGAAAAATACTGTGGAAATTTACATTTATATTTGATGATAACGGTGTTAAAATAAGGCTTAGAAGACAACACAGTGTCTTATTTTTTTGTGAATTGTATTGTTTTCAAAACCAGAAATGTGAACGTCACACTATATAATTTGGAGCCAGCAGATATGGCAGTGCAAATAAATACCCACAGATTAGATTACGCTAATAATATGTCAAGTATTTTACCTTTTTTCTTATTTTTAAGAAAGTTTCTGTTTTTGAGGATTAAAATCTGCTTTTTTTAAAGGGCGACCTCATCAAATTAAGACTAAGAATATTACAAATCAAGCATACAAATTAAATAAAACCAGCGAGATAACACGAGACACAAAATACTGTTTTTAAATACCTGTGGTGTGTTTATGATTTAGGAGGATAACAGGAGAAAGCTGTTCCTCAAGTTCTAAGGAAACATGGGGCGTGTGAAAATCTAACAGCTTTTGGTAAGGAACGGTAGATTAAACAGATTAGATGGGAAAGGAATGTATATAAAGAGATGACGATGCCGGGGCAGCCGAGTAGATTAAGACACAGATTAAAAAAAAATATATTACAGAAACACGTTTCAGCTTTGGTCAGATTTTATTCCAAGATCCCTGTGTTAATTTCAACAAACATTCAGGATATAGTGATACATTACTGACAAAATGTCAAATCAAACATTCATGTCAGGTAAAGCTGGGAGCAACAACACATTCAAATCAATTCCATGTTTGTCTTCACAGTGATAGTGCAACTCATCATAAAACAACCTTAAAAATTCTCAATAAAAATCACAAAACAAGCTCTTTAAAAATAAAAAACAGTGTGATAGTGTGTTTATAAAAACAACAACGTCAACCTCACGACAGACTGATTCCTAAGTGCAGCTCAGATTTCCTCCCACAAGGAAGATCTGAGAGTTCACTGGCTTTGTTGAAAGCCTTTTAGTAGCTGAAATGACACTCTGAGTCCATGGCCCGCTGGATCCTGCAGAAAGACACCACAAAACAAAAAGGAGCAATAAATGACATGAAAATAAACCTTTTTATTTGATTTTTATATGTGTCTTTCTGGTACTTTCACTGGAGACTAACTGAAGATAAATAATATGTTTTAAATGTGCTACCTGTCTGCAGGATACCCCCTCTCACACAGGTTGACCAGAGCATACAGATGTCTCAGGGCGTATTCATACTGAAACACAGCAGAAACAAACATCACATGTCAGAAATGATACAACAGTCTGTGCCGCCCCCCTCTTCACATGTCCCTTTAAATGAAACACAGCTGCATGAAAGTACAGGGGGAAATCTTCCTGCTTTAATTTAGATGGAAAAAAAAATCCCCCAGTAACCAAACTGAGTATTATGAGCTGTATGATGATTTTTTAAATACTATTTCTCCATTTTTCTTCTTTTCCTATTGAACCTATATTGTTTTTGTGCATTTCTTATTTGAAAATATCTTTATTTTCTAACAAATTGTTTATTATTGATATGTTTTATATTTGAACCTAGGCAGCTGCTGTATGGAAGAGTTGTGGGATTCTTTCATTTTAATCAAATATTATGCATTATTCACAGATAAACATACGAAAGCACCATATATCCTTAATACTAATGAATCATAAATCAAACTAATAATTTTAGAAGCCGTCAAGTCATACCAGCTGTCATGTGGCTTTGATAATGATGTAAAAAAAAATGAGGCTTCTATGTCGGGATTTGTGTCAGCTGAATACAGATAAATGTGTGTGTGGTGATAAACAGCATGTGAGCCAGATCTGGAGTTCCCTCTTTAGAAGCAGAACCAGACTCTTTAACATGTCAGTGGAGTTTCACCCGTCAGCTACACATGAATTCAGCCAAAGCTCTGACTCATTAACCACCAAAGCTCTGTAGCACCGGGCAGGGGAGCTGCCTGGTGTGCTGTAACTGTGCACAACATGTTCTGTGTGTAGAGCTGTTGTACCTCAGTTTTATGCCAGTTGAAGCAGTTGTGTTTGTAGTGATTGACTGCAGCCTTGTAGCACTGATGCTGGGAGAGGTCAGCTCGCTCGTCCAGAATCTCCTGAGCCTTGAACTTATCGCCGGTCACCTCTTCCACCACTTTGCGCATAGTGTCGGCCAGCAGCTCTCTGACCTGTTTAGAGTTCAACACACTGTTAGAGCCTGTAACATGGACCCTGTCACGGTAAATGCTTGATTTGTGCAGGTAAATCAATCATTCATGGGAAATCAGCAGAGGACAAGAAGTCTGCATCACTTTGTACCTTTAAGTGCACGTTGATCTCCATCAGCAGGCCCCTTGCCGCTCTGATATCATTGGAGGACATCAGCTTCCTCTTGAGGATGGCCAGAGGAACGTCAGGGCTCGGGGTCAGGTTGGGGTGAGGAACAGGTGGCAGCGTCATCGGAGGGACAGGCAGCTTGTCTGATTTGGGATTACCTTGAAAGGCTACCACCTTCATGTGAGCCAGCGTCTGAAAAGAAGGAACGTTTCAGCCAATCATCCTGACAAAAAAAAAAAAAAACACTACTTCTCCTTATTTATTTGGTATGGAGGCCAAACTGACCTTGTTTCCAAACTGCTGGACGTGGCTGGTGTTTGTGTGACTCTTCACGATCTTGAACTGCTTCAGCAAAGTTTCTTTGGTCAGGTCCTCCTAGAAGCACAATGTAACAGTGAAGCAGTGACATTTCCATCAATCACAAATCAAACATTGTGATGGTGATGTTTGTCTTTTGTTTTGCTCAAGTTTTTTCTTTTGATGCTGCAAACCGAAAAGATCTGTTACAGACACATGCAAACAACATTGTATTTGTTTCCTCTACTGGTTAAATACAGCTTCTACTGCTGGAAATGTTCACCACTTCCTTTTCCTGCCTGTTTGACAACAGGTGTGTGGAACAGAAGATATTTTTTAAGATCTGATCATCCTCCATATACTCCATGTTACCCTGAATTTTTAGAGAGACAAAGATCTATTGAGCTAGCCAGCTAAACGGCTTCAATCCCTCACCACCAGGATGCTTCAAAACATGGGCTTTTCTTCCTGTAGCCTGCACTGCTGTTGGGCAATTTATTAAGAAAACAAACTGGATTTTCTTAAATTATTTCGGTCTCAATTTGTTTTTCCATTTGCATCTTTTTTGGCACACAAGCATTTCACCATGCTTTGTATTATGTACCATGTGTATGTGCCCAATAAAAAGTCAGTCTTCTTTAAGCCGAGTGCCATCTAGGTCCTCTAGATTGGAATAAAATGACAACCAAGAGGGATAAACAGCACTTTGATAACTTCTTTGCTACAATACACAGCTGGGATTTGGACACATTGGGGGAAATTCCACCACCCACCACATCAGAGTCCTCCATCCAGTTGACACTGTACCAGTCTCCCAGGTATGTGTCCCTCGCCTCGTCATAGTAACAGGCATAAGAGGACTCGTGTGCGTTGGCAGCTGTGGTGGCGTACACTGAAAGCACAGCAACAATAAAACCACATCACTGATCCATATTCTGTGCAGGTTGGCTAATGTGCATCACATGATGCCGAGCACATGACAGACAGCTCACACAGTCCCACAGGCTGTAATGCTGACCTCAGCGTTTTACTAGAAGTATGTCTAAAACTGAAGTGCTGACCTCAACAACAAATATTATAATCACATGAGCTTATATTGATTTCAAACCTGATCAAACTCCACATCAAATGTAGGTGAAGACATTCAGTCATAAGCTAAAAAGTTCATGACTTGCTTTATTGATCTCTTTATTATCTTGTCAATTCACTGGAAAGCGATTCCGATGAGGTTAAGTTCAAACTTACCATCAATGTCAGCAGGCAGGTGGTTCATCATTGACCCAGACTCACATGCTTCAATGTAAAACACCATCTGTGTGTGGAGTGAGGGTTCGAGAAAAACAAGCGTTATGATCTGATATTTCAGCACAGCTACATCATCGTGTGACTGCATTTCAATCGATCAATCAATTTCCATGCATGGCGGCCCAAACATCAATGACCTGCTTCGTACCTTTTTGTATTTCTTGTTCTCGTGCATGTACTTTATGGCTGCTTGAAGGTCATCAACATGGAGCTAAAAAAACAGAAGCTTAGGTTTCAAAGCATGTAAAGCAAATACTGTATGTAAACACAGACTGCAGGAAGCTGAAGCTGCCAAATCAGATTCTTTTTTCAGATGACAATGAAATCTGACACTCACACATGCCAAGTGACACTGAGGCTTTATTTCTGAGCCAACACACTGATGTTGTAGTTAGTTATCGTAGTTTAGCCTTAATGAACTGATGAAGCTGCTTGGATGAGCAGCGAAACGTCTTCAAGTCCAGGCGCCCTGCTTCAATCTTTCATTCAGCATTCAGCCTTAATGTTAGCATGTTAGCAGCATCTTTGCAGGTGCTTACACGAGGATGAGTGTTACAGTACATACAAACTTTACAGACATCCAAATCTATTACAAATTCATGGTGACACAAAATACAAAGTCAGGGGAACTCTAACAGTCGGTATTATTTTAACTCTGAGTACCATGAAAGTCTGCAAAAAGTCCTCATGTAGTTTTTTAAATATTCTAGTCTGATGTATCATTGGTACAAAAAAGGTTTGAACACTGTGCTTTAAGTCTTTCAATCTATATGTAAGCAGTGAAAATAAGAGCCTGTGTGTTCTCTCACTTACACCTTTACTGACTCACTTCATACTTCAACATAAGTTTATAAGGCCATGAGATCAGCATTTTAACCAGACATGCTTGATGACATTACTACTTAGTTCCTTGTTTCTTAATTTCTTTAAGGCTACATGTGCATGTGTGCTGTAGTAAACAGGTAAAAAAAAAAAAAAAAAAAGTCCTTACTTCATCATTGGGAAAGGCCAGAATGCCAGGCGCTCCGTGGTCGGTGAAGTACACAAACACATGATCATTTGGCCCACTGCCCAGTAAAATACAACAAGGTTAGAAGGAAGAAAGAAAATGTGACAAACCAGGTTTGGTGTCTGTTTTCATCTCTTTGAGAGATTCACTCCACCATCTAATTATATCGCTTGCCTCTTCAACACTTTTCCAGAGCCACCTTTAACATTTGAGGAATCACCCTTCAGCACAGCCAGGAAGTTTTCTGGAGTCACATCCTGCAGCGACAGTAACACCAAGCGATAAATCACACAGTTCGTTTATAACATTTTTAAAAAGGACATTCCAGAGCTGTGGTTTGCACTGTAATACTAATATTTGTGCCGAAGCACTCACATCCCCAGTGTAGTCTTTAGGAACTCCTTTGTACACGTCTGTGCCGTTGGGCCGGTTGATCAATACGCCTGGGGTGGGATTACTGGAAACAAAAATATTGAGTGTCATTCACATAAGGAAGTGCAAATGGCTGACTAACCACTTTGATAATGATTCACTGATCAGGTGACACACACATACAGGGTGGCGAAAACTCCACACCACTTCAGCTTTTTCCCTGCAGAATCACTGCACAATCATGTGGGAACTGAGTCAGTGAGAAGCATTTCTAGTGAAAACTACTCTGCATTAGAAAGTAGCTGGAATTTAATACACATGAATTATTAACCACAAACTGAGCAGACGATGCAGCATGTCTGCCCTATAAGAGGATAATACAGATAGAAAACAATCGGTGTTGCATAACTTGGCCTATTTGCCCCAAACACAGAGGTGTGTCCATCTGTTGTTAAAGTATTGGGTAACCACATTCTTTAGTCTATTACTTCTAATAAAGCAGCAGCTTGGATGTGTTACTGTCCCAGAACGTCCAGCGCACATCACACCTAGCTTTGCTGTGCATGTTTGTCAGATAAAAACACATGTAAGGAACGTTTTCATAGATTTAATTCAACATATAAGGGCAGTCCCATTCATAGCTGACAGATCTCTTTTTACTGTTGCTCCTCTGTCAGTAATTGAACTGCAGATCTAAATTGGTTCCTTGTGACTCCTCTCACAGAGGCTCTAACTCAGCCAGTTCACACTGAGAAAAACGCAGGGCGGACATGCTGCAGCGACAAAAGAAATACCAGCGTGACTTTGTGAGTTCTCCGTGGTTTACAGATGTGCACACACACATGCAGGGGGGAATATGCCACAGATGATAACTCCAAACAGTTTAGTTTAGTTTACCAGGCAAGTACTGATAATGGAGGTTTTAAAAGAAGGGAGTCTTTAAAAGGACAGAAAGCTGAACAGTGAATATTTTGATACTGATTATAAGGAACTAAATAAGTTAGAGTTTATGGAGGGAAAAAAAGAAGAAGTTTCTTCTTTACAAACGTAAACACTGCAGCAAAGAGCCAACTCACTTGTCGTTGTGAGCCAAGTCATCATACATCATCACCACAATCTGCTCATCTGGGATGCCATTTTTGTGGACGATCTGGTAGGCATGGCAAGCGTCGGCCTGAAGGAGAGACACAGGCAAAGGTCAGATGCACATTATACATTTATAAATACAACAGTCTCCTATGTTCTTGCTGTAAAATACACAGCACATTGTGAAGGGGAAGTTTCAGAGGTTAAAGGAGACCTTATCAAAAGCCAGTGTGGGTTAAGAGAAAACAAATGAGTCACGCACAGTTTACACAGTGGCGGCAGTTTCCAGCTCTCACCTGGTGCCTGTAGTTGTACCAGCCATTAGATCCAGCCACGATAACCACCCAGTGTTTTCCACCTTCCGGCTCCTGGGCAGGGAATCCAAAAACCAGCCCGGTGCTCAGGCCGAGCAGGGCGAGGAGGACAGACGGCGACATTTCCTCTCCTCTCCTGTGAGGATAACAGTGGGAATAAAAGACCAAAGTCAAGTTAATTATTTAGACTGTAAGCGGACAACCAACACCTACATACACACGCTGCCTGACGCCTGTGTGTGTCACATGATCATCCATTCCGGGAATGCTAGCTAGCTAGGAGTATCAAAACAAGCTAGCTGAAAGCCGGGAGTGCTTTAATAAAGCTTAAAAGTCTGGAAAAAAAGTCTGGAAAAACATAGACATAAATAGCAGAGGAATAAACGTGTTTTGTTACCTTTCAGTGTGTTGTAGAAGGAGGTAGGCAGCAGTGAGTCAACTACATAAACATCCTCTGAGGGATTCAACCGCACTTTATATCAGACGGCAGGAGGAACTGCTGTCAGGAATTCTCCCGCAGCAGCCAATCAGAGCGCGCAGGGGGCGGGGCCTCACTGTAAACAGTCATGTGCTTCCAAAAGTGAAAACAAGCAGAAACCTGTTTGTCTACAGATAAATCTAAAAGCTGGAACCTCACTTTATACTCTCATGTGTTTAAATTAAATTTCGTACTATGGAACAATAATTATAACAGATAATATGTAAATTAAGGTTGTTATAAGAGAGTGAACAGGGCTTTAAAAGTAGTTTAAAAATCCCTGTAAACATGAAATCAGACCTTCCTTTATGAGAGACCTCTGAACTGACTGAAGCAGTTGCACTTGTTTTGGTCACGTCATGTGATGGTCCTTGAAGTCTTTATGTGTCCGAGATGATTTTGCTTTTCTTCCAGGTCAGTAGGACTGTGCTCGGGGTTGCTGTAAGTCTGTTTGAGGATGGTTGGTTTGTTGTTTTTGTCTCAGTCTTCAGCTAACAAGAGCTAAGCTGTCAGCAGAAGCACCTTGTCATGTTTCAGTGTTTCATTTCAATATCAACATAAATCTGAATTGAATCTGTTTCCTAATCAAGTCTGCGTGTAAACCAAAAGATGTTGTTTGTTCATGTAGAAATGTATTGTTGTCACGCTGTGTGTTTTTTCTGTGTAAACAAACTCAAGAGTCAAATTGCAAGCTGCTACTTGTGAGCAATTAACTATGTACGTCACAGAGAGACAGTGTCAAGTACCTTATGGCTTATTCTAGGAAAAAACAAAAATGTCAAAACATTTCTTAACAATCCAGACTGCATATACGAAATGCACGTGACTTCACAGTGACCTTGTACTTTCAGCACCACCTTCTGATCAAGGTATCTTTGCCGCATCTTCGGCCAGTCTTTTTTTATTTTTTATTTTATTTTAGACACTTTAGTAATCCCAGAGGGAAATTGTTTAAGGCTTCTGCCAAGCAGTGTCATACAATGACTAGCAAGGTGCGCCACACAGGCACAGGTGAAGTAGGAGTTGGGATCAAACCACCAACCTTCCGGTTATTGGACAACCCTGCTATATATGCCCAAATAAAAAAAAAAAACAGATTTGAAGAAATCCCATTCAAGTGTTCTTCTCTGCCCAGAAACAATAAAGAGGATCAATTAAAGGATGCATGAATGATTTAGAAGCGTATCAAATACAGCAATAAATCAAACTTTTATTTCTCCATATAGAAAAGAATTAAGTTAAATAGTGAAACAGTCCATCAAAAAATGCGGCATCTTGTTTTTAACCGATGGTCCTTAATACATTAACCTTTGTCCCAAAATGAAAAAAAAAATGTAACAAAGTGTAAATACCGTGTTCACAGTAATAAATATTCAAAACAAAATCTTTATACATAGACATTATATATATATTTGTGTAAATATATATATATATATATATAGATATAACCATATACAGTAAAAAGTTATTTTCAAGTTTATCAAACATAAAATATTAAAATAAAAATGGCTGAAAACAGAATGATGATTGCATTTTTTTTCATTCCCAAGGCATCGGTAACCATGGCCATTCAGAGTCTGTAATAAATAAAATGTGGTATTATCTAAAGATTGTAGTGCATCACTGTAAATAAAAAAAAATTATAGTGCAAGTTCTTTTTTTTTTTCTTTGCGCAAATTAATCTTACAAATTTTAATCTAAAAGGAATGACAACAATGAAACAGAGTGTGTAGAGGACAGCATCGTGTCTGTTCTGCTCCACACTTCTCTGCAGTCTTGGCAGCGAAAAAAAAGCTTTCACATGTATGAAGCCATGGCAATAGACTTATTTGGCAAATGATTTAAAGACAAAAAAATAAAAAAAAAATAAAAATCTCCACACGCTCCTTACACTCAGCTCTGTCAGTATTTCCAACAAAATTGTTGATGAAATGCATAGAAATGAATTGCCAGTAGCAGGAACTAACTTAACTTAAGAGTAGTTTACTGTCATGCAGCATTTCTGAGATGCGAAGCAAGGCAGATACTGTGGATGTGTGTCAATACGTTGTAGTATGTTGGATAAATGTATGCTCTGCCTGTGCTTGCACTTTTCCCTGGCTTCCTTTCCCCCTCAGCAATAAGGAACAGGGGAGGGGGGGAGCTCCTGTTTCCTGTTTGTCGGCAGGCTCCTGCGTCCTGCTGAGAGCCAAGGAGGTCTGGCTTTGTCTTCACACAAGCACGTGCGTGTGTGTGATGTGTGTGCTTGCGTGTCTCAAACCTCTGCACCCAACTCAATAACCCCAGTCTCTATAATGGGAACTAGCTTATCTTCCACCTGTACCAGCAGGATGGTCTTGTCGATATGGGAGCGATTGGCTGGGTCTCGGCTACAAGGCACCCAGCGGTGAATCACCTGCAGGGGGCAAAAGAGGAGGCAGCACAGTGTGAGAGGAAGCATGGCAAACGCATTTAAGATGCATTTATGACAGAGAAACTAGGTCAAAGTGGTGTTACAGGCCGAAATATAGGACAAACAAGTTAATTATTGCTAAAGTCACATTTGTGCAAGTGTGCAGAAAAGCTTATATGTAACAGTGTTTTATTGGTACACATGGTGATACTGACGTGTTAACAGCTGTTAGAGACTTACATGCCCTTCCATGCCCTCTAAAGGGCTCCAGTCCCTCCAGCAGGTCCGTCCTGCCCTCAGTCTCATAGTCTCGTCAGGCCACTGCAGCTCCTTCCGCTTTGATAAGTTTATGTTCTCCAGCACCTGACTCACGTCCACAATCTGAGAGACATTACAGAACCACATAATGCAACCATCGTAACATTATACTGATGCTGCTTGAGGTCTTCCTAGTTTATTCCTACCTGCACTCTGTAGGAGATGTCATCTCTCCGTACAGTGGAGATGGTGGGGTTGTGTTGTTGCGGGTAGTGGTGATAATTACGATACTGGCTGAGGGGATCCGTCACAGCGCTGCATAGCCCATCGTTGCCCAGGAGGCCCACCAGCGTATGGCGTTTGCAGGGGGGGATGCTGTGACTGGAGAGGGAGGCCGAAGGGCCGGTGGGGTCGGAGGTGGAGCCCAGGCGGAGCTGCAGGGAGGTGGGGATGGTGCGCAGAGACAGCTGGCTGGTGGAGGAACGTCGGCAGGGCTCCAGGCCGGTGGTGGAGGTGCGCAAGGAAGAGTGGCGGCTGCTGCTGTAGCGGTATGACGAAGACTGGCTGGCTACAGAGGCTCGGGCAGGAGAGTGGGGTACCAAACCAGACTGAACGGACTGGGAGCTCTGACTGGTACCTGAAAAAAGTGTTAAATTAATGCCAACAACACACAATATATAAGCCACAGGTGAAGCAAATATAACATAATTAGAAATCAAGTGACAGACAAAGTTTATGGCCAGATGATGGCAGCAGAAGAATGTTATTTCAAGTCACCCAGCTGGGGACATGAATGTGTGCTCTAAATTTGGATCCTAACCACTTAATGGTTATTTTAGTCTGGGCCAAACTGTGACTGACTGAGTGCTTCCCACAGAGGCAGCCATGTGCATGACTATGATGAAATGTTCTTAAAGCTTTAAGAAAAAAATCTGTCAACATAAAGACACGATCATATACAGATACAGATTCTCACCCAGAGTGTGTGGCTGGTATGAGTGAGGAGGGGCAGGTCCAGAAGTGCCCTCCTGAGACACCGAGCTCTGCTGAGAGTCACCGCCTGTACCATTCCCACTGCCGCAGGACAACCCTCCTGCATCTGAGTCCTCAATATTCCCTCCACTATTGCAGCCGGCTCCGCAGCCTTTCCGTAACCTGTAAGAAGAGAAAAACAAACATTAATATCAAGAAAACCCACAAGAACACACATTTTTCTGAGCAACAAACAAACCTGTGCCAGGTGCTGACAACAAAGTTGCGGATGTTTGCGATGCTGATGGGGCCTCCCAGGATGTGTCCGAGCTGTGGGTGTGAGTTGCAGTACGAAGTGGTCAGCGGGGAGACGTATATTGGATATCCGATGGGCTGGTCACAAGAAGAATTGATCATGTTCCGGAGAGCCTGCTTGGCGTTTTGGATGCTCCCGCGCTCTGGGTTTCTGTTTCTCAGGAACACCAACTCCTGCTGCTGCCCTGCCCAAAGGCCTCGGACACATTCTTTATTCACCTGCAGATGAAGCAGTAAGGTCTCTTAGAATCTAGTGTCTAGAGATGATCACAAAATTAAGAGTGAATGTGCTGCCGCCCCACCTTGATGACACGGAAGCTGAGGTATCGTCGATTGAGCATAATGATCTTGTACTCGTTAGTGCCCTCGTCTAGGACGTGGCGCAGGGCGAGGAGTGATGGTGAATTGGACAACACAGCACTCCTCCAGGCAGGGTCGCCCTCGTGAGCGATGACCAGGTTCTGCTGGTGCGAGGAGATAGCCTCAAAAAGAACTGCTGGCTCATCGTACTCATCAGGGGACGTGAAGTGGTCCTGAAACACAACACAACCTCATTATGAGCAAATGTAACCATAGTCACGATGTACACAGCAGTTTTTGTTTCATCCGCAGCATACGGACCTGGTGTAATTTAAGAGACATTCGGATTCCAGGCACCACAACTTTCCTGAGCAGTTCCATGTCTGCGAAGATCCACTCGTCTCGCACAGAGGAGATGCGAAAATCTCCTTTAAATAATGCATGAAGGCCATAAAGGAAAGACTCCAAATTGCTGTGATGGAAAGGAGAAAGCACAGCATAAAAATCAATAATTAGGACTTAGAACATCTCCTACAGAAGAAAAGAAAAGAACTCTCTCTGGGTAAGTCTCTGTAATATGGATTATTGAGTAACCTGGACATATGATGGGCTGCTGTTCCCAGAGCTCTCCTTCCAAGCACGCATAGGCCAAAGCAGAGCAGCACCAGAGCCGAGTCTTTCTCACTGTCCAGTGGCTACAGAGAGAGCAGAGATGAGAAAGAGCGGTGAGGCATTTGAGATTTTCTGCATTGTCTAAAGACACTTTTGGTTAGTTGTTACCTTGGCCCTTCGTGAGTTGCAGTACTGAATCCAACCCAGGTAGACACCACAAAAACTGTCCCTGGAGATGCCTGCGAGCCGATGGTCGTAGTCCTCGTCGATGTTGGGATTGAAGGTGGGATCCAGGTCAACATAGTTCCTCTCCCCACATCCCCGTAGGCCATCTTTCATGGTCTCATTAGACAGCCACTCCTCCAGTTTAGGAGAAGCAATAACGTAGTAGATGATACCCTGAGGACAGAAGAGGAGGATCTATTTAGATCATTTAGAAACTGCAAAGTCAGACCTACACACATTGCAGTGTGTACAAACCTTCACATAGTAGGTAGTGAGGATGCGTCGGAGGTCGAACACTTGCAGCATGGAGGCTGCACTGTTATCAGTGATGCTGTAGCCCTCCAGAACATATTTGGTGACAAGCACCTCCCAGGCCAGCCAGCGCTGCCCGAAGGCGGCGTTAAAGGACAGGATGTGAGGGAGGTGACCTGGCTCGCAGCAGCAGCAGCCTTCGTCTTCCTCCACCCCCTCGGTGATGGCCTCCACCTCCCTCTGCTGGCAGTAAGTCCCTGTGAAGGGGAAATGGAAAATGAGTCGGATCACATTCATTTCTATAAAATGACTTACCATTGGATCGACACATCAGATAGCATGTTTCCAGAAAAGTATAAAAAGACAAACATTTTACAGATTTTACATTTACAGATTAAGCTGTCGACAGACAGTGTCATACTGTTCTGAGGAGTGTCTCTAACTCAATAAAAGGTTAACTGCGTCACATGCTCTCAGCAGCACTCATGTTTCAGCAGGTTTGTGGTGCAGCACAGGGCTGAACAACCCAAAGTCACAGTGATAAAGCACAGCCAGGTGTGGCTGACAGCAAGATAAAGCATGACTAAACTAATATATTTACCACTGGAAATATCTGAGGAGCTGGTTACTAATCCTAGAATATAAATAACCTAATAGATTGAATAGACTTTATTTTTAAGAACTTAAATGTTGACTCCAAAGCCACCAGCCACCACTGAGAAAACAGTACTTTTACATAAAAAAACCCTTTGGGGTGTTCTATAGTTGTGAACACGCATCTACAGCATTTAATACACTCAACTATGGACCTCACACAGCAGCTGAAGCGCCTCCTCACCTCTGAACTCTAGCCCTCGCAGCTGAAAGGTGACCAGGCCGTTGCCGATCTCAATCAGATGCACCAGAGCGTTCAGGTAGTCAGAGGCCAGAATGAAGCAATCCCCGGTGCTGAAGTTTCCCCAGCGGCCCAGGAGAAGGTCCCCACACAGGCTGTGCTGCAGGGACCGGGTAAGATGCTCATAGAAGATGGAGTTCAAATTGTTGTCATCAGAACCTGAGGGGAGATTAAATTCAGACTCTCCTGTGGTCAAAACACTAACAGGATGTCATGTACTCACCTGGATTTCTGTCCAGCTGAGAGGCTAACCGAGTGTTGGAATGGTCCACTCTTTTGGTGCTGCATAAAAACAAACAAACCCTTTTTTAGATATTTTTGTTGGTTTTCCATTCATTTTAGTGTGCGTTTTTTTCCTACTTGTAGTCTCTCTCCCAGAACTTGACGGGGCGGACGTAGGAGGTGATAAAGATGGCACTGCCAAGGAAAGGGTTGAGGGGAGTGGAGAAGACTGCTGACACTACAGCCTGGACAAACAGCATGGCAGAGTCTGGAGGGCTCTGGTCAAGGTCTTAAAAGTCTTAAAAAATACCACCTAGTTGAGTATTAATCCTTATGTGAGGCAGGATTTACTGTTGTGGTATAATGGCACAACTGACTTAGTGCACAGCACATGCTGTGATGAAAGACAGCAGTGAAAGGATACGAGGCACAGCAAAGGGCTGAGCAAAGGCGTGAAAGGCTGAGCCCCATGTGATCTGCCAGGGGGCGATGTAGGTGTAAACAAAGTGCAGCTTGTAGAACAACTCCCACAACTGTAGAAAAACAGAGAAGCAGATGCTTATGAAGCCACATAAACTCAATAAACACTACATGTATGCATGGACAAAACCAGAACAGGATCAGTGCAAACTGTATTCCTCTGACCTTGCTAAAAACAATGGACATGAGGAAGAGGTCGAGCAGCAGTGTCTCTGACAGATGGCGGTAGTCAAAGGTGAAGAAGAGGACAGTGAAGAGGATCGTAATATACTGGTAGGTGGGACTGCTGTAGGAGGAGCGAAGCAGCTTCAGGCCTGCTATTGTGATCATCAGGGCGCCAACTCTGGAGCAGACAAATATCCAAGAAAGTCCAAGTTACATTCTAGTTGCAAAGCACAATACAACTAGCAAATATTATGCCACATTATCATAGGAAAGAATCCTCACTCTGTGTCCAGCCTCTTTGGACTGGCGAGCTCTCTGGCGCTGCCGCTCAGCTCGTTAAGGATGACGAGTGGATAGAGAACGTTCTTTTCCACAAACAGCAGCCACACATGAAGCTTTTCAAACCACATGACATGAGCAGCATCTGACAAGGACAACACGGTTAAGAAATTAGACATACTTAAACACAAAAACAGAAAATGATGAGAATGTAGTGGTGCCGACAGGTGCGTGCATTTACCTCTGACTTCGAACTGGTAATACTCTTTAGTTTTGAGCAGAGGGTGAGAAAAGCAGTACCAGGGCAGCTGCTTACGGACTTGAGGCAGCAGGTAGTGTGTGAGTAAGCACACCGTCCCTAACAGAGCATACAGGACGTAACTGAGGAAAGGCTGCGGGAGAGTAAAGGCTCATTAATGCCTTGCCACTGATCACAATATACGGATGATAGTGTTCATTGTTTTGAAAATCTTGCTTTGAAACGTGGCACATGTTTGATTATTTACCTGTAGTGCTATGAACACTGTGCTGACATGGATGGCAAAGTAAAGGACTGCTATGACCACACACACGATCAGGTCCGACTGCAGGCGCTCGTTCTGCACATTTCAAAAGAAACACTCCCATTGGGAAGCTGTATACATCACACATCAGAATTAATGTAAGAAGTTGTAGTGTTAAACTCACCACTGAGCCCCTCAGCTTCTCTGGCAGAGGGTCCTGCACTTCTGACAGCGGATCCTCTGGGTTCTTGTCTTTTAAATTGGGTAAAATCTTGGACTGTATCAGTGAGCTGTAAGAAAAATGCTCATAAATAAGCTGGTTCAAACACCACCGACCTCATTCGGTGAGGCAGTTTAAGCTCGTTTTTAAAGCTATTTGAGGTGAGCTGTTTAGAAATGCTTAGAGAAAATCCCTATCTGAGATAATCCATGGAATATGTTCTTTAATGATGATTTCTGTGTAACAGATACAGGGGAAGCAGTTAATGGAAAATACTTTTTGATGACCCGGTTTTGCCAGCGTAAGTCCCAGATGGTTCAGCGCATCAATAGTTTAAAAAAACCTCTCTTGTGAAGTTAGAACAGCTATAAAAGGTGAGTGAGGTGCAGGTCTGTAAACTTACATGAGGACAGACGGATCACTGCTCTGCCGGCTCAGGTGGTAGGACACTGCCACCAAGAGGCCACAGAACACAGAAAACAACACAGGGATGTGATGAGGCTCCCACGTCTCCTGAGACCCAGACAATAACAAGGTTTGAACAAGCACTATGTCCGTCAGAAGATGCACAGCTAGTTCACAATGTATTAGAAAATGTTAGCTGCTACACAAAGCATTTAGCATAATGTTTATGCAATCATTGTTTGTGAGAAGCATTCAAAAATGTAAATTTGGCTGCATGAAAAAACAAAAACGAAGTTATAAAAACAGTTTTTTAAGAACTGAATGACGTGTGGTGATAAGACACTCTCACCTTCAGAGCTCCGTAACAGAAGCCATAAAGCAGAGCTACGGTGACGATGCTGCGCAGGACGCTGTACAGCGCTGACAGAAGGCTTGTGGAGGCTGCAAAGAGCACAGAAAGGGTGCCAGCAATGAGACCACTCAAAGTGACAGGCCACAGGACGTCCAGAATGCAGATCAGCACTTTAGCCTCTTATTACGTAGGCCGCATATCATAATGTGTAAGGTGTGTGAGTGTGTGTTGTCCGGTCCTGTAGAGGTCAAAGTCACCCCTGCAGAGAAGCTGCTCATGTATAAGTCACTCACCATTGCCCCCGAACACATGGATGTCCAGCTGCTCGAAGATGTACATGACGAATGTGTTGACTTGTGGCAGCAGGCCCACGAAGAAGATGATGGGAAAACAGAGAGTGAAAACTGCAGGAAGACACACACACACACAAGGTTATCACTGCGACTTATTTGAAACTAGTTTCTTTGCATTTTGAATTGAATATTTTTTCTTGAGTCTCAGTAAGATACCTATGACGAGGTCCCTGGCAGAGGTGAGCACCAAGGAGTTGGTGAGTGCGACTCCGTAGAGCGTGAAGCGGGATGAAGTGGTCCTCAGACTGCCATAATGGAGCAGCCAAATGAGGCCACAGCACAAGCAGAAGTAGACAGGCCGGCTGTATGCTATGATACGATTGTGGCCCTGCAGGGACAAGGGTATGATGATAGAAATGGATCATTACAGGAGCTAGATCTGCTTGTTGTGGATCAACACAGCTCAGTATTCAGTACTCAAAGAGCAAAATTCTCTAAAAGAAAAAATATCCAGTGTTGAAAGACAAACAGACATATGAAACCCAGGAGCGTGAAACAGGTATAAACAAAAATAGCATCTGTAAGTGTAAGGTTTCACGAGAGAAGCAGGATGCATGACTGCAGTCAGTGTGCAAGTTCAGGCTCTTGAGCTGTCCTGCTTTTCTCCCCAAAGGAAGCACTGACAGTTTACGCACCAACAATCACATTAAATAGATTTTAAAATGTCGTGAAAGGGAAGGAAAAAGTCCTTGAGGTGAGATGAGGGGATGGAAAAGGGGACAACATGGGGGAGGTGAGGGGGAGAGAAGAGAGGGTGAGAAGGGGAGATGCAGACAGAGTGAGAGTGAGAGAGAGGGAGAGCTGTGGTCTAAACTCTGACCAGCTATTTAAAGCTTGTGCCTGCAGCTGAGTAAGAGCTGCATTAATAAAAGACGTCGTTTCAGAGCAGCCTACTGGTGCATGGGAGGGAGGGAGGGAGGGAGGGAGGGAGGGAGGGAGGGATACAGAGAGACGCACAGGGGAGAAATCACAGTATGTTTCAGACCATAACAAACAAAGAAACAAACACAGAACTAAATGAAAGGAAACTGATCCCATATTAGGTCTACCTCCAGTCATTTACTATTTTGTATTGTTTTATTTTTCCTTTATAAAAGATAATTACTTACATGTCGAGGAGAAGAGGAGTCTGGCTGAACACTCTGTAAATAAGGAAAAGCACAAATGATTCAGTGTTGACACACATTGCAAACAATTCTGACAAACTAAAGCATTCAGTCAAATGCTGCCGGCTGCTGTTAGCTCACCTTTAGTAAGGAATACTGGCAACTTGCAATGACAAGGCAGAACTGAAAAACCCAGATGTCAGTGAAGAAACCATAGACCAGCAGCACTGAACCCAGAAAGGCCACTAGAACAGCCAGCACCACCGCCAGCACGTTCTCCAAAACCTCACGGTTTCTGCGAATACAGAGCGAAGTACTGAACATCATACTGATGCTTACCACTTACACTTGACCTAAAAAACAGAGGAACAGACAAACGCAGATACTGAAGATGATGTGCAGCCTTACCTGTCGAACAGTGCCAGCAGGGTAAGCCGGTCAAAATGCAGGCCGACTGACAGGTACGGGAGGAGCCACAGGCGGTAGTACTGCTTGGCTTTGCTAGCGGCAGCAGAGGCTGCAGCATCCTCCTGTCCCAGCGGTGCATCCTGGAGCTCCGGGCTCAGATCTCCGTCCTGCTGCTCCAGCAGCTCTGGGTCCATCGTCAGCAGCCGGTTCAGGCGGATCTGAGGGAGGGAGATCTGTCCCACACTCAGTCAAACGCATTCATTCTGCCTTTGGTTCAACTACCGGAAATATCTTTTGTAAATATGAACCTCATCTTGTCACAGGCATTCGGATTCAGCAAAATAGCCGAGTAGCCTGCACTAAACAAAGCACTAAACAAAACATCTTAGGCTCCTTATACTGAGCATGCAGACCAAATAAAACCAGCTAAAAAAGTTGGTGTCATTTATTTTGTTTTTGGTCTGAGGAGGAGAACAACAGAGCTGCTTAAAACTGGATGGATTTCAACAATATACAAAAACAATCATGCAGTGGAAACATTATTCTGTCTTATTAGTCTCTCTCTCTCACACACACACACACTCTGAGTCACTGGTTGGGTACTCACCAGGTCATGAGGGTAGAAGCGAACTGAGGTAGAACTGGAGAGGTGGGAGTCAGTATCCCTGCAGGGTGTAACACAAAATGAGAACACAGATGAGAAAAAAGAACCACTGCTCTTACTGTATTAAGTCATGATTCCTTCCCCTGTGACTGTAACCTATATGGCCAAAGGGCTATTTGCTTTTGAACTGAAGATACATGTCCTTTAAAAGCTGCAACAAAATTATACCAACCTTAAGATGGCCAAAAAAAGATGATGGATGCAAGTATTAGGTTCAATTCTACATAGACAGGAAGTGTATTTTATAACTAACCATATGTTATTGGAGGCTCTTCTGGTTGCAGGTTCAAAATTGACCAGGGACATGTCACATCCGCCGGCCTCGTACAAGGAGGGAGTGAGCTTTCCTGGAGAAACATGACAGAGGAAAGAGGAGCATGGTCAGTCCATGGAAATCACAGTGTGGCTCCAGCCGTGGGAATAATCTCATTACACTACATATTTACATGCACAGAATTTGATGGCTTTGACAATATTGCTGTGTTCATCCGAACTAATGAGATTATTTAGTGAAAGTGCCTCCTCCCATAGAGGCGGTAAACAACTCATTTCCTGCGTGTCGTGAAAAGCTGTCAGGTTGTTCTTACTGCATGCATCTTGTCGTGTACAACAGCATATTTATGATGTACAACATATATTTCATAAATGTCACACACTGTGCCTGACAGATATTAGGAATATAAGCGACACCATTTTAATTACTAACCATATGATCTAGAGTACTTTTGAATTTTGCAAGAAAAACATTTTATACATATTCCTAAAAATCATCCCTCCAATACTACACTACCGTTCCTTGTAGTCCAAGTGGAATACAAAACGTTGCCATGGTAACGCTGTTCCTGCTCTGGTTTATTAAACCTTGATTGCAATCCAAATGTAATTTAAATGTAACAACGTGGTTATTAAAACGGCTGGAGCTCCGAACTCCTGCGCATAGCTTTGTGTTTGTTAAATACACAAATAAAGCAACAAAAAACACGACACACAGTAAAAGTGACAGGGATGGTTTTTTGTTTTTTTTGCAACAAACTATGGTCTTCTAGGAATTTGTTAAAGGTCTGAAATGCATTTATTTATTTAGAAATAGGGACTCACTGTGCAGTGACTTCCCTATGAGGAAAAACACCCTGTGAACTGGTTTTCTGTAAAGCCACTGCAGTGTTCTCAAACTCACATCAGGGCAGGATGCACATAACCTACCACCATGTGCAGATAGAAACTGAATCACACATTCAGACCATCCACTGGAAGGGTGCATACACACTCTAATAAATCTTTTTTTCCAGCCATTGACATCTTGAGATATCTGTGAAACAAGCTTATGTTCAGGCATCAAAAACAATCAGTGACACTGTTAGCAGCACTGCGACCAAAGGTCAATATCCAGGTGAGGTCAAGAAATGCTTGAAGACACAACATCGCAGACAGAAATAAATAGAGCGCGGATAATGGCACTGAGCTGTAACTGATTACAGCGGCCCACTGACCGTGGATAATGATCTGCTATGACTGACTGCTACAGTCATATCCGTGACCAGCTCTCTCCGAACAACAACAAACATCAAAGCTGCTGCAGCAACGGTTTAACCCAAAGCTCATGAAACCAGAACAACAAAGCCAGATAAACAATATTCTGTGAAACCTCCAAACAGTACCAGCCTAGCAGTTTTCCACAGGAAGATACATGTAACTGCTTCTCCCCTATGTGCGCTCCCTACCAAAGTCATCCTGCAAGCTGGTGGCGCCAACAGTGGAGGCCTTGTCCTGAGAACCCTCCAGGTGCGTGCTTCCGTTCCTGGCCAGCAGGGAGGCGCTTGCGCTCAGCACTGTCACCTGGGATGGGGTTCTGGATGGCTGACTTTTCACCTGGGAAGTAGAAGGCTGGGAGGCCTGGCTGAGAGCCTCCTGAAGACTGTTGGAGAAGGGAGAAGGGGAGGACATGAGAAGTGGAGGAGGCCACAGGAGAGGCGCTG
This sequence comes from Parambassis ranga, assembly GCF_900634625.1. Classification (NCBI taxonomy): domain Eukaryota; kingdom Metazoa; phylum Chordata; class Actinopteri; family Ambassidae; genus Parambassis; species Parambassis ranga. The sequence goes on from NC_041042.1 coordinate 15,922,629, forward strand.
ATATACTACAACACAGGTGAAAGGGGAAAGATATGGACATTTTTGCAATGAAAGGAATCAGACGGACCGTCACAAACAGATCTCTTAACCATGAAATCCATGCAGTTGTTTTGTAAGTGACACAGAGAAAACTACAGGACAAAGCAAAAACAAAGTCACAATCAGTGTGGGGAGTCATGGGACAGAGAGGGTTAGGAGGGGATCAGTGGAAGAGAGAACGACTGCTGCATTTCACTAGTTTATTGACCCCTGGCAGGCTGCTGCATGCTTGTTTTCCTTGCTTAACCTTTTTAAAGGCTCAGCATTTAGAAATGTGACCTTGCAAGACAGATGCAGGAGAATATGTTGGCAGTCGCACAACAAAACGGACCTCAGAGGAGACTTATGTACGTCAGTCCAGCAGAACAAAGTATCGCAAATTTATTCTTCCTTTGTTATCACAAGGATGTGAAAACTAAAACTATTCTCTAGTTATGTCAGGGTCTTTGGAACCAGGCTACAACCTTAGGAGTCAGTGTCAGAGTGACAGAGAGGAGGCAGCCCTGGTTTGACACTATACTAACAGACTACTGCTACATTATTTAATATGTTGGGCAAACATGACGCACAATTGGTGCAGCCAGGAAGTCTCATGAGTAAAAACAACCAAAACAAGACAATTATGTGGGGAAAAAAGTGCAGATCTAAACTTCTGAATTTTAAAAATACAATCTTTATCTCACTCCACAGAAAGGTCTTTTAAAAGGGCAAAGCCATGTGATAAAGCAAGACGACTTTAAAACGGCACAAATCATGCACACGTCTGTGAGGAGACGGTATGTCAGCCAAGCAGATTAGTCAGACCTTGTGGCCTTGTGCCTTTGAATTTGTAAGGACTCCATTCTTTGATCCATGTATAAATGTGGAATTTGAAAGATCAGATGGAGTGATAACAGAATGGAAGGAGTGAGGAGGACCAAAGACATCACACAGCAGAGTGGAGACACCAGCCCAGGGATACATGATGTCCCGTTTGATGTCGTACACAGGCAGGAGATGCTGATGTGGGAGAGGAAAGAGCGTCACCTGGTAGCATGCTAATACCAGGCAACACAACGACAGATACGATTGTCCTTAGTCCTGGCACGGCGTACCTGAGCGGAGATCCAATGAGGGAGGTGGGCGGGGTGGGGTTACTCCCTGCGTTGTGTCGCCGCCGCACAGCCTGCCGACGAAATGTGCTACGTTCACGACGGAATATGACCGTCTCCTCGCTTCCTGGGGCTGTCGTGGTGAGAGACATCATTGGCCGGTTAGATCGGATGTTTTTCTATTCTTTGAGAGCTTTGTGTGGACAGAGGCAGATCATATTTCCAAGTGTTTCCTTTTAACAACAATTAGAAAAAATCTCATTCATGCACTTCGGACTTATCTTCCACAACAGCAGCTATCGTTTAAAGACATCCAGCACGACATGACCGACTGAACAACACTAAACACTGAGTGCACTGACAGCCTTCTTTTAAACTCTTCCCTCGTTTCCTGTGCGTTTACTATAACAAATAGAGACAAAATCCCTCCAAAATCAAAGAACAATACTCAATGACACATACCTCAAAATGGAAACGCAGCATTTAAAGCTTTTGCTTTTGCTCAGTGAAGCTAATGTTAGTATGTCCCCTTGTGAGGTACAATGTGTTTTCTTATTTTCTTCTTCCAATAAATCCATTTAAAGTTCTTCTGAGCTCTCCAGTAACATGAAATAGAGCTGAACGGTAGCCCAAATGGAGAGCACTATAAAAGGCAGGAAATTGACTCATCACTTTTCAAGCTAAAGTTAGTTAACACATGCTGACCTCAGGCTGCATTAGATGTATCCAACCTTATTAGATTGTTGTGGCAAACCCGATGTTAAGTAAGCTGAGCAGATCGGGTGCTTACAAGCTTCTTGTTTGTATCATAAATAATGCTTGGCTTACTCAATGAAAACATGCGTAGGGTCTCACACACAGGTTAACAGTTTCCTAATATCTATAAGCAAACAATGCTAAGCTAATTTCCAATACTAATATGTCCTAGCTGTCTTAACGTCAGGTTAATAAAAAATCCAGACAGCAGGAACTGAATGAAAATACCAATTATGACGTTCGTCTAGCCAACAGATGTGTTGTGCCCAGGCGTATTCTGCTTCTAACATAGCATATTCCAGAAGGTGTGCCAACGTTGTAAAAAAAATGCTACAAAAAAGACAAAACAAGATGGAAAACTCAAAAGTTGAAAAACTGAAAATACCAGATATTAGCTTACAAGTTTGAAGAATGTGGGGGAGGGAATGTCGGATACACTCGGTGTGTATGACTCTAATGAGAGGGCTGCTGTTTGTCTAACCTCAGCACAAAGCACACACTGTGCCATCATGCTAACAGTGAGCTACACAGGGAGCACTATGCTTGGGTCAGGATTGTCACACTATGGAAACTCACCATGGTTACGCTGAATGAGCAAGACAGACAACGTCACATATGCAGTCACACACATACATGCACACGCACTGGCAATGAAACGGGCCTAATGGCTGGTGAGCTCCACCCAAAACCGATTCAATTATGTCAGCTCCATGATGATTCTTAAGCTAATATGCGAAAAAGCAATGCATGGTTTCCACTGAAAGGATTGGCACCTTTAAGACAATAGCTCAGCATTGACTACATTGATGTAAAAAGTGTGCGAGTCATCAAACACAAGTAGTAAAGCAAACAGTGTGTACAGTATGTTGGAGCACTCTGTGTGGTACATACCCCGCAGGGAAGCAGCAGCGGCATCCTGAGGCTCGGTGAAAGCTGCCTGGTTAGGCAGACTGTTTCTAGAGCGGGTCACGGATTCCAACTGGGAGGCCCGTCCCAGCAGGGATGCTGCGTCCAGGACTTCCCCTTCTTTGGCTTCCAAGTCGGACTTGGAGGTGGTAAGGGGCCGTGGACCAGCTGGAGCCCCTAGGCGGCTGGGATCATTAAGGCAGGCGGCCGTACCACTGTCCAAACTCAACACCCTGGCATGTGTTTTGGCACTACCTGTGCTGGGGGTACGGCGGGAGGTGCGCCGCTTCCCTCCGGTTCGCAGGCCGGCCCCTGATCCTGCAGTAGCTTTTACTGAGGAGGAGGCGATTGCATTGGCTGCAGCATGCTTGGCTTTCAGGGCCCTGTAGTGGCCCTCTGGAGAATGGCAGGAGCGGGAGGTGGTGCTAGATGAGCTGTCAGTACTTAGGTGGTGGGTGGAATGGAGACTGGAGGCACAGCTGAGTTCACTCTGATCACTGGAGTCATCCTCTCCACCCCCAGTAAAGACAGCACTACAAGGCTTGGCCATACCACGCAAAGACATGTAGTCCCGGTGACGGCTGGCATCAAAGCTGCTTGCCCTTTTCTTGCCATTCCGCCTTCGTCCACTGCGGCCCGCTGACAGAGAGGAAGTCCTCTGCACATTGTTAGCTGACTTTGGTTGAATGTCGTCTTTCACCTGCTCCTGCTCTGAGGCAACTACACCTGTTGAGCCATCAGCACTGGTCCTGATGCCAGGCTCCTCCATGCTCCTGTCAGGTTCTGCTAGTTCTTGAGTTGCAGCGGACGGTGTGGCAGCAGTTTGTTTAGCTGTTAGCTCATTGGCATGAGGGTTTTTATTGGCCTCTCGGGAGGGAAGGCTGCTGAGACCTCGAGAGCCCATACTACCAAGGCTAGAAGTCCTGCCATCTGGAGTAGCAGATTTGGCCTCTGCTCTGTCCCGTCCACGCTCATCCCCTGACAGTGAGAGCAGACTTTCCACATGTGTAGAGCTGGTCTGTTCGCTGTGGAAGCTGCTGACGGTACTGTTTGTGTCCCTGTCTGTGCCGCTGCAGTAACTCTCAGTGGAGCCACTACTGCGAGTACTCAGGCTCCTCAGGCTATCAGCACTTCGCTCTCCTCCCTGGGACTTTCCTCCTCCGCCAGAACTTCGTCCACAACCACCACCCACTTCCACCTGATAGAGTCCTGAGCTACCTTCCCCTGCCTCCCTGGAAGCAGAGCGGGCAACTCTGCGTGGTTCTTTGTGCCTATAACACTCTACTCCAGAGGTGGAGGGCACAGCTTGGTCCTGCTGGTACAGCTGCTCTGCCCCATGTCTGTCACAAACCCCTGACCTGTGCGGTCTGGCGGTCTCCAACTCACTTACAGGGTCCAGGCCACCTCTTCTGGGTGGAGGATAAAGAGCAAAGTCAGGGAGACACGGGTCAGGGAAGGCAGATCCAGCTGAGCTGGAGGTCCGAGGCAGACCCCGAGAACGGAGATCCTTCCTAAAAGTCTGAGATTGCATTGATGCGTGAGTGGTCACTTCTGTGTCACCTGAGGAGTGTGACAGGCTGAAGTGATAAGCAGCAGAGTTACAGAGATCAGCAGGCTCCCTGGACAGCTCTGAAGGACACAAGGAGGTTGATGGCTGCAAGGAGGCGAAGGAGTCGTTGGGGACAACGACTCCTTCAAAGTACATCTTTGTGTCTGAGAGCAGATCTATATGGGCAAACAGAAAACAAACATTAGGAGGGTGTTGAGATGACTTATTTAAAAAAAAAAAAAGCTTTCTGTTGACAACATGTGCATGCTTACCATGGTCATGACTGCAGCTCTCAACAAGAGTCAAGCTGATATCATCTGAGGTCTTCTCCACATCTCCTGCAAAGATGGGAAGAAAGCAATTAAGAGACTGCTTTAATCAATTATTAATACATTCACAACCACTCTGCCTGGGACCCACACATAACCGGCCTCTGCAGAGAATAAAGAAATAGATAGTCTCGTCTTTTTACACAGCTACACTTCTTCTGAGAGGTGACCTTTGGTGGAGATTGTAGCTGCTGTAAAGGGATTCCTTGTAACAGCCTTTGCAATCAAGAGTTTCTCAAGAAACATCTTTGTCACCCATTTCCTGTGATGAACAGTTGACATTAAAAAAAAAAAAAACTAAACCTCTGCAGAGACACTGTCCCACTTCAGACTATTTCCTATTATCACAAACTGCTAATTAGAATGGCGTGGGACAGACTCACTGAATTATTCAGAGGATGCAGCTGATTCACCCAAACAATTCAGTACAGTGGACCCAGAGCGACGCCAAGTTCATATATTGTGGAGAATGCCTCCCATGCTGGGTCTAACAGTGTATTCATATCCTGAATGTGTCATGTCCTAATGACTGTATGAGCATCCTGGTAATTTTTACAAAAAAGATACAAGAAGCAGGAAGACAGTCAACAGCAGCAACAGCTGTCCAGTGACTGTAATGACAGAGAGGCTGTCTGCATCCAGGAGTGAGAGTCGCCTAGCTGTAAATGCCGTCACTTTAACACAGTGGTGAAGGCAGTGACGTTGTTTATACGGGATTTAGAGTCTGTTTTCCAAACTCAGCAGTGCCTGTCAAAAGCTGCCTCATCCTAGTGTGTGTCTCTGGAGGTCAGAGTAATGCTGACTCAGACCTGCTTCTTCTGGGCAGCTGAGGTGATTGTGATCAAGCAGGTCCTACATAAAGAAAATGAATAATACCCCTGCAAATAAGATTACACTGAAGAGTATGGATGACAAGGAGGCAGCCATAATTACCTTTGGCAGCTGTTGCTCTTCCATGTGTGGATGCAATCTGAAACATGAAAATAAAGATAAGTCAAGCTTTTTATCTCATGTTTTTCTTTTTCTTTTTTAAAAAGGCCAACAGGATATTAAAGCAAACCTCTGGAGAAAAATGTTTTAAGAAAACTGAAAAAACATGATTATTATTGAACACAACATCTCAAAGAAGGCACTTTGTATATTACCAAGTGTCACTACAGAGAAAAGTTCGGCTTCTCTTCTACCTCGCTCACAGCAGCTGAGCAGAAGACACTGACCGACTCAAGGACACAGGCGGAACACAGCACCCGTGGGGATTCAGAGGTTAAATATATCTCACCACGTAAAAAGAGCGAAATACCTTTGAATATTAAAGAAGATGTCTGCTGACAGCAAACTATGTGAGGATCATTCCTAATGAAAACACACACACACACACAGCCGCTTCCTTCACTACAGCAACACTAAAAGTCTGTTAAACTGGACTTTAATCCCAAAGGTCTGTGTACTGCGTGTCTGCACTTCATGTGTTACAGTAAACGGCGTCCACAATACACAACAATCAGATATTAGTCTTGAACAATGTGTAATGTCAGACACTAAATTAGCATTTTACAGCATCATATTTATGATTAGAATGAATTCTAATAGATGATTAAAAGTCCACAACCACAGACGGGGTAATATTGAAGCCATAATCAATATGACACTAAAAGCTGTTCATAGTTGTCTCTGCATGCACATGGATATAAATACATATACACATGCAGGTACAGTGAGAGAGCTCTTCCTGATCAACTGGTGGCAGCAATAAAAGCAGACCTGTTAGTGAACATGGATGTTTGGAATATTCTCTTCCTGTTCAAGTAGGTGTGGGTCTGTAGGTTTTACAATGCGGGACATATTCACGCAGGTTGCAGCAGACCAGTGCTCTGCTTACCTGCTGGGTTGATTCCATCCCAATATAGGAGTTCCTGGAACTGCAGTCCACTGGCGGAGTCTCTTGCCGGATGAAGTCTGCCATCTCAATACCCCCTCCAGGGTCCCTTTACAGACACACAGAAACAGGCACACGCTTGGATTACAAGCACATGTACATTGCAATCTTTGCCTTAAAGCTTTAGTTTCAGCCCCTGTAACACACCATTCATGTCCTTCAGACTTTTCTAAAGTTTTGTAAAACTCAACTGAGGGCTAAGGAACAGATGAAAGGATCTGTGCAGATTTCCCCAGGCCTATATTTAGTTGTTGAAACAAAGAGCTTGCCAGAGATATAAATCATTTCCATATGCCAAAAAATGTTTCATAACGGGTCAGACCACAAAACAAACACGTCAAGTAATGAACTACAACATGTAACACCGTGAATTCCGAGACTGGAAAAAGGACAAGCAAGGGGAAAAAGAGTGGGTGGTGGAGCAGAAAAAAAACACCTTAATCAAATTCAGCTCAGCTTGTCTGCTTTACTGTAAACTCAAACAACCTGGAATGTTGCTCCAGATGTGTGGGCAAAGCTGGGACTGTAACTGCCACTGTGGCTGGGAGCTCTCATTCTTATTGTTGCCTTGCCCCTCTCTCAACGTCCTGCAAAGTGCTCCCTCTGGAATGTGGAAATGAGTCAGTCCTTCAAGTCATGGGCAGTAAAAAGCTCAAACCTCTCTGGGTTTTGTTCCTTCTGAATAAGAGCGAAACCTCTTTATTAGCAGAAGGACCTGGCGTCCACAGCTGGGACACTGCATCATAAAGGATAAATATTTTGGGTCATGATGAACATAGAATACTTTGGTATTTGTAAATCATTTAATATATTATTACTTGTCAGTGTTACTGTGCTGTTGTATGGTTTAATTTTTGTCAACCCAAACTGGAGACACCTGTGCAGCACACTAATGAGGTCATTATTTACACTAATTAAAGCGTTAATTACCACATATTTCACTGTCAAAATGTCGTCTGTGATAATAAATATGCTGCATTTTTAAGTCCTGTGCCTTTTCACTTAAAAACTTTTTTTAACAATGGAGTGCTAATGTAAAACATGCAGAAACATTATATTATAATTAACTTTTAATGCTAACCGTGGCTAACAACAACATCTTTAGTTTCCAACTTGTTGCACATTCCTACTCTGTCTTCTAACTTTTTAAGTAAATAACACGCAGCAAGACACTGAAACGTCTACCACTGTGAGGTGATGTGTAATGTGAGGCGAAGTGCACACTGAGAAAAGAGCATGAAGCCTAAAGGGAAACTTAGATACTCTGTTGAGTTTTTGTCCACTAGCAGCGCGCCGCAGCCATGTTTTTATTAGCTAGCCCTCGTTCTGTTTGGTCCATAGCAGAAGCATGTGGGTGATGTGATAGACGTTCCTGCCAACAGTTTCACACTATTATAGCGAGTGTTGGTAACATGCCAGGAAACACAGAAATGCACCAGCAGAAGCAGCCAAAAGGACGATGACTAGTAAGCAAATACAAGTGTGAGCCCCTTAATGCAGACTATGTGACTTTTAAAACAAAATCAACTTTGAAAACAGGAAATGAATTCAGCACCTCAACATTACACAGCATGTGGTCGTAAGGCTGAATGTAAACAGAACTTTAGTTTGCTTACAAAAGAACCTCCACACCGTGCACCTTTAAGTCTGTGTAATTTGAATGAGAATGGTGTGCAGCATATCAGCAAAATCAACAATAAAAATAAGAATTCTAGCTTGTTATTAGCCTCCTCACTGCTGCTGTTGTAGCTGGCCTTTAAGGCAATATGATGATTCTCCTTGTGTCCTTTCCCTATACGACCTTTGACCTTAGCTCCACTAGACTACTCCAGATTGATTCACCTATAAATGACTTGATCCGCTCCTTAACCACACACACCATGTGATGACTGTCATTGATCAGCGTCATCCTCTAACACAGGCCTTTACAGTTCATATGCTTCATCATCTGAGCATCTTAGTCACCCTGGTGGGGCTTTTTAGTCCTAAATCTACCATTAGGCCAGGATCAGACAGTCTTACCCGGGGCCGTTGCTGTCCTCCTGACGCCTGACGCCTCCATCGCTGGCCCCATCAGTGCCACCTCTGCTGGCCTGATTCTCCTTGGCCTGATGCTCCACCACCTCCCCCTCATCCAGGGCATAGTGGAGGCGGTAATTCACCGTCTTCAGCAGCAGGAACATGGCAGCAATCACACCACAGTAGATTCCCACTATCACCATAGTTGGCGGCAAAGCCTGATATCAGAGAAAGAAAGAGAAAGTTATACTTTAAATCATTACTGCCCCCGATTTGTGCTCTGATTACTGCAGGACATTCTGACAGGATGTGTGACGGCTAATGGGAAATAAACCTACAGCATCCAATTATCATTTATTTTAATGTCTTGTACTAAGACAGCTGGCATGAAGGCTACTGCCTGGGGACCTGTGTGCTTAAGACAAGGTGTCTGCTGAGCTGCGTCTGTGGCGTCCTTGAGATACCCTCCTCCTGCATCTGTTTGCAGTTACCACAAACAAGCAGCAGCACTCCTCAAACTTGTGGCTCAATATAAACCACAGAGCTGACACAAAGTATTTCCACTCCAGGAATAGAACGGAAACCACCAACCGATTATAGAAGTTAATATGTTTAGCTTGACCTAGGTACATTTCTCCAAGACCTGTACGTCTCCAGGACTCTGAGGTGTGCAGGTCAGATCACAGCCGACCCTTCTCAACCTGGACATAGACTTTTAGCTACTCCCTTCAGGCAGGAGGTTACGGTCCATTCGGACCAGAACCTCACACCACAAGAACAGCTTCTTCCCCTCTGCTGTTCGACTGTTGAACTGTAATTAATACACTGCTCTGCACTGTCACCTCACAAGGACACTTTAGTATAGTCACTGCACAATGATGACTATCTGCACGGTTTACCTCCATCTTGCACTACTATACACACCAGTACCACCTCACTGATCCATGTGGTACCTGTTACACTGTTACACTCTTTCATATCAGGGTCTATGTTTGCCATTACAACCACCACTCATGTCCTGTTCTGTTCATTGTATGTCTGTCCTGTCACGTCAATATATAGCCTTACTCTTAGATTACATTGTTTACCTTGTTTACTTGACCTTATTTACCTTATTTTTATCTTAGTTTGATCTTATTTACTGTTAATTATTATACGTTTTTATGTATGCACCAATCACTAAGGCAAATTCCTAGTAATGTGCATCCTCTTCACTTACATGGCAATAAACATGATATTGATAAAGTATGTCCAGTCTGTAGAGGCACTTAAAAAATGTAAACAAAGACACCTTGTGACTGATGAGGTGAGAGAACAGCAGCAAGTCAATTAGGTCCGTTTCTTGGACATTAAAGCTGCCAGATTACTGCTACATCCTTGTCAGCTGTGCTCTTTGCAGTCACAGCTGGTAGCTTCTGAAAAACTGGTGATACCGCAAATCACTACCGACAGCAGAGGAACAAGTAGATAAAAGGAGGGGGAAGGGGCTTTAAATTCACTGATTACAGCCTGCTACGCTGTAAATATCCTGACTGCTACAGAGTCATATACAGATTTTAAACAAAAGAGCAGCCTGGTGCCATCTAGTTGGTGGATGGCACACTTAAAAAAGGAGGAAAATAAGGACTATGTAGTCAATTTGGTCACCAAATATGATTTGTTTGGTGATAAATACGATAATTTTACAATTGCGCCGGATAATTTCTGTATATCTGCAATAGTCCGTAACGTTTTGCTAGTTTAATGAGAGCTTACGTTGTCTCTGCTCCAGATAATAGACCGAGACCGCCCGTTAACATCCAGTGGCAGCTAACCGAACGGACAGTTGGTAACTTGCGCTGTCAACAGTCATGACCAACACATAAACAAAGACATTAAAAGGACAACAACAGAACTCACCATGTACAGCGTGAAGGGGAAACATAGCAGGAACAGCCATAGGTAGAGATGTAAAGCGTTGACGAATGTATTTTGATCGGGGTCGTAGTACCATCCGCCTGTGACTGAAGCCCAGACCCCCTGCCTCAGGATCTGTAGAGTCTGCGACCCCATGTTGTTTTATCTCCCCCCCTCACCCACCTCCACCTCCTCCGACGAATCCGGACGGAACCGACCGACGGAACAACCGCGGTGACACGCTGGCTAGTCGTCCTTCAGCATGACAAACGGTGCTGTGTTTTCAGACAGTGGCCTGAAAATCCCCTCTGCAGCCATCTTCTGTGTGCAGCTAGCCAGCCAGCTGGGGCACTGTTTCAGTCCTCCACTGAGGAGGCTTCTATCCCACCACGCCCTGCGAGAAACTTCTTCTTCGTGGCATCGGAGCCCAGTAGCCATGGAAGCAGCCGCCGTCCACACCAAAAATCCCAAAAATTAGACATGGCCGCCTTGTGCTTTTTGTCCTTTGTGGTGTCAGCTTACAGTGTGACTTTTTTATGTGACCTAAACTCGAATCACCGCAGCACCCCGAAGAACACAGACGCGTGAAATTAAATTTAATATCAGGCAATTAGGAGCTTGGAACCAATATGGCCGAACGGCGCCACCTGCTGGGCAAAAGCGCGTCTTTCATATTCGGTCGTTTAAAAAAATGTTATAACCTATATCCTAGTAAACCAAAATAAATTAAAAAAGTGTATTTCTTAGATACACAGACGGTGCTGGAGCTGGTAAGGCAGAGCTATGTGTAAACATATTTTTTATAATATACAATCTTGTAGTAACAGGATAATTCTGTTAGTGACAGGATGCTAGAATATAAGGCTTTTCTTCTATTTGGAGTTTGTCATGTAGAATGTATATAAATAAACTAGTATCTTCAACCCTCATAGCATGATATGTGCAATATTTCTATCTGTAATGTAGTGTAGCTTAAAAGGATAGATATATTATATCCTACAATCCAAAAATATTATGTTGACAGTTGGACTTAAGTACAACAGGATTGAAGTTACTTACATTATATGTTTTTATGACAAAAGGTAGGAAGGTATTAGTAAACATATTTTAAAGATTTATCTGCAAATTCTTTCCATACTCTACCCATAAACACTTTAGTAACAATAAGTCAAATATATTTGACCAGAACTGCATAATTGTCATCAATTAAAGACACCAGGATACAGTAGCTGATACATTTTAATACAAAAAAAACACAAGAGCAAATTCTTCCTTATCAAAACAGATAAAAGTGTATGAAATGAAAGAGACAGGTTGAGGCTTTTCAAGATGAGATAACAGCACATCTCCCTGTAAAGCAGACAGCCCTGTGAAGTCCCTACAACACAAACATTATGCTGATGTCAACAGAAAGCTGACACCACTGCTGATGTCAGCTAATCATCAAAACACCTCATCCAGGGCAAAATGTTTGCTGACATCAAGCAGTTAACCCCTGCTCATAGTGCCGGAAACATCCATGATGGCATACTTCTCCTAGTGTACAAAACTAAGGTTGCAATGTAAAAGCAGTCCTGGCACTGAGACAAGAGAGTGACACTTTCTGTACAAGCCCAACTGATCGAACAGGCAGAATGGCAGATGAGCTTTTGGAAAGAAACCGAAATACTCCTCGTCTCAAGCTGTTGTTCCAGCTTGTGCTGTAGGACTTCTCGCTGCATTGTTTCATTTTTTTACAGAGTGGGAGGAGTGTGGCTGTCACTGCAGTCTTGCTCTTTTCTCAGGTGGTGGTTTACTGGCTGGAGCTGGGGTGGAGGACTTGGCAGCTGGTTCCCTCTCCTCTTGTTTCACAGTTTCTGTGGGCGGTTCAGGTTCTTTCTTCACCTCAACTGCAACAACAGCATTTATTCAAACTCAGGAATGTTTATCTAGTGTATGCACAAATAAAACACCCTTTATCTTAAACATTTTTAAGATCATACCTGGAATAGGCTTCTCACCAGGCTTTGGCTGAAAGAAGAAAATAACATTTATGTAGAATCTCTTTAACAACACAACACAATACAAATAAATAACTTTGACAAAATGGCATTAATGTGTAGATAAAGTATAAAACACACCTGGTAGAAAGGTGGTGGAAATTTTGACCTGAGGTCCAAAAGAAGTGTGTCAACACGTTGCCTCTGAAACAGAGAGCTAGGCTCCTCCTTCTTCTTAGATTTGGGTTTGGCTTTTTCTGTTTAAACAACGTTGCTAATCAGCTTTAGCCAAAGTCATCATGTCGAACTTACATGGTACCTTAACATTTGGAACTATAGCAGGATCACTGCTGATATGAATACCACTTCATTGTCTAACCTCTCTCCTCCTGGTCTTTGAAGTGCCACCAGTATCCCTTCGATGGGTGATAGCGGCAATATGACATGGCCTCATCAAAAGCAGACTGGATTCCATGGACTGCAGAAAGCTACAACAGATTTATAATAATGACAATGAATTACTGTCCCTTTCCCACAACAGAACTTCTATTTATCGGGCATTGTGATAATATTTTACCGCTCTAGAGCTGATAACTGTTCCCAGGTCTGGGGCCTGATACACCACACCTGCTATGATGTAGTAGTCAGCCAAGGGAATCACTAGAGAATGGACATACATGTGGAAATTTACATTAAGCCTTTGGAAACAGCTGTAATTCTGTAATGATGCAGCTCAATAATAACACATTTAATGTGTAGCTGACTCGTCAGTTTGTTCTAGCTATGCTTTTCTGACAATTTTTGTTACTCACCTTGTGATGATGACTGCCTCTGTTGTTTACGGATTATATAGAGAATTGGCTCCTGGGCATGAAGGAGAATGTACTCCACTCCCACCATTTGACTGAAAATTACACAGAAGCAATGTTTGGTATCTGTTCTGAAAATGTCATTCATTACCACAAAAACATAGCTAAGAAAGAGATATGCCAGACCTTAGAATCAAAACAAACAGGGATTAAAATATGTTAATATGCAAATATCTAACAACATATAACAGACTTACTTAAGATGCTCCAGGGTAAGCCGCTGCATTTTCACTAGCTCATTATTACAGGTTCGGTCATAGAAAGGGTTGCTCCTCTCAGAGAAGTAATCCAGTACATTTCCAGGATTAAGAATAGGCACCCAGCCGCTGTCCACCCACGAAATCCCAAGAAGGTTATCTGCAAATGTAAAAGAACAGGAACTCATGCACTGTGCTGGTAAATGGCCAATAAAGTGCCTTCACTACATGTTAGGGTCGTAATATCAGGTTTTTATATCAATCAATGAGAATAGTTATGCTATTATACATAAATAAAGCATGTTTACGAAGGATTCTAATGGCTCCCATAATTAACAGATACTATTAACTACAGACCTATAGTTTAAACAGCTTCTAGAGTATATACATGCCTGTGCAACAATCAAGAACAGAACTGATTCGGACACTGACGGAAACTGAATCTGATCTTTGTATAAATAAATACATAAAATATTTTTCTAGCAGCACATAACGTAACGTCCCTTTAACGTTACCGGAATTTATGTTAGACGAATATTACTGTACTAATTAATATAATAACAAAACGGAACACTTGTCAGCTAGCAAGCATTAGCAAAGCTAGCCAACATGCTAATCGTAGCGGAGAGAACAAAGTGTTTTCTAGCGTTAGCCCCTGGAACTAATGAATATTTGATGGGAGCTATTTTGAAATATAAGTTACATTTTTTTAATCATTGGTTATTTTCAGGCTTGAAAATACAGCGAAACAACATGCAACCAAACACAAAACGATGATTTAGCTACCTCTGAAATCCACCGACGCCATGATGTAAACAATTTGTCTCACAAAGATGACGCAGTGTACTGTTTGATGACGTCGCCTGCTGCTTCCTAATTAGTTGGACTGGAAAAAAAATCACGAATTCATGAAAATCTACGAATACAGTGGAGTAAATGTATTTCAATAACTTTTTGTTAATAATTTGTCAATATTATGGCCACTTCCACTTAAAACAAAACATTATAGCTAATGTTATTAGACAGAGTTTGTTCAAGTATTTGTTGACAACATCTAGATACCAGCTGAAGGCAGAAAACGAGGCTATCAGTTTGAGGGATTACACAGCTTTATTCAGTAGTTTCCACGGTTCATGGTCTTTATTGCTGATCATCAGTTCCTAAGAGCTTAAATTCCTGAGACACACCCAGACAGCTGAGTTCACTGCCCTGTGAGGGTGACGGGACAGATATTCATCGTGAATAAACAAGCTGGGACAAAATCCAGTCAAAACTCTTGTGCAAACGAAAAAAATAGCCATCTCCTGGCATGCTCTTACCTCACAACAGAGGCTCATCACCCCGCATAAACCCTGGTTTGAATGACATCATGGGCTGTCATCAGGAACGGCAGCCTGCCATGAGTGTGCTCAAAGTGGCTGCGCAGTAAGCGAGGGGAGACGGTGTTGATCTGATCCATAGGGATGACGGCATTCCTCCAGTCTGAGATAAGAGTGTCTGAGAGGAACATTTAGGAGGAAGAATAAGGGCCATCAAGCTCTCCTGTCGGTGAAAGATATTCGATCTGGGATGGGACTGCAAAAGATTGGCACGCTATTATTATTATTATTACAGTCATTCATCACAATTAACATCAAATAATAATACAAAGCAGCATCTGATACACAGTGAAATAATGTTGACGAACTGATAATTTAATCAAAGCTCCTCTTCCTGCTGAGGGACACCCCCATGGGAGCGCTGGCCCTGCATTTATTGACCAATCGGGCTCGTCCAAACGGAGAAATATACGCGCACAGGCTGGAGGAGCGCGCACCGCGCAGGGTTGCGCACAGAGAAGACGTAGCTGCGACACTGGGGAAGCGAAGACGCGGCTATGGCCGAGAGGATGCAGTGAAAGCCTCAAATTCCCAGCTAATTTTACAGACGGACGTCAGGGCAGCTATAATCAAATAACGTCGAAAATGAGTGTGATCCAGGCTGGGAAGGACGGAGAGGTGGAGGGTGGAAGAGGCAGCCTCACCGAGCACAGCGGCGGATCGCCGAGAATCCAGCAGTGCGCTCAGCCTCACAACAGCAGCCGGACCAAAGATAGCAGATATCAGCAGCAGCTTCAGCAGCGGCATCATGGTGGGTCGATGCTGAAACAGCCATCCCACAACGAACCAGCTGAAGTCGTGAGGCGGGCGCTGGACTTTAAGAGCCAAGGCACCCAGTGCTACAAGGATAAGAAGTACCGAGAGGCGATTGGCAAGTATCACCGCGCTCTGCTGGAAATAAAGGGGCTGTGCAGGGTGCTGGGGGATCCGGACACCAGCTCCAAATCCCCGTCTTCCCTCCTGCCGACCATCAGTAAGTCCACCACGCTGACAGATGAGCAGAAGGGGGCAATGGAGAACGCAGAGCTGGAGTGTTACAACAGCTTGGCTGGTAAGAGACATTTTTTTTCCTGTCACATATTCCACACAGATGCCATTCAGTCACTCGTCAGTCTACACTTATTTGTCTTTTCAACACACACACAAACACACACACACACAGATTCTGGGAATATACCCCACAGCTCATGAATGATTCATAATGAGTATGACTCATTGCAGGTTTACCCCACACATCACTGTTTATTTCAGAGTAAGGGATTAAATGTGTTTTTTTAAATGAAAATGTAAACATGGCTTCATGAAGGTTCACCATCTTCCTCTCACTCCTCTCCCACAGCCTGCCTTTTACAGATGGAGCTGGTGAACTACGAACGAGTGAAGGAATATTGTCTGAAAGTGCTTCACAAGGAAGGAAAGAACTTCAAAGCCCTGTACCGATCCGGAGTGGCATACTACCACCTAGGAGACTTCCAGAAGGCCCTGTACTACCTGAAGGAGTCACACAAACAGGAGCCATCAGGTCAGCTCATGGAAAACTTTCAGTCATAGGCTGTGTGCTTGAAGGGCACAATAATAATATCTGGATTGCTGACACTATATCCTTTTACAGTAATTATACATCTATCAGATCAATTTATTGGAAAGTCGGTATGACGCATCCATCATCCAGCAGTTGCTGAGATATTTCAACCTGAGCCAAAAAAGCTGGTTCCCACAGCAAAAATCTTACAAGCATTTGAAGGCATCGTGTGAGGTTCAGGGACAGGCAGTGGTGAGGTTTGGCTGCCGTGAATCAGGCCTGTTGGGAACACAGGGAAAGCTGCAGGTAGCAGATAAACTGTGTGTGCTGGGAGCTCATTAGGAGACTGAAAACAGGTGCACAGGTAGTTGTGGAAATCAGGTAATGACCACAGGCGTGAAACACCAGGGATTTACAGCAGGAGAGGAAGGGACTAACAACATACCACTGGATTACATAAGATGTTTTCATCTGTAACATCTGGAGAGTCATTTAACCCTGCGGTGTCCATGCCATTTTTGTCTATTACTTCTGTCAGACGATGGCTGTAGATTAGGATGGATGAACCATGCATAATATCACCCGAAGCTTGTGTGGTGTGGTGCTTCTGGCAGCCGCCATCTTGGCAGCGGGGCCTGACTCCACCTAACACCAAGCTTGTTATGGGCATTATGATGACTGCTTACATCTCATAAATTCTGTTTCGCCATTAAAGCTTTAAATAAATGACTCACTTTTGGAGCCACCCTCAAGTGGCCATTTTAGGAACTGCATTTACTTTCTTTGCCCCGTTGTTAGCTGCTCGGCTAAAACAAAGAACAGTAATGTTTTTCAGGATACCATTGGCTGTTTTAATACATGCACTACTGAGTCTAAATAAGTTTGTATTTATTCTCAAAGCTTTCATGTAGTCCTGTTACAGTCAGTGCATTCACTGTTTTTGTTTCCATGCACCAGAATTTGGTTTAAGTGGAAGATTTATGAGCCTACTGATGCGCCATTTCCTGTCAAAGCAGAAAAATAAATCAGCCTTTTCCTGTCTTTGTGTTGCAGACACCAATGTCATCCGCTACATCCAGCTGACAGAGATGAAGATTCGCCGAAATGCTCAAAGGGAAAAGAAAGAGGCGACATAAGCAGCTGCGGTCTGATGGCTTCTCACATGCCATACATATTTCAGCCCTACTGTGTGGCACCCAGACCTTAAAACACCACGAGTTGCAGGTCTCGGTGTGAAACGATGTTTGTTTGCTTTTTGCCTTGCACAGCATCCGGTTGCCAGTTATGTGATTGAACTTCACTGTTGTGTGCTTGAAGTGTTTTTTTTTTTTTTTGTTGTTGTTTTCTTTTTTAAAAATTGTGCCAGATACTAAGTTTCTGTCTTTGAACCGCCAAACGTATCTAGTATGAATCAATCCTGAGTATGTTTTAAACAAAGTGATGCACTGCCAGTCCAAACATTGCACATACAGGCCAACACTTGTGATAGAGACAGGAGCAACAAGCCCCACAGAGTGAGTCCAGCATGTCCGCAGGCAAGTGTCGCTGTAAATTAGCACCTGCCCTCGCACAAGATGTCTTTTGAGTGCCATGCCCATGGAGTAAGTGAGAATAACCACCACCAACACTTGTGTCAGCATACTTTAAATTTTGAAAGTACTAAAAAAGTTTTTTTATACTCTGATGTAAAGGTGCTTTCAGTGAGTAGGTTTCTTATCTCAAAACACACAGACAAAGACATCAAGAGCACATGGTTGCTAATTGCAGTATGAACTTAAAGAGACATATCACAGAATTGTAAATAGGCTACTTTATAAAATTACAAGATGCTATGATGGAGCTTTTAGTGTTTATTAATGCCAAAACAAAGCACTTCATTCACAGCATTAACTGTGTCTACAAATACTGTATGTTTACTGCGAAAGTGTGTGTGTGTAATAAATGTGTCTATTGATTGAAATAGTTTGTGTGGTGGTCCTACAGCAGTGGATTTAACTTTAATTTCCCTCAAATTGAAATAAAACAATGGAGAAAAGTTGATTAAAGCACGCAAAGTAATCTGTTAGAATTTGGCCTTTCTGCTTGCATCACCTCATAGCTTAGCATCATCTGCTAATATTGAGCTAATATGCTAACTGTGTGTGTTTTTTGGTATTGTTAGAAAACCCTAAAAGAACATTTGTGTTTTTAGGTGATGCAAATATGTCCAACCCATGATATATAAGTATTCCAACAAGTTATTTTTAAATACATGATGGTCGTCTGGCTGGATTTACGTTTTTTTCTCGTCAGATGAGACTTTTTGTTACTCAGATGATTAAAAAAACATTCAACAGATCAACAACAAAACTGCTGGGTTGTAATGCTATTACACAAGAAGCACAAACTGCTATAATGCTGCATTTCTTCACAGAATATTCCCAAGTTTTTCTGGTGTTGTTTTGTGATGGGGTTATTCATTGTTTGTAAGTAACAGCAACGTATGCAAAAATAGAACAGCCTATAGAAACATTTGGATTTACTATGTTAAAGGTAGTAGATTTTGAAAACGCCCCTTTCTCTCGGAGCTCAGCCCGAGGCCACGCCTCCAATCACATGGACGCACATCACCTGAAGACGAGCTGCGGTCTGTGACTTCGGCCATCATGCACGTACCTCTCTGGTGCGCGCAGAGCAGGAAGAGAGTGACAACCAGCCAATACTCTGCGCAGGGTCCACCCGGAGGATTGGCTGATGTTTTTAGTGTTTTATAGCTTCCACAGATGATTCATATTCTTCGTTTTAATGTGAAACTGCCGAACTAATCGGTTGCTATTGGACTGTAAAGAGAAGTTACACTAATTTAACAAAAAGTGCATCAGAATGAAATCTCCTACCCTACCTTTAAGCAAAAAAAAAAAACAGACCAATGCTGAGCTGAGCCTCACAAAATAATGAAGAAGCAGCTGCATTGTTTGCTATGATTTTACTCAAATCAGTGTGTTCGAGTGCAAATACAAGTCAGTCAATAACAGTATTATTCCCAACCTCAGCAACAGTAAGTTCAGCTTATTCGTGGTAACATTTCAGACAGATAATAAACACCTTTAGCTTCAATTCAACCAGCACCTGTAGTTGAAATACTGTGTTTGTACATTGAACATGATCACATTCTGCACAGTCCTCGGAGAAAAAGCATTCACATTTACATGTAGGGCTTTTGACAACTAGATCAAACGTAAGAGGTCACTTGACTTTTTAAAATAAAGAATCAGGCATTCACAGACTCAGACAGAATTACTATGTTCGGATAAACTCCTTTTTTAGGAGGGCTGTCAATGGGTTGAATGTCTCCTTTATAAATCTCTTAGCATTGTAAAAGGTAGTCTACAGTTTAAAACAAAGATAAACAATATGAGGAAGGAGTATTTAACCTCAAGTAAGATGTGAAAATAAAATAAACTGAACATGCATTAAGCCCAGTAAAACATCTTTTCTTAAGTGTTTGGTTATTTTATCAATTCTTTTTTTCTTTAAAATGCCAGAAAATATTAACAAAAAAATCCCATCACAGTTTAACAAAAGCCAAATTTCTGGTAAATTTGCTTGTTTATAAGTAATACAAGACAGACAGAAATGAACATAAAGCTGTGTTAAGAGTCGCTTCATATGTGCTGAAAAACACATTTATTAATTAGTGTCAAAAATCAAAGGCAAATAAATTATAAAAATAAACCATCAGATAAATAAATCAATAAATACAAATATAAATAATCAGGCGTGAACATCCACATGCCACCAGGGCATTCAACACTCATGCAGTTCGCTGCTCACATAACCTAAAACCTCAGCACCCCATCCTAATCAATAACTGATGAGGCAGACGATTCACAGAGTTATAAAGTTCCCTTTTTAGTTTGGAGAAATGTTTGAACACTGCTTGTGTTTTTCTAACGGTTTCAGCCCAAGCAGCAGTGACATTCTTCTTTATTGTACCGTCCAGCGTTTAAAGGCTGGAGAGGAGGCCGGACTGGGCGGGTTAGGAACGCAGCGAGGTGCTCATATTATACATCATCATCCCCGTACCTGGGATGTACAAGTGACTGGTGATGAAAGGTGGTCAGTACAAAACCTACAGTTTTTACACACAAATTACAACTTAAGATTTTTTTTAACCAATGAAAAAAACCTGAAAGCCTTACATTCATGATTCAAGTGCACTTCATTAAATGCATCTTAAACTCAAGCTTGAAATTGGGAAAAACTATGTAAAGCTGTGTGACAGTGTCATAAATTACATCAAATGTCAGAAAGGCCGAGCTTTCTGTAATTTAATAAGATTAATAGATGTGGAGACGTGAAACAAACTCTGATTCCATTTGTAACAGCTAACTGACTTGGACAAGCTGAGCTAAGACCAGAATCCGGGTTTGTATCGGTACGGCGAGTCTTTGGGAAAGCTGACCTCTGGTCTGCAGAGTGGCACTGTTCCGTCCCGACACTGTCCCTCATCCAGCTGATCCAACAGGTTTTCGTTCTTGCGCGGGGGGGAGAAAGGCGTCGGAGCCTCCATTGGGGTGGGAAGCACCGCTGGGTCTCTCCCAAACTCCACAGTGGGCGGAGTCTCTGTACTGGAGGTGTGGGCGGGGGACTCGCTGTTACCCAGGGTTTGCCCATTTCCCCTGGTTCTTGTTTCTGCCCAAAACATGTCACAGCGCGCCCGTGGGGAAGGCCGAGGCCGAGCAACAAAGTCTAGGGTTTTGGGCCGTTCAGGCGCACAGCGACGGCGAGGTGTTGGGGGGAAAACAAGATTTGGATCAGGGAGACGGGGGACCTCAGCACAGTCTTCTTTCAAACCTCTAAAACCACCTGTTATAGCAAGGAAAAGCAGTTAGACAAACACCCAGGCCATTAAGAATTAAGTTGGGTTAAAGTTTGCTTCATGTGGTCTTTTATGCACAGAAACTATATTCCATGTCTGTAACTAATAAATAAGTCAGCGCAGAAGTGCTACAAATCTGCAGTACTTCAAATGGCCACTTGAGGGCTGGCTTCAAAGTGAGTCAATCCTCTTAGAACCCAATAAATGGTCCATCTTTACTATGTTAGTCTAACGTTTTATCTCATTTAAAATGGCCCTACCTGTGCTCTCCAGTGCTGTTTTTTCTGGCAGCGGTTCCAGATTATTAGGAGGGCAGCTCTTCTTGATGGCTCCATCTGACGGTGTCCGCCGCAAGCTGCGCGAGGAACTCGGGGCACAGGGAACATGTGTAGGTGTGAGAGACTGGCGGGGGTTCCGCTTGAAGCTCTCAAGGTGTGTGTTGACCAGAGGGTTGACTGGGGTTTGGACGGCTGGATGTTCTGGAGCAGGAGGAGGCTTGGCGGGTGTAGAGGCAGGGTGGCAGACCAGCAGTTCCTCGCTGTCTGAGCGCAGCAGCGAGCGGGTGGAGTTGCAGTCAGACACTGATGATAAGGACAGCAGTGTGTAAGAGGAGGGTAAACCTCGCTCAGGTAGTGAGGGTGCCGAGGGTTTCATCGGGCTTTCCCGTCGGAACAGTCTTCGAGTCGGGGGGCTGGTGGTCCGCCTCTGCCCCCCTGTCCTGTGGAAGAAGCCCTCCCATCGGGATTTGATGCTCTCCTCCGGTTGGGACAAACTTAGCAGGTTGCAGCCGAGTCCGACGGCTGCCAGTAGAGCCCCGCAGCCCAGAAAGACCAGCTCAGAGCGCCGGCCCCCTCCAGGGCTCTTCCTGCATGGTGATGTTCCTGGCACCTGACTGCTCAGACAGTACTCGTCTCCATCACTTTCAGGAGCTGCAGCAGACATGTTGCCCTCCTTGTGGAAGGGAATGCAGAGGTAGGACTGACCAGAAGCCGCTCCTGGCTCAGTAGTGAAGCAGCAGTCTTCATTTTCTAAAAACAGGACCATGAATGTATCAAAAGCCTGGATCTGACTGAAACACTGTGACCTACTGCAAAGTAGAATTCCTTCAGTTCTAATTTAGTCTGCTGTGAGTCTGCGACAGCTTGTTCACATTCATACAGCTGCAAACATGCACATCTGAGCTCTGCCGGTCAACCACTAAGAGCCATGTGGGAGTGAAGTATGTAACCCAGTCTCACACTTCCAGCTAGTCATCCCTTTATCTACAGATGTTCCCTGTATCCTGCTGTGCGCACATATGATCTGCTAAGCTGGTGCTGCTCACCCATCTCCACGAGGCTCGGCACTCCAGGCACTGCAGGACTGTGTCTCGGGGATCTGCGGAGGTTTGGGGCGCTGCAGGACCGCTGTCTGCTGCCCTCATGGGGAGGCTTCACGCTGTGAAGACAGCAGGCTTTTACTAGCTTACAATATTCTCTCTGGCTAAAGTCAAAGACTCTCTGCAGATGTGATCTCACCTGGCATCAGCACTGTGCTCCCTGTGAGGACCGTTTCTGTGGGATCTGCCCTTTTTCCGGGACCCCTTCCTCTCACTCTCCTCTTCATCCTGCTGGAATCCCGTGTTGCGCCCCCAGGCTGTGCACCCCTCCCCTGGAGTGACTGCAAAGAGATGTTATTACATTTCTATTAAAAGAAGATCAAAAAGCGAATACAGGTGCAGGTTTTTTTTCCCGTGCTTACGCTGGATGGCTCTTAGACGAGGCAGCATCGGTGGACTGTTTGGAGGGCTGGAACTGCTGCTGAGCAAACTCCTCCGCCGATCGTGGGAGGGAGACGCCTGCACTGTGATTTTGTGCTGAAAATCTAAATGATTTCATCAAACAACATCCATTAATGTTAATGTGAGTAAACAAGCCGCAAGATGGAAATCTGCAACGTATAACAGCACCTACAACTCAAACTTTAGTGTAGAAGGTTTCTGAATTCAATATCCTAGCCCCTAACATTAGGAAACTCATCATGAAACAGTAGAGCTCCTGCACCATTGTTTTGTTTGCTGTACCTGACGGCAAGCTGATCCTGTTCCCATCCTTGAGTTTAAGGCGGTGGCGGCGGAATTTGCCCTGCCTGCTCTCCACGTGAGGCTTTTCCTGGTAGAGCTGGTGAATGATGATGTTGAGCTCTCTCTCCAGGATGTGGATCTCTCGTTCAGCCAGTTCCTGCTCACGCCTCCTCAAAGCCTCCTCTTGGCACTTCTGCTGCAGTGCAGCCCGGGTCAGCTCCTCCTCCCATGATCGCAGCTCCTGAGGCACAGGGAAAGAAAACCATTGACCTGCATTCAGAGGCTAAAACACATGAACTGATTCAAGCAGATTTTAACATGCCTTCTCCTTGGTCCTCAGCTGATCAAACATTTCCTGGATCTCCAGTTTCCAGTCATCCTGCAGAGAGTGGAAAGATTCAGCTGGCATTTCGAAAAAGCCGGACTCCTCGATGGCTGTCAGATGGTCCAGGATAGTTGTGAACTGTGGCCGAGAGTGTGAGTCTGAGCTCCAGCAGTCTGTGGCAAAAGACGAGAAACAGTCTCAGAAACCTGAGCCAATTTTCAGCAAAAATTACCTTTGGTCCTTCACATCGTTCCAGAAAGCAATAAAATATTCTGCTTGGGTATTTGATTTTCATTGGTAATATTTCACAGGCTGTTTTTGCTGCAGTGGATAAACACATAGGAATACTGTGGATAATCCTAATAATAAATACTCAATGGTGTGTTTTGGGAGCATGAACAGCTTTTCCAAACAGTTTGGATATGATTCTGCACCAAACGTCTTGCAGCTTTTTCCATCTAATTTGAAGGAAAATGGTCTTCTCACCCTCCATAAGACGTGCAAACGGCTCAGGACATGTCGAGGGAATGGGCAAAGCCAGTTTGTTCATGGCCACTCCGTAGGCCACCGCCAGGCCATCGATGCCCCGAAATGGAACCTCTCCGGTCAGAAGCTCCCACAACAGCACGCCATAACTTTGCAGTAAAGACAGAAAACAGTCAGTGAATGAGTCTGTAAATATTCCTTCTACATTATCCTACTGAGAGAAGAGGAAAAAACACACACACACAGTATCTGACAATCTAGTTATGTCATGAATGTTAAGCAGGACATTTGCTGAAAGAGACTGCGAGTGTTCCACTTTATTTGAATAAGTGTCACAAAGGAATTAGACTGGCACTATTCTGCACCTACTCATGCAAATACCAAGGTGACACACAAAAAGGTCAGAAGAAGAAAACGTCAACAGTAGTAACGCAGCTGACAGACCCATGTGACTAAAACAAATAGTACACACTACAAAGACCTGATGAGCTGAATCAGCATCAGACAGACTGGTGCCCACTTATATAGCAATCACCCAAGGTGATTAATGTGACTATTTCAGGTTATCTGAGCAAGATTTATTCTGCTAGATTAAAGAGGAAGCATTGATCAGTAAGACCATCTAACCCCCCTCCCCCTGATCAGCAGCATTTATCAGCTGATCACACTGTGGTCCTGTTTTAGAGGGAAACTCCACACTCGGGCAGGAGGACAAAGTCTGCAGCAAGTTTAAGGACAACAGGAGGAGGAGGAATAAATAGTGCAACTATTAACCCTTATAAGAACATCAAGATAAACACACATTTACATTAAAGGTAGGGTAGGAGATTTTGAAAACTCAGTGAGAGTCAGCCAGATTTCAAACGTAAACACACGCCCCTTTCTCTCGGAGCTCACTCCGAAGCCACGCCTCCCAACCACATGGACGCATCATCTGAAGACGAGCTGCAGTCTGTGACTTCGGCCATCATGCACGTACCTCTCTGGTGCGTGCAGAGCAGGAAGAGAGTGACAACCAGCCAATACAAGGTCCACCCGGAGGATTGGCTGATGTTTTTAGTGTTTTATAGCTTCCACAGATGATTCATATTCTTCAGTTTAATGCAAAACTGCTGAACTAATTGGTTGCTATCAGATTGTAAAGAGAAGTTACACTAATTTAACAAAAAGTGCATCAGAATGAAATCTCCTACCCTACCTTTAATGTGGTTTGTTTGCAGCATACAGTCTCCACATTCCTCAGCATGTCTAAAGCAGGTTCATTGTCTGTCACGCTAATGATTCTCTAGTTAAATCCATTATTCATCTTCTTGAAATGTACAGTGATGACTTCAGATTGCTTGTTTAGTACAACAACTGTTCCACAGACTCAATAACATTCTACTGTAGAAAGACTAGAAAAATGAAGACCAGCAAACGCCTGTTATAGAGCTACAGAGTACATACATATTGTGTCTAGTCAGATCCTCTGTGATGACACTGCTGGTTGTATTTATAGTTGTTTCTACTCTGGTTTTGTACCCGTCTCATAAAATTCAACACTCTGTTCTTTTTTCCCTGGTATCAGCCTCTGCTTTGTTACTATGGCAACTGCTGCCAGGGCTGAACTTTTTCTTGTGCATGATGAGTTAACCGTTTCTCTCGCTCCTCTGCCCACCTCCAAACGTCGCTACCCTTGGAGAAGGTGGATGAGCGGATCACTTCGGGAGCCATCCAGGCATAGGTGCCGGCGGCGCTCATCTTGGTGGTACGGTGCCACTCCCGAGCCAGACCGAAGTCTGTGATCTTCAGAGTCTTGTTGCTGAGGTCTTCCATCTCAACCCTCTCAAGGATTAGGACTGAGGCGGTCAGCAATGGAGGAGGGGGAGGCGATGGGGGGTGTGGTGGGAGAGGTTTCAGTTGGAGGATGGGAAGGATATTGGAGGTGATGGTTAAAGTAAAAGGTTTCAAGTGATCATCGTCGGGATTCAAAATGTTAGGGAAGGCACCATGATAAAAAAAAATGGATGTAAAAAAAAAAAGTAGACAAATGATGGGAGAACAAAACAGGGTGCGGTCGGCCATGATGAAAGGATTGGAAGGATAAAAGCAGAGAAGAGAACAAACAGAGAAACCAAGAAACAGTGAGCAGCAGGAAAGCAGAGATGAAAAACACCACCCTTGATCAATGCTAATGGTCTCACTGTGTGTTTTTATAGCAGGTACATGCACTGACAGTTCAGTTAAACTACAGAAACACCCACTTGCAACACACCCATTTGCTCTTAATAGGCACTAAAAACAGCCTATTCCCAACACAAGCAAAGCAGGACTCCTCCTAACCACATGCTCTCTCTGTCTCTCTCCCCCCATTCAGCTCCACCATGCCAGGCCATCTGCTGTGGCCCTGCCCAGTGGAAGAGGGTGTGTCTGCAGGCTGCGGTGCACACCAAGCGCCCCTTCATCTAAACCATCTAAACCCAAACATGTGGCTGACGTAAAAACTCCTGCTCCTGTGTAGCCGAGGAGGTACGACATGGAACAAACACAGCTGATTCCCCCTTGAGGCCAATCATGCTCCAAATGTATGCACTCACTGTAATGCACTGCGCTTAAGATAAGAGCTTCTACCAAAGGAAAGGCGGAGGAAGTGGAGGTGGCTGAAAACTGCCTAAAGAGTTTCTGCTTTTGAGCATAACATGATTCTCCTGTGATAAAATGTGTTTCTATTGACCTCAAATTTATAAAAAAACACATTTAACATGGCTCAACATGTCATCTGCTGTTGGCTGACCAAACCCAAAATGCACAAAAAGTTATAAAAAAGTTAAATTAAATAGACTCCTACCACCTTCTCCTCCACTCGACTCTATTTTAGATGTAAACAAACCTAAAAATCACAGCACAGCACCTACTGTCTATGTTTATAAAGTTGACTGTTGAATGAATGAAAGTCAGTTAAACATGTGTCACGTTTGCAGGAGATCGATACAGACTACACCTAACCTGGGGTGGGGTAAAGTGCACAAGGCGCAGCTAGTCTGCAGCCTGGCTAGGAGCCATGCTCATGGCTTGGTGAGGCTGTATATAACCACAACAAAGCTTCGGGACAGATGCTAACAAGCTTCTAATGACCAGCTACTGTAACATGTGTTTCCATGTATAAGACTGTACTTTACCATGCTAATGTTGGCTAAGCACTAAAACACAAAGCACAGCTATAAACTGCAGTCATTCTGTAGTAAAGTACCGAGAAGCAAATATCTATATTAAGTCAGTGTTCAATATGAGCATCTGCACGATTTTGACATGATAATCCCTTCAACAGATGTCAGAATGTCTCACTGATAAAGCAATGACTCCCTGTGGGGGGATCTTGGTAACTGCTGTGTCGGGTTAGCATGAACAGTTGTTATATTTAGCCAAAAAATAGATTTTTTTTCCTCACAGCAGCATGTTGTTGTCCGTAGCAGTTTAATTAACCTACTTCCTTAGAGAAGCCAAAACTGTCCCTTTCTGAGCAGCTACTGTTCAAAGAGTCACTGCAGAGCATGGAATATGTGTCTTCAGGAGGCAGTTTTTTCAAACTTTTTCTAGTTGTTTGGGTGAACTACACGCTGCAATCACACATCACACTTGTTTTACTGCATGACCCTGAAGAGGAGATCACCAAAAACACTGGTTTGTATCCTCTGGTGACCATGAATGTATGAAAAAAAGAGTCCTCTGGTTGTTGGGATATAAAAGATGCTGGGGTTTTATACAATAGAATCTGGTCTGTGTGGTTTTATTTACTTCATTGTCATAGTCCAACTGTGCTCCTGAAGATAAACAACTAACAGGCTTTCATTTACATCAAGCCTGCCATGCAGCTCTGTCCTGCCCTGCTCCTGCCATGTGAAGAGGACATTGGGTTTTCCCCTTCGGAGCCCAGGATGGCAACTAGTTAGACTGACTTTAACACATTAACACAGCCTATTGGAAGTGAAGCGCCTGAGCTGATCACCACAGAATGAGCCAATGGCAGACGAGGAGCTGGCTGTGTGCATTGCAGGAGCCTCCAATAGACAGAGTGGGGCCGAGCGTTGGGCAAATCCTCAGTAATAGGCTTGGGATTTAGGGGATCCAGTTGGGTAAAATGCAAGATTACAACTGCTCCACAAACATACATGCAAACTCCTTTTCCTGTCTGTGATCATTTCTCTGCATTATATACAATAATCGGTGTAAAGCACACAGTGTGGGGTGCAGGAGATCAGCACTGGTTTGATTGAATTTGGTAGAATTTAAGGGTACAGTCACCCAAAAAGGGGCTAATATGTCTGGAGGGGGGCGGGTTAATACGAGACTGCAGATTAATACCAGTGTGAAAGTCATTACTTTTCTCCATGGTGCCCATTAATGGCTGCAAAAACAAAGATCCTGTCCTGGTTATGGTTTTTTCACATTGCATCCTGGTGTTGAAAATCAACTGACGGATGAGACTTTAAACTATGCAGAGAAAACAGGAACTCAAATTAATATCATCTTTGTTCATTGACTAAAAGGTTGACAAATGGCTTACTGTTGCTGGACTTGAGGTCTCGGTGGATTATGGGAACGATGGCCTGGCTGTGGAGGTAGTGCATGCCGCGGGCGATCTGCACGGCCCAGTCCACCAGCGTGCAGGGGGGGATGCGCTTCCCAGCGAGCGCTCGGTTCAGCGGGCCTCCTCGAGCATACTCCATGACCAGGCACAGGTTGGGCTCCAGCAGGCACACCCCCAGCAGAGCCATGATGTTGGTATGGTTGAGCATGGCGAAGAGCTTGGCCTCCTGGCGCACACTCTCCAGAGTCTGGGCTGCGTCTTCATCGGGGTCCCGCCGTGCTGCCTTCACAGCCACCTCCGCGCCCCGCCACACTGCACGGTAGACTTTTCCGAAGCCGCCAACCCCGATGATCTCTTCCAAGGTGAGTTCTGAGAAATCAATCTCAAGGACTAAGGAGACAAGAAGAGATATTACAAATTTAAAGTCGCCTTTGTGCCCACACACATCCAAGGACATTCGAGGTCAGGGTCAGCCTGTCTGGAATTTGGAAGAAATTCTCTTCAGTGAGGCTAACAAGACTCTCAAATCCAGGTCACTCAGTTGAAGGATGCTTTCTCAAAGCACTAAGCCACCCTGCTGCCCCAAATACAGGAAGTATCCCTCCTGCTATTACACAAGGGAGAGCATCTGTCCTAAAAAAAAAATCTGCCCTGGGTGTTTTGGAGTGGGAAAAAATGGAGAGTATGTGTTTGGATTAAAGGTGTGTGTGTTGCATGTGAGCTGTGAATGTTCATGTTGTGGATTTCTGACAGTCTACAAAGCAGACTGACCTTGATGAATATTTCAGGTGTGTGAAAGTAGGCCAGCTGCCTCAGTGTGGTGGAGCGATCCACCCAAACAACACGAACACATCTGGGTCTTATTCTTCTAGTTTCGTGGCTGCATCATTTTGCACACACACACACACACTCACATGAGAGGAGAGAGTTTTCGGTCCACAGTGCAGCAGCTGCTCCTGATTCTGCTTACTGTATATATCTGAGGCCTTGGCTGCATGTTTAGCTTTGAAAGCCTTTTTTCTCTCTCTCCACCAGCACAGCCTGGCATCCCTTCCTGCCCTGCACCTGCAGCACACACACACACCAAACCCAAACCCCGTTTCTATTAACCATGCACGCTGTAATGTGAGAATCAGCTGACCGCTGGCAGTCTGTTTGACAGGCTGAGTGATGAAAATGGTCCTGAAGCTGTGAGGATGCTCGGCCAGCCCGTTTCTAGGCCAGCAGCAGCAGCAGTGCACTGCGCCTGCCATGACACAGCACTCTCAACGTGGGTTTCTCCTGCTCTTAACAATAGCCAGCCCTGTGCAGCTCCTTCACTGATTTCATTACCAGAGGTATGAAGCACAATAAGGGGTACTCACGGTGTAGAGGAGGCACTGAGTACTGCTGCTCTGAGCTGTCCCGTATTTCCTCCGGAATGCCGTTCCCTTTGCTGACATAATTACACGGGAAAATGCCAACCCGGTCTGCGATCATGCCGGTCCACCAGCCCTCATCTCCAGACACCAGGGAGTCCTTGGACAGGACTTCCACCAGGTCCCCTCTCCTAAGGCTGAGTTCGTCGTCCGCTGTCGCTTCATAGTCGAACACGGCCGTCCAGAAGCCCGGTGTGGCCGGTGCCGCATCCGGAGCGGCGCTGATGCCATTCTCCGGCGTGGGCCAGCGAAACACATCTGCCTCTGCTTCTCCCGATGAGGAAACGCACGCCTTGGGACTCAAACTATTGTCCAAAGCGGGTCTGAAGACATCCATGGACTCGATCCATAGGGGCGACCTGGATCACTGCAGGCGCATCCACCTGACGCTGCTGGCTGGCTGGCGGCTCGGAGCGCCCTGCGTCTGCACACACACAAAGCTAAGTAGCGGCTAATCCCGCACACAAACACTGCGGGAAACGGGAAGCCCCATCCTGCTGCATCAGTCCCCGCTAGCTGCTGTCAAACAAGCAGCTCCACTTTGATGCTTTTCTGCACAATCCTGCACCCAATCATCGCTGCAACCTCTCGGACGCAGCAGTCTTTATTTTAAGCCAATTGTGCCAACGTGCGAATCAGCTCCGGCCTCCTATTGGTGCACAGACACGTCAGCAACAGTTTCCTTCCCACCCTCCTCTCAGCGTCAAATGCTGGTCACCCTTCACACAGCGTGAACCTGCTCCATGCTGACTGAACACAAGCAGGACGCGTTTCCTCAGTTTGTCTCCTTTATTCTTAGTTATTAACCCCTCACTCAAAAACAAACAAACAAAACAAACAAACAAACAAAACAAAATACTCAACTGAAGGTTTAATTCCATGCACAATTCCCTGAAATAAAGAAACACAGAATTCATAGCAAGGTGTAAAAAAACATAAACAATGCCCCCAATGCCATGAGAATATAGTGTGTGTGTGTGTGTGTGTGTGTGAGAAATTCAATCACTACTTCCACACTTGCAAACATTAACCCCTGAGCGTCTCTGTTTATCACTGCTAAATGTGGTAAGACAGCTTCATGTGCTGCACAAACACAACAGTGTCACTCTGAATACACACAATCAATGAGCAGGAGGGAGTAACACACACCACAAACACACACACACAAGGATCAGTTTGCACATTGATTTTGTGTGCAGAGATGGTAAATGAATCATGATTTGGCGAGAACGATGAAACATGAAACATGTAAAAGTCAAAAATGTGAAGTTAAGAATGAAAATGAGACAAAAATTCTGCTCATTAATTAAAAGATGTGACGTTAATACCAGATGTTGATAATATGTCTGTTAGGCTTAAAAACCTTAAAGTAGATTAAACAACATTTTTGGACGTTTGTGCTTTTTAACATCTTAAAACAAAGATTGATGGGTTGATAATGTCATTTTTGGTTTTGTTGGTGAAAAACCCTCAGAAACAAACACTTGCACCCATCAGTGGGATTAATGTGAGTCAGCGTCATTCAAAAAACAAAACCAAGTGTTATTAGATCTCAACAAACACCGTCAGCTTTGGAAATTTGCTTTTTTATTTTTGACATCTCATTGCAGGCCAGGAAAAAAAACATACCCATCCATTAAAATGTGCCCCGTTTTTCACAAAAACAGAGTTAAAAGAACAGTTATCAGCTCATCAATGAAACTTTCCTCAGTGTCTCACAACATCATCAACCACAAGTCCAAGTTACTGCACGGAGAAGAAGAAACAAAAACAGACTGGTGCCTTTGAAAGTGATGGTTTTTATACTGTTTATAGAGTTAAGACATGTTTCTTTTTTTAATTTTTAAGACAAAACCGATTTAGAGTCATGCCCCTGTGAAGAACAACAACACTGCCTGTGTGTGCGCACACACACACATGCAGGCAAACGATCCAGCTCGACACAACCTGGCAGGTAAAAATCATCCAAATCAATAAAAACACCCACTTCAGAGACAGAAATGACGAACACTGGCACGTCTTTGTGTTCGTGGATGCAGAACAAAAAAACAAAAGGTGGGCTGATATTTCACACACACACACCTCCACTGGCTCAGAAGAAACGACTGCAGGTAACCCGTCGATGAGATGTGAGAGTTGTGTTGTCATGCTTTTCTCACACCTGTGTGTGTCTATGTAAACATACACTGAAAATTATGTACAGAATGTGGTGTTGTCTCTGAATGGGAAAATCCTCCCTCTTGTGCAGCAGTGGACTCGTCACTCTACCCCTGAATATGTGTGTGTGTGTGTGTGTGTGTGTGTGAGAGAGAGAGAGGTGAGCAGGTGTGGTCCAGGGCTGGAAAAAGAGCATCCGATTCAGCCACGAGACGTATTTACAACACTGCTCACCACAAAGGAAGAACACTGAGGAGGAGGAGGAAGAGGAGGAGGGGGTGACCACAAGGACTGGAGATTGACATCCCCCTTGTGGAAATACAGTATCACTGCCATTTATTCTTTTATCAGTTAAAACAATTGTTGCATCCCACCTCTTTGGTAATCTGTTTTTTTTGATTGATTACATACTAACACACATTTTCTTCAAATTAAAACAGATTCTCTGCCGCTCTTGGGAGTTTTTGTGTATATTTGTTTTCTCTCATTTTTAAAAACAAAGCACCAGTCATGTGTTAATAAACAGCATTCAGTATCAATATCAGGCTACTTTCAGATTCAACCTGGAGCTAACCCTGCTGTTCTCACGCCCACACACCAGCAGCTCTCCACCTGCACAGAAGAGTTCCAGTCCGAACAGGGAACCAGTGACGACTAATGTACACGATAAGGGTTAGAAATATGCAGAAAATAATTAAAAGCCTGCACAAAACATTTGATCAGGTTGCAATGATCAATATGTTCCCTTTAATATGGATTAAATGTATGTAGAGTGTATTGGAGTAAACTTTTGCCCCCAAATAACGTCTAAATGTTCCTGTAGTCCATTTAAGATCACTGTGTGAAGATAATAGATGTTTATATGTGTGCACTGGAGACAAAGTGAGGTTCAGTCAGTGGCAACTGATGATATTATTGATCAATTTTTCAATTTTAAGGCCGATATCTGCTGATAGCAGGATGCACCGATCTTCTGCAAGCAGCTGTTGAACTTGTTAGCACATAACCTCCATGTTGTAGTGGGTCGAGTCGACGCATGCCGTGTGTGTGTTGGTAATGTGTGATGTTGCAAACATAGAATCAAAGTGAGTAGATCAGCCCCCATTATCTGAAGAATTCATATCGGATTAGTGCATCTCTACTTTAGATGCAGCCATGTTGGTTGTTGCTAAAAGGTTGCTCAGCAGCACAGGCACCAGATGTAGCCAGATCTGTTATAGATAAACTTTGTGACCGACAAATAAACTTTATAATTAACTTTTTAAACAGGAAAACTCCTTTTGGGTTGAAACTCTTTGAGCAGAGCAGGGAGCTGTTGAGTGCAGGCAGCTGCAGCACACGCCTCGCCCTCCACAGGCACTCCTTTAACGTTGGCCTTTTTGCACATGTACAAGTAGAAGTCTCCATAAGTAGAACTATACAGCAAAGTGCATGGAAGGAACAGTACAAAAATACCTCTGAATTTATCTCTGCAGCAACACTTTTTTTTTTAAACTTTTTACTTCTGATTGAAAAGGTGAAAAGGTGAGACCAAGATATCAGTAAATAAATAAAATACAATGTCATACTTTTACCTATAGGCAAGATACATAACTCTTATAAAGGTGAAGACATCGTTCCAGTATATAGTTTGACCCCCCCTCCCTCCCCTGCTTAGCCACAGCAATCCTCTGTTGTTAGCGCAGAAGGTGACCACATTAAACAAATATTCAAAATATACAGAAAATATGGAAATATATTATATATAGATACGTTTAGAGTACGGAAGTAATGTTCAGGGCAGTTTGACCACTGGGTCTACCTCTTCTCCTGTTTGAATGGTGAATCGTCTGCCAGTATGAACTGTCACTGTCGCTCCTCTTCGTCTTCATCCTGTGATTTCTGAGAACTCTGCAGCGCTCCTTAGGAAACTATGCAAATAAAAATAAATAGTATGAATCCATCCCACTGTCACTCTACAACACATCTCCATTTTCCATATATAATCATTTGTTATTCCATAGATCAGAAAATAGTTCTTTGATTCTTTGTTTGTGTGTGTTTATTTTTTTTGTTTTGTATTATTTTTTTTTTGCAATTTTTTTCCCCAAAATATTTTTTTAAACAAACAAAAAAAAAAGCTGTTCTCGTCAGATGTTGAGAAAAATATAGACCTCTGATTAGCTCAGCTCTCTCCGGATATAACACTGCAGTCTGTTCCAGGGGAATGCAGGACCACCTCTTGGCACTGGCATCTTCTGGATAATCCCAATCCCAACTGTAAGCACACTCAGCACAGGTTTGGGGCTGCTCTCACAGCACAGCCGGGCCTGTCGGCACTAGAGGGCAGGATGCACACCTCCAAGCATCCTTACAGAAGGGGTTGAGGGAGAGAGAGAGAGGGGGGAGAGGGAGGCAGCTAGGTAAACCCCGGGCTTGCCTCTCCTGTCCTTTCATACCACACAAGACTGACCCAAATTCCGCATGGAGAATTCACTCTGACGTTGTACTGTAAACCCCGGTATGTTCTGCTATACTGGAGTCCTTCCTGTTTAGAAGCCCTCTATATGACAGTAGGCCTCCAGACTGGAGAAGAGGATGTAGAGGAACCAGAGGCTGAAAAAGAAGGCTGACGTGGCCAGTCTGTGTCCCCTGGGCCCGCCCAGTTCTCCCCCGATGTGGGCCCGGCGCCGATAAAGCAGCACCGAGACGGCCAGGAAGGCGAAGATGGTGAAGAGAGTGACGGAGAAGGCCAGCGAGCCGGCCTCCACCACAAAGGGCTTCCCCTTCATGTGCCAGTAAATGGCTGCCACCGACCAGGCCATGCCAATTCCCAGGAAGACGTTGACGGCGTTGCTGCCAGTCACATTCCCGATGGCGGCGTCTGCGTAGGTGTCCTGGACCGCTGCTACCTTACTGGCAAAGGTGTCTGTGGAGAGAGAGAGAGAGAGAGAGAGAGAGAGAGAGAGAGACTTCATTTATCTATTTTATTCACTATTTTTTGTGTAAAAAAACAACTTTGATTTGTTATTTGAGCATCTATGCTAAAACCCCTAGTGTTAATGTGATGCCTTTAGGTTAAAGGCATTAGTTTATGGTGGAATTAAGTTGCATAAATAAGGTTTAAATAACTTAGCAGTTAATTAATAGAAGTAAATTCATGTTAAAATTGTTTAAAATATTTTTATGGGTTGAAATTTGATCAGAGTGAGACATCTCTTGTACAAACCCTCTTTGTTGATTTTGTGTGTTTGGAAACACGAACGAGTGAGCGCTCTTACCTGGCACATATCTTTGCTGTACTTTCTCCGGCAATGAGCAACAAGTCAGTGAAATAAGGGAGAAAACGACTCATGCAAACGCTGAATGTGGCTAAAAGCGCCTGTGCCTCGGGAAACATTCGTCTTTGTGAGTAGCAATGTGTTCACAAAGCACTTGTACATGAGCTAAAAGTATTTCGACTGTTTGAATGTAAAGTGATGCATGTGTGTAAGCTAGGCTAATTAAGTGTAGCAATTTGTATCGCTAGTCATTTATTTTCCTTTCTGTATTTTTCAGTTACAAAAAAAAAAAAAAAAAATAACATTGTTCATCAAAGATCTTCAGTAAAACCAAGAAAAGCAAGCCTTGTCTGGGGACCTTTGTTCAGTTTGTTCGCTGGCTGTCTAGCTCTACATAGTTACGTGGTGTGAGGACAGCACAGTTAAAAGACGACTACTCGGCGGGTTCAGGCATACAGAGCTACATTAAGTCTACGTTCAGGAAAAAATTATCTGAAAGAATACGCTGCTGAACAGCAAGATAAAACAACCGGTGGTGAACAACAAATAGAGGTTACTGCTCCACCAGCTTCAATGAAACTACAGTCTCAACCATTTGACGCCAAGTCGCAGATATCCAGAGCTCCATCGCGGCGGTCTCAACGGACATCATCATCATCAACAGGTTCTGCAGCAGCAACCGCCTACGCCAAAGCTCAAGCAGCGCGAGCTCGTCTGGCCTACGCTGAGAAAGAAGCCCAAATGATGAAGCAGAGGGCTGAGCTGGATGCTCATCTGCATGTCCTTCAGTGCCAAAAGGCAATAGCCGCAGCTGAAGCAGAGGCCTCAGCCTATGAAGAAGCAGAGATTCAGAGTGGGGAGATCTGCAGGGAGCTATGTGTGGAAGCTGAGTCCATTAGTACAGAGCAGCGTACTAAGGAGTATGTTCAACGGCAATGTGAGTTACTCTTCCCAGACACTCAGCACAACGCAGTACAGCCTCCTGAAAGAAATTACAATGAAGGAGACATACAAGTCAGTACTCGGTTAACTAATCCTGTGGGAACCAACACTCAGATAAACCCCCCACCAGTGAACAGAGAAATTAAACAGGAGCAAACAGTGAACACATGTGTAACCAACACTTACCTGCCCAACCCTACAAGGCACACTGCCAGCCTTAACAACAGCATAACTGAAGCAAACAATGCTCAAGATTTTGCTAAATACCTCATCCGCAGAGAATTAGTGAGTACAGGTCTCCTGCAATTTGACGATAAACCCGAAAACTATTGGGCATGGAAAACCTCATTCATTAGTGCAACTAAAGACCTGAATTTGTCTCCCAGAGAGGAAGTAGACCTGTTACTGAAATGGTTGGGTCCAAAGTCATTTGAACAGGCCAAACGCATTCGTGCTGTACACACCCTCAATCCTGCTGCTGGTGTCAAGATGGTCTGGCAGCGCCTCGAGGAATGTTATGGATCACCTGAGGCCATTGAAGATGCACTCTTAAAAAAGGTAGAGGATTTTCCCAAACTCACTTACAAAGATAATGTTAAGTTGCAAGAGCTTAGTGACATCTTAATGGAGCTACAGTGTGCTAAACAAGATGGCAGCCTTCCTGGGCTTGCATACCTGGACACGGCGAGAGGAGTCAGACAAATAGTTGAAAAACTTCCCTTCAACCTACAAGAAAGGTGGATAACTGTAGGCTCGCAGTTCAAAGAGGCTCATAATGTGTCATTTCCCCCTTTCTCAGTTTTCTCACAATTTGTCCAGCAGCAAGCGAAAATGAGGAACGACCCAAGCTTTGCTATGTCCACTTCTGACAGGCACATCCCTTCTCACACAGAAAAACTGAGAACTTACAGTCGCAAACCTACTGTAGCAGCACACAAAACGGACATAGCAGCAGAGCACAACCAAAACAGTCCCAGTCCAAAGAAAATGGAGGAACCTGATCGTCAGTGCCCGATCCACAAAAAACCTCACCCGCTCAGAAAATGTAAACTTTTTAGGGACAAACCCATGGAAGAAAGACAGGCCTATCTAAAAGAGCTTCACATCTGCTACAGATGCTGTGGATCTGTTCGACACATTGCAAAGGACTGTAAAGCAGTGGTCAAGTGTATTGAGTGTGAAAGCCCTAAGCATACATCAGCAATGCATCCTGGGCCTGCTGCCGCCCCAAAGAGCACTGCACTGGAGGATGATGGCAGTGAAGAGCAGAGTGAAGACTCCCCTTCAGTTGTGTCAAAGTGTACAGAGGTATGTGGCCAAAGCGATAGTCCACGTTCATGTTCTAAGATCAGTCTGGTAAAAGCATATCCCGCAGGGCACAAAGACAAGGCTATTAAAATGTATGCTGTAATAGATGAACAGTCCAATAGGTCACTGGCCAAGTCTGAGTTTTTTAGCCTTTTTGATATCAAAGCTCCGTCTACTCCATACACCTTAAAGACTTGCTCTGGCAAAGCACAAACCTCAGGTAGGAGAGCTGTAAACTTCGTACTTGAGTCCATGGATGGAAAAGTTAACATCCAGCTGCCGCCTTTGATTGAATGTGACTCTGTTCCAGACGATAGAACTGAAATACCCTCTCCAGAGTTAGCTCGGCATCAGCCTCACCTCCTCCCAGTTGCAGACAACATCCTACCTGTCGACCACCAGGCGCCAATCCTTTTACTCCTGGGTAGGGACATCCTCAGGGTCCATAAGGTACGTGAACAAATTAACGGGGACCTCACAATGCTCCATACGCCCAGAGGCTAGACCTAGGATGGGTTATTGTGGGAGAAGTGTGTTTAGGAAGAACACACAGGCAGTCAGAGGTCAATGTCTACAAAACACACACCTTGGAAAATGGTCATGCATCCTATTATGAGTCCTGCCCGAGCATAATTCATGTTAAAGAGGATTATGGGGTTACTATGCCCACCAGCTGTGACACGGACACTTTAGGACACTCTGTGTTTGTTGGATCTGACTGTGATAACAAACAGGCCATGTCTTTTGATGACAAAGCATTTCTGACAATAATGGAAAACAAAGTTTATCAAAATCAAGAAAACAGCTGGGTTGCACCTCTACCCTTTTGCTCTCCGAGAAGAAGGCTACCAAACAACAGAGAGCAAGCTCTGAAACGCCTCTGCTCTCTTCGAAAGACTTTGGAAAAGAAACCACAAATGAAAGATCATTACATCCAATTCATGCAAAATATGTTGGATAATGACCAAGCCGAGCCTGCTCCGGCCCTGCCCGAAAATAAAGAACATTGGTATCTTCCCACATTCGGTGTATACCACCCACAGAAACCAGATCAAATAAGAGTCGTATTTGACTCAAGTGCAGAATGTGATGGAATCTCCCTCAATCAGGTACTGCTCAGTGGACCTGATTTAAACAATTCCCTTTTAGGAGTGTTGTTGCGCTTTCGAAAAGAGCCCATAGCTGTGACAGCTGATGTGCAACAAATGTTTTATTGCTTTGTTGTGGATGAAGACCACAGGGACTTTCTGCGTTACCTGTGGTATGAAGACAATGACACTGCAAAAAATATAGTTGAGTTTAGAATGAAAGTTCACGTGTTTGGGAACAGCCCATCACCCGCTGTCGCCATCTACTGTATGAGGAAAGCAGCACAGCAGGGTGAAAAAGAACACGGATCCAAGGCGAGGCATTTTGTTGAACGTCAGTTCTATGTTGATGATGGGCTCACATCAGTCGCCACCCCAGAGGAAGCAATCAACCTGCTTGTGAAAACACAAAACATGTTAGCAGAGTCTAACCTACGCCTTCACAAAGTGGCATCAAACAGTAGTCAAGTCATGGAAGCTTTCCCTGCTGAGGATCGTGCAAAGGATTTGAAAGATTTAGACCTAGCAGTGGACCCTCTTCCAGTTCAGAGAAGCTTAGGACTCTTTTGGAACTTAGAATCTGACAGCTTCACTTACCATGTATCAAGCGAGACAAAACCATTCACACGGAGGGGAGTGTTGTCGACAGTCAACAGTCTCTATGACCCTTTGGGCTTTGTTGCTCCTATAATAATGCAGGGAAAAGCTCTACTCAGAGAACTGTCATCTGATGGGAGAGACTGGGACACACCCTTACCCCCTGAAAAACACGAGAGGTGGGTCTCATGGAGAGACTCTTTGCATGCCCTTGATAACCTCCTAATGCCAAGGTGCTACCGCCCAGGTACATTAAGCACAATGAAACTAAAAGAACTATGCATTTTCTCTGATGCTTCCACTGTAGCTATAGGGGCAGTAGCTTATCTGCGTACAGTCGACAGTGAAGAAAAATGCCATGTGGGCTTTGTGATGGGGAAATCCAAACTTGCACCCCGCCCTGCACACACAGTGCCACGCCTGGAGCTCTGTGCTGCTGTGCTTGCTGTAGAAATGTTTGAGCTCATCAGAGACGAGCTGGACATGCATGTGGACAATGTGACATTTTACACAGACAGTAGAGTTGCGTTAGGCTATATACACAACACTTCCAGACGATTCTACATGTATGTAGCCAACAGGGTGACACGCATTAGGACATCCACACACCCTGATCAATGGCATTATGTGCCAACTGAGTTAAATCCAGCTGACAAAGCTACAAGATTTATTCAAGTAGCTGACCTGCAGAACAGCATCTGGTTCTCAGGTCCATCTTTCCTGTACTCTGACATGCACACAGGTGCACACACTGGCCCTTTTACACTCATTGAACCAGGAAAAGACGGAGAGATACGTCCAGACACGAAGGTTTTGAAAACTACAATTTCAGAGTCACAGCTGGGCTCTGAGCGTTTTGAGAGATACTCAAACTGGACCAAACTATGCAGAGTCATAGCCAAACTCATTCATGTCATCATATCCTTCACACAAAAGACAAGTGGACTAAGAGGATGGAAAAGTTTTAATGAGACATCAAGCATCCAAGAACTCACTCAAGCTAAAGTTGTCATCATTCAAGCTGTCCAACAGGATGCCTACAAAGAGACACTCAAAAACCTTAAGAAAGGTAAACAAACGGACACAAAACTTGACACACTGAAAAAGCTCAATCCTGTAGTTGATGAAAACAACCTGTTACGTGTCGGTGGTCGCCTCTCCTCCACTAACCTCACAGAGGATGAAAAACACCCTCTGATTATCCCATCTACCAGCCACGTTGCCAAACTACTTGTAAGTCACTGTCATGAACAAGTGGCTCATCAAGGGAGGCACATAACTGAGGGAGCCATCCGTGGTGCTGGTCTTGTTTCGTCTGTCATCCATAAGTGTGTCCTGTGTCGTAAGTTAAGAGGAAAAATGCAGACCCAGAAAATGGCCGACTTACCCAGAGATCGAGTTACCCCTGAACCACCCTTTACCACTGTAGGTCTAGATGTGTTTGGGCCATGGACAATTGTAACACGTCGCACAAGAGGTGGTAGTGCACAGAACAAACGCTGGGCAGTGATATTCACATGCATGTCTACTAGGGCTGTGCATATTGAACTGGTGGAGACTATGTCTGCTGACAGTTTTATCAATGCATTAAGGAGGTTTTTCTGTATTCGGGGCCCAGCCAAGCTTCTGCGCTCAGACAGAGGCACTAATTTTGTGGGAGCTTGTAAGGAACTAGGCCTGGACTCAGAAAACACAACAGTAGGAAAGTACCTACAGGAGAGAGGATGTACATGGACATTTAACCCTCCTCACGCATCACATATGGGAGGCTCGTGGGAGCGCCTCATAGGGGTCGCCAGGCGCATTCTGGATGCAATGTTGTCACGAACAGAACAAACACTTCTCACTCATGAGGTGTTAAGCACATTTATGACTGAGGTGGTGGCGATTATTAATGCAAGGCCTCTTGTTCCTGTATCCACCGACCCCGACAGTCCTGCAATACTCACCCCAGCTATGTTACTAACACAGAAGATGAGTGCTATTTCTGCCCCTTCTGGGAGTTTTTCATCAGGACAGTTGTTTGGAAAACAATGGAGGCATGCTCAACACCTTGCTGATACCTTTTGGAAGAGGTGGAAGGGAGAGTATCTGTCCACTCTGCAAAGCTGTGCGAAGTGGATTGAAACCAGACCTAACATCAAAGAAGGAGATGTAGTCTTATTAAAGGACTCTCAAGTCAGCAGGAATGAATGGCCCATGGGACTCATAGTGAAAACATTCCCCAGCAGTGACAACAAGGTCCGCAAAGTGGAAGTGCGGACTGTGCAAGATGGGACTGCTAAAGTGTTTCTCAGACCAGTTTCTGAGGTTACTGTTTTGCTTGCAGAGACTGAATGAATATTCTTTGATGCTAAATAATCCATGTGTTTGAATATGGTGCATGATGTTTTGGTGATATAAAGTGTTTATATCAAGTGGGGAGTGTGATGCCTTTAGGTTAAAGGCATTAGTTTATGGTGGAATTAAGTTGCATAAATAAGGTTTAAATAACTTAGCAGTTAATTAATAGAAGTAAATTCATGTTAAAATTGTTTAAAATATTTTTATGGGTTGAAATTTGATCAGAGTGAGACATCTCTTGTACAAACCCTCTTTGTTGATTTTGTGTGTTTGGAAACACGAACGAGTGAGCGCTCTTACCTGGCACATATCTTTGATGTACTTTCTCCGGCAATGAGCAACAAGTCAGTGAAATAAGGGAGAAAACGACTCATGCAAACGCTGAATGTGGCTAAAAGCGCCTGTGCCTCGGGAAACATTCGTCTTTGTGAGTAGCAATGTGTTCACAAAGCACTTGTACATGAGCTAAAAGTATTTCGACTGTTTGAATGTAAAGTGATGCATGTGTGTAAGCTAGGCTAATTAAGTGTAGCAATTTGTATCGCTAGTCATTTATTTTTCCTTTCTGTATTTTTCAGTTACAAAAAAAAACAAAAAATAACATTGTTCATCAAAGATCTTCAGTAAAACCAAGAAAAGCAAGCCTTGTCTGGGGACCTTTGTTCAGTTTGTTCGCTGGCTGTCTAGCTCTACATAGTTACGTGGTGTGAGGACAGCACAGTTAAAGTTCGGGTAGGAGATTTTGAAAACTCAGTGAGAGTCCGCCAGATTTCGAAAGTAAACACACGCCCCTTTCTCTCGGAGCTCACCCCGAAGCCACGCCTCCCAACCACATGGACACGCATTACCTGAAGACGAGCTGCGGCCATCATGCACGTACCTCTCTGGTGCGCACAGAGCAGAAAGAGAGTGACAACCAGCCAATACTCTGCGCAGGGTCCACCCGGAGGATTGGCTGATGTTTTTAGTGTTTCATAGCTTCCACAGATGATTCATATTCTTCGTTTTAATGCGAAACTGCCGAACTAATCGGTTGCTATCGGATTGTAAAGAGAAATTACACTAATTTAACAAAAAGTGCATCAGAATGAAATCTCCTACCCTACCTTTAAGCAACGTCAGAAATGAAGCCTACACTTCCCACAATGCATTCTGTCTTCCACAATAATCTAGTTCCAGTCTTCTTTGCTCTGCTGGTTCATTCATAATATTGTATTTTTCAAAATGAATGCCACATTATTAATGCCACATAGAGGACCTTTAATAACAGAAAGCGCTGACGCAGGTTGGATTTTCTGTGACATATTGCTACTGTTGGGTGAAAATGTCAGCTTGGAGGAAATAAGTATATCAGACCCAGTGATTTCACATGGACCTCATAAAATAAACCTACCAAAGTAGATTTATATGTTCTTAGACTCACCTGGGACAGACGTGCCGAGTGCCACAAAGACCACTGCAGTGACGGAGTCCTTGAGGCCGATGGTGCAGCCAAAGTGAGAGGCCAGGTCACCAATGACGGCCGTGAGCAGGCCGATGATGACGATGGAGATGGTGAAACAGGCCCAGCCGTTCATGTAATCTGTGGGAGGAACGCAAGCAAACAGCACCTTCCAGAAGACGGTGAGGAAGTGCATGACGTAGTCGAAACAGGACGGCAGCCTCTCCTCTCCTGTGTCCTCCTCGTCCTCATCTGTTTGGAGGAAAGTGGAGCCGAGCAGGGGTTGAGAGGTGGGACAGAGTGAAATGTAACAGGATGACAATGGAAGAGGGAGATATAGGACCGGAAGATTCAGACAAAGATAGAGAGAGGAAGTAAATATTAAGAGAGGGGACAAGAGGGAAGAGAGAGATAGAGCGTGAGGAAGCAGAAGAGGAGACGACAAGGAAAGAATGATGACAGATGATGAAGCAGAAAGTCGAGAGAGAGAGTGCAGAGAGTTGGAAAACAGAGGCCAGATAAAGGATGGAGACGGAGATAAGGGATGACAGAGAGGGGAAGAAGAGAACAACATTCACTTAAAATGTGTCAGCCCTAACAGTGCAATGAATACATATCAATACTCATTTAAAATATGCACCAGAGGAGAGCTGGAGCCACCAGTGTGAACTGACCATACACTTTTAAATGACTTCCTGTATAAAATGATGTGTAAGTCATGTTTTTAGTAAACTTGTGCTCCCTCCTGCGGATCAAAGCATCATACATATGACAGCTAAAAATGTACGTGGTCAGTCCTCAGTCCTCTGTGTCCCCCGGGCGGACAGGCAGAGAGGCCTGTCATGACTCAAAGAGCCAGCTGCATGTATTTTTCAGCCACAGGGTTGGAGCATGAAAAAATAAAGAGCATCGGCAGATTAAATATTTCAGCACCAAAGCGACAAAACCAAGGCCTTGGTGGTGCTCCCCGCAGAGCGGCTGTGACTGGAGCTGGACTGCAGGATGAGGATCTGATGCTGGACCAGAGAGAGGAGGTTTCTGTACTTAAGATGACGAGATCAAACTATACGATCTGATCCGCAGTGTGGACGCAGAGCACGCTTACCTGCGCTGACTGTGATGGCCTCCATGAACTGGTCTCTCCAGGAGTTCGTTCCCACCACCAGAGCCAGGTTGGTCTTCTTGATCAGCTTGTCCACTGTGCTCTGCATGACACAACAGCAAAACACCAATCAAATCCATCCATTATTTATCCCCAGAAGCTGTAATCTGCTTCCACAGAGGCTCCTACAGAGAAATACACAAGCTCCACCACATGATGGCAGTGTCATCCAGTTCCAAACATGAGAAAACCAGACACCAGAGACCAACATGATGGTGGAGGAGGAGGAGGAGGAGGAGGAGGTTAGACGATGCATGTAAAACTCATCTTCAAATTGAAATCTATGTGAGCCTCTGAGGAGGAAATCAGAAATATGGAGCTGTCCTTTCATTGAATGTGGCA
The DNA here is from genome assembly GCF_900634625.1 of Parambassis ranga. Lineage (NCBI taxonomy): Eukaryota > Metazoa > Chordata > Actinopteri > Ambassidae > Parambassis > Parambassis ranga. The sequence goes on from NC_041042.1 coordinate 15,967,455, forward strand.
GCAGGATGAGCTGGTATGATCTGCTGCTTGTTTGCTTTATTGTAATGAGGAGGCATCTCATGCTGTGCGTTTGCTTTGTTTGATGCAGAACCTTTCCCACCTTAAACTCGTAGGATTCCTCAATAATGACTTCAAGCTTGGAGTGTTCACCCAGCACCGGCTTCCCCATCTCTGCGATCCGCTTGGCTTCCTCCTCGTCTGATGTCAGCTTCCTGTCTGGAACATCTTAGGGGGAGCAAAAAAAAAAAAAAAAAAAATAAAGAAACGAAGGTGAGACAGATGGCAGGCAGAACGAGGAGCCGCTCAGCTGATTATCATGTTGTTCTTCAGAGCATAAACATCAGAAGGTTGCTTTATTTATCATAGCCAGGCTTTACAGAGAGCTGCGTTTAATACACGTCACATCTGTGAGCAAATGCACTTCATTTTAGTAACACACATGCTGTTGTTAAAGATAAAACATGCACGACTCAATATTTAATGTTCTAAAGTTTCATTCAGTGACTGATAAGTTTGTGGTTTTACAGCTAAACCTAGGTACAGTATATGGACAAAAGTATGTGGCCTCGTAGCCACTGACAAACACACAAAGTGATCATCTAAATTCTGATTATATGCGCTAAAGCTGCAACACTTAGTCGATGAATGGAAGTCTGGAAAGAACATTTATAGGACATTTCCCACTGGTTTGCCCATAAAGTGTGAAAATACACTGACTGATTAATCATTGACAATCAATCAATAATCATTGACAATCAATCAATAGTGCAAACAATCATCAGCTGCAACTAATACAGCCCAGATGTACACATGGTGTCCATTCTGGTCACATAGAGTTATTTCTTTTAGGACAGCCTCGTCCTCCTTGCAGTCACCCTCTTCCTTGGTGTCAACAGTTTATCATCAAAGGAAGTCCACACACACTAGAGCCTGGATGACAACGCAACAACACAACATCCTGGAAGCATCACCACGCAGGAGACCACTGACAGGACCCATCCTCTGGCCACATACTTATCAATCACTTTGTGGTTTTGTCTCCTGTGTGGAGCTCGTTCAGTTGTCATGGCGTTGCATCTGTTGGCTTGCCAATGATTTAGTGGATGAAAAATGTCAACAGACTCATCTCCATGACGACAGCGCAGCTCCTGATGAAGATAGGTAGAAAAATGGCCACCCACCGACTGCCAAGGCACGTGAGGGATTTCATTTACTCTTTACGAATGGATTACTTTTTCTTTGTGCAGCCTATGATCAATTCCTGCATCTGCCTATCAGACGCGCTGTGTGGCTCTGGCTGCACAAAAAAAAAAGACGCCACACTGCTGAGTGCACTGCGCACTACAAAGAGGCCCATAACATCAATCCTGTGCTGTCGAACTCTATCAAGAAGGAGCGGCTGTACATCCAAAGGGCCTCTCATGACGCTCCGAGTGTCACACCCCCACCGAGCCACCCGCTGCAGAGACCTTGTCATCTTTTATATGAGCCCCGAGTCCCAGCCTGCTGCTCTTTGCTGACAACACGCTTACCATTAAATATTAACATTGCCATTAAAGATCACAGCCAAGTCCCCTTGATAGGAGGGCGTGTCTGCAAGCACACACACACACACACACACACACACAGGCATGCATAATATAACAGTATACACACACTTTAAAGCTAAATCAATTACACACCCAAGAAAGTGTGTACCCTCAAGTCTTGACAGGATTTCTTTTGCTTGTGTTTAAAATTTGATTATCCAGCCGTCCCCCTGCTCTTTGCTGCACCACCTATTACACAACTTCCTTGACAAGTTAAGGAAATATAATAATAATAACACGGTAATTAAATTTTTAATTTCAGCACTGCCCGTTTTTATCTTGATGGTTATCAAGTGTTTGTACCTGGCTCTTGGCTGGAGAACTTAATTTATGGATTTATGATTAATTAATCCTCTAAATGAGCGTGCAAATCCATCACTAAGTGAGCCAGAGAGCTCCAAGAGAGCATTTATTGTTTGTAACAATGACAGCAGAGGAGGATAACATGCAGTTACTTTCAATAGAACCTCTCAACAATCCTTATCAGCAGCGAAATAAACACAATTTACATTTCAGATCATTCAGGGCTGATGTTTAAACCCCAGCACACCACAAAGGAGGTGACGTTAGAGGAGGAGAAACTTACCGTCAGCTAACAACAGGGCTGTGGAGGAGGAGAGGAGAGGAGAGGAGAGGAGAGGAGAGGAGAGGAGAGAACACAAAATGCAATGAGCAATGTGAGAAAGAAACATAGATAAGAAAGAAAGCAGGTTAATAAGAAGGAGAGAAATGTGATGGCCTCTGAGAATGGCTGTGTATCGACCCCGAGGTGTGATATATATACAGCACGGATCATTCAATTGGCCGAGGCAGAGGAAGACTGTAGGTTTGTTTTTATGAGCATACGAAGAATTGTCATATAGAAATCAAGTGTTGCAAATTTTGTCCCGCTGCTATCAGTTCAACACGTGTTTAAAGTTGTGTTATTCCCAGCTTTTGTCTGATAAATGACTATGGAGGTAATAATTACACATGAGCCCATATTTAACAAGTTGTGAGTGAATTGGAAGAACAATATATGCATTTTTCTCTGCTGCTGAATCACTCAAATCAAACATCCACCGCCTCATTATCATTCACATAAATAATTCAACACTACTTTGCGTATTGGTTCTTCTTCACTACTGTTGTCTCATCTTCACATTTGTGGAATATATATACGCTGTATTATGTAAGAGCTGCTACTGTCAATATGGAGGAGGAGAGTGTGACAGGACTCTATTTGGCAGCTTCTATGGGGGTGTGAGGAGGGGGAGTCAGGGGGGGATACACAAAGAGAATAAACAACAAGTAAACCTGCATCAACCTGTCACAAATATGGCTGGCAGCCAGCCTAAAAACCTTGTTAGCATGTTCCAGAGTTTTGGTGTGTCACGAAGCCTAAATGCTGCTTTTCCTACTCTGCACAGATACAAACCCCGGCAGGAGCAGGAGACTCACTGCTGGTAAACTTTTTATGACTCTTGAAAACTGAGCAGACAATGTTTCCTTTTGCAAACTCTGTAGCCTCACGTACACCCAGTGCAATACTATAATACTGATAAATATAAATGCTGCAAGCATTGGACAAGATCTGCAACTGATGATTGCATTATTGATTGATTCTTTATGATGATATTTTATGCACAGACCAGTGGATAATGTGCAGAAAATGTTCCTGTTTCCTCATTAACGGCTCCAAACGTCCATTTATTAACTCCTTGTTGCAGCGTTAGAGCTCATGATGAGTATTTAATTGATAACATTGTGTGTTATCAGAAAGGTTCCTCGTCCTGGCCTCAAGGCCACCCGATGGCTGACCTCATCAACCATCATTAGATTTTACAGGAAACCTGAGAACCTGAGGCCGATAAACACACATGGTGAACTATGGTGTCCACATACTTCTGTGTGTGTAGCTGATCCAGTGTTGTGCAGCTAGTCACTGTGTGTGTGTGTGTGTGTGTGTGTAAGCTGAGCAGGTAGTGTGCTCTGTGTCTGTGCAGCTTCGTGTGCCAGCTGCAGCTCCAAACACAATGAGCTGAAAGATGCAGTTTATCCTGGATTTGCTTCATTATTACTGAGCCTTTCAAATGCCTATTCTTTGATTATAATCCCATTGTTTGAACTGTTACAAAGCTCTGTTTACTTTTTTTAATAGTTATTTTGGTACCTCCCGGCCACCAAAATGAGGATTTCAGAAGTAAGACAGTGGAGCATAAAGCTGTGATTAAATGATGCACTTTACTTATTCAGCGAGAGAGTCGACTTCTCTGCACACACTTCCCAGTCAGATTGGGTATTCTGCAAAAAGAAAATATACAGACGATGACAATGTCTGCTGCAGCTGTTCAGACACATCACGCCCCTTTCTTAGCATTCTGATTTGATTCTGCCTGATTGTTTATCTGCATAGCTGCAGATAAGTGATGGCGCGACACACTCCGATGCCCTCGGCAACAGCCATAACCACATGAAATGATTAAGAAAAAAGGAGATTTAAAAAAAAAACAACATAATTGTTGGCAGAAGAGAGAGTAGAAAGCTTTCCCATGCCTGTCAGCCTCTAAAGATTCACATCGACAACTTTCCCTTTGACGTCTCCATGATTATTTCTCCATGCATCCAAGCACAAAGTGTTCACCCTCCTGAAGGGATCAGAGGATCTGAAGGACAAAACAAAGCTGTTTACATCTCCCATGAATGGCCCGGCTCCTCTCTGAAACCTCTTTCACAGAGACATGATACTAATTAACCTGTTTGTGTTGGGAGGCAGCTTATCAACTTCCTAAATCAAATACAGTCTACGGTTAATCATCATTAGGAGCTAAGTGCATTAATTGCTGTGGGCGACTTGCTCCATTATCATTAGTACAAACTGAGCGCGGCTGATCTGAAGCCAAGTGTGGTGAAAACAGCCAGCTGTGGTGAGTCTGAGTGTCCAGAACCCAGTCACTAATAACAGCATGTCATTTACTAAAGGCTGGCGAGGGAGCAGCTACGCAAACCACACAAGTGCACACATATAATGAAGCAAGGGTGTGGATTCGCTTTTGACATCGGTGGGGTCCTAAGATGCCAATGGAATTTAACCCTTCCTGCACCCAATGGAAATCTGTTTTTATCTGTTGGGGACACATCACCTCCGTCCACACTAAAACCACGCTCTTGTTTTAAAGTCATAACAAACAAGATGAGGGTGCAACTGTCCATTATCTGGAGAATGCATCTGTTTGTCAATAATTAGTTTTAAATACCCAATTATTATGTTGTCGACAGTTTGTCAGAGCCCGAGCTGATGTCTGCAAATTGCTGGTTTTTGTCGGACCAAGAAAAGATATTCAAATTACAATGACAGAGAAAAGCAGCACATTTGAGAAGCTGCCTGATTGGCTAACAAAGATGTTTACCCGACAACAGACGTCTGTTATGTGTTTGTCCTCATTATGATGCTGAAAATCTCATTTAGAAACAAGAAGTGAAAAAACCTTAAATTGCTACATCGACCAGTTATTAGGATCGCTTTTGACAGCTGGTGGACCGGTCCTTGTTTGCTTTCATTTGTAAATAACTGTAAATAATGTTTGTACTGTTTCATTTTTACCATTAGAGGTATATTTTTTATTTTTTTGGTATGCGTGAGTGCCTGTATTTTGCTGCTGCAACAGTGACATTTCCCAGCTCGGGATGAATAAAGTATTTTCTATTCTATTCTATTTTTAGCCGTGCTGGGACGCTTCAATGGTGTTTGGTGTTACTTACATAGTTAAAACTTCAAGAGATTCTGATTTAATTGGTGGTGCAAAGAAGGACGTAACATATTCGATACGATCCTACAGAGCCTCGCGTACTCGCCGAGTGCAGGTGAGGGTGTTTGGACAGGTTGACACATATCGGCACGTTTACAGTATTCTTGATCGCAAAGCTGACATTGTCTTAAAATTCACGCACAATACTGATTGTTTACATGTTTCTGTGAGTCTCACATGTCCTCAGATCAAATACCACACAGAATATTCACGCTACAGTGCATGCACCAATGTTCCAGTGACAAAAACGAGGCAGAAGAATCAATAAAACTGGTTCAACTGTACATATTTGAACCAACAGGGGGCAGGGCTTATCGCCTTGTGATGTCATAAGGGGCTGCGAACCTGAATGTGTGAATAAAGACACACTGCATTAGGATCTAGTTGACACATGGGAAGATTTAATAATTTCAAACCTCCCATCAAAAGGTAAAGGCTACAAGAACAGTCAAAAACCATCTCATGCTTCACAAGGAGCAGCTCTCTACATGGTACCTTTTCCATTTTCTGTGCTAAATTATTTACTAATATTTTTAACACCAACAGCGATGTATATACACACGTGTGCAAACCACATGAGAACAGACAACATCAGACTGCACTCACAGTCCCAAGGTGCTGTCGCCCTGCCTGCGACTCAGCGGCTGGAGGGGAGATTAACCAGAAGGTTAGGTTGTAGGGGTGGTGTGTGTGTGTGTGTGTGTGTGGAGGTGTAGGGTGTGGTGTCTGCATTTAACTGTCGTCATCTTCATTTGTGTCAGAGCATCAATACGACAGTGATGTACAGCTTCTCTCTCCACAGCTCATTAAGGCATCCTCTGACTTATCGGCCTGATGCTGGTTCCAAAGGCTGCAAGCAAAGCCTGGGCCAACACTGGGGGACATATATATGGATGGGTGGAGGAATGTATGCATGGATGAAAGTAAGAAAAGAGGGGGAGGAGGTATAGGAGATTTATGGTGCAAATGAGGAAAAAAGAGCTGAGCTGATGGAGGGATCGGTGGAAAAGGAGACGGGATGGAAAATGGACAAGGCTTGATTGGAAGAAGGGAAAGAGACAGAGAGGTGCAGGAACTGATGAACAGTTTGAAAGGTGGAGCGTGAGGATGGATGACAAGGTTGGAGCTAAGATGAAGAATCTGTTGTGTGGAGACAAGATATGGATAAATTAGTGAGGGGATTTATGGAGGGATCGAGGCGTGGACTGATGGAGAAACTGGTAGGAACAGGAGAGCAAGACGAAGAAGAAGAAGAAGTTATGGAGGAGGTAAAAATGCAAAGTGCTGTAGGTGGAGTGGAAGGATGGAGCAGCAGATTTATGAAGGGATAGAGGAGCAACATAGCTGGATGACTGATTGAGAGATAGAGGGTTATAAGTGGATGGATGGAGGGGTAATGAGATGCTAAGGGACTCCACTTGAAGACAGCTACACCTCAGCAGGACACTGAAGCGGCTGCAGAGCAAAGCTGGGGGTCAGACCTCCAACATGCTCCAAGGTGGATGCATACGAGGAGGAGGAAGCTGAGTGACATTTCAAAATAAGACTAGAAAAGCATGGATCATGTTGCTATCAAATGGCATCAAGTATTGACGACCACTGGTGAGGTCAACATGGATAATGAAGGGCAGGTGGTGCTGGCCTCAGGCAACACACTAAACTAAACCTCTCTTTAGGGTCCTTATCAATGCCACACAAGCTTAATCCATCTTTAGTTCATCAGACCAACTTCCTGGTGTCAGTGTAGGAACAAACACAGTGAAAACAGGAAATAAACCAAGAAAATCTGAGGATGTAAAGAAGAAAGAATGCACCAGGAGACAGAGGGCTGGTTTCTCTAATCGTCCAATCATGAGGAGACTTTATCTACTGTACTGACGATGAGTCATCCGTCCTCATAATGGACACATTTGCATTTTATGAGGACTTTTACACCCCTACTACATCTACCTACAAATGCATCAACACACACACTCAGTCTCAGTCTCCTCCAGCTCTCAGTGATGCCTTAAATAATAACGGCTCAGGATTGCAGCAGAGCAGCCGCTGTCTCCAGTCTGCACACACACACACACACACAGTCGGCCTGTGAGAGAAACGAGATGACAAAGACGGATGCTTCAGCTGCCTTTATTATCTTTCAATATGCAGGCTGTGTAAGGCGTCCATCATCTTGTTATGCTGTATCCATGTTTCTGACGGCGCAGAATCGGAAGGAGTCAAAGTGCTGAGCACACTCCATACTTCATCTTCTGAGGCAGCACAGCCAGACTGAATGAACTGATAATTCAACTCAATGCTGGATGATTTCACTGGAGGATCCTGATGGAGGTCTTTCACGGATGAAAAGTCCTGTTTTTAATCTTGCTGTGCTAATTAAAGCCGCACCGTGTAACGTTTTGACATCAGTGAATCTTTGATGCATTTATTATAGAGATTACTGTAAACAAATACAATCATTGATAACTACTCCGCCAGTCACAACACTGTGGTTTACAGGCCTGTCGTGAGGCAGGGTTTCGTCTGACGGTTTGCTTCATGGGACGAGGAAGAAGTGAGCTGAAGCTAAATTCCTTGTCACCTTTGGACAGCACCTTCATGCTAAGCTAAATGGCTGCTGCTTGTGTCTTCATAGGGCTCCACATAAGTTTTAATGTGTGTATCCCAGAAAACGGCTGGTTGGGAAAGCCTGAAAACCCCAAACAGGCTGCCACGGGACACACTCCTAATCGGCCCATATGCTGCATTTCACATGGGACAGCTTCTCACATTAACAAGAGTCTTGTTGGTCTCCTGGTTCCTCCCTGACTCTCTGGTGCCTCTATGTGAGCACCCTTGTTTTTTTCCTTTCTCTGCAGCTCTCATTACTTGGTAGTATCTGTGATATCTTGGTGATTTCATTAAGTCAAAAACAGGTTCTCATCTCATCTCTCTCTACATTCGCCTCTTGCTGTTGTTTCATGCATCTTTAATTCTTCTTCCCTCTCCTCTCTGTCCTGAGTGGTCCGGTTCTGATGTCACGCTGAGCTGCGTGGATCAAGAGGAGACAAGCTCCCTGTACTTGTTAGCAGTCTGTTTATTCTGCAGGCGTATCAGCATCTCTGCCGTGTCAGCAGCAAGCAATTACAGAGCAGATTACCAGCTCTGATAGTGTCATCAGGCCGCGCAAACACACACATGTACATGTAGCAAATAAAGACTCGAGTTCAGAAGTTCAGCGCTCACTCACTCACTTACTCACACATGTGAAGTTACTAAGAACTTTCTGAACTCTATTTTAACCCGGCTATATTTACATGTGGTGCTTTTATATCATACTTTAGCAGATTAATTACAGTTTGTTGCCCTGTGATGGAGCGGTGACCTCTCCGGGGTGCACCCCGCCTCTCACCTGTAGACAGCTGGGACAGGCTCCAGCCCCATGTGACGTGATGGATGAATTATAGTTTGGTGTTTTTATTTCTGTACAATTGATACACAGGCACTGCTCTGACAATAACATCAGGTGACTGTGTGTCTAAACTGTGTGGCTGCCTGCTGCTGTCACACTGCTGCGTGTGTGTGATGCTAAGGATGTTTGTCAGGCCGACATGATGCGCTTGCTGAAACACACTTTTTATTCATCCGTGTTATGTTTTTTTCCTTTTTTTATTGCTCCTGTGATTTAACAGAATCAAGACCAACCTAATATATTAAAGTCTGTGATCGTGTGTGTGTGCGACAAACAGATTATAGTGCTGATCTGTCACGCTATACTTCAGTTATTTATGAGCTGGGTCCCTGAATTAAATCTGTAACAACTGCAATGTTTGTAGACTTACTCTGAGTTTGGAATTCACTTCTTTTCATATTTGTGTCCTAAATTCATTTGGTAGCACAATAATGAACTCAAAATATACAGCTGGATTAATTTAACTAGTCCGACCCCGATCAGATCAGACCGGGATAGAGGTTACAAATATATAACACACAAAGTGAAACTGTGACTTTGTTCTATGTTTGCAACACTGCAGGATGGCACCATGAAACACAACAGCTACAACAACACAAGCAAAGGACACACTACAGCTCAGGATGTAAAAACCATCAGGAGGCCCAAGCGACTGAGACAAACGATACAAGAAACTAAGCTGAATGGATCACAGGACAACAGGCAGGAAAAGCAGACTGAGGCTGAAACACGCAGATTAAATAGAAGGACATCAAAAGAGGAAAGTGAAAACAACTAGGGTGAGCTGTGGAATAACAAGAGGGACACACCAAGAAGCAGGATTTTCAAAATAAAACAGGAAGTTGACTAAGGCGCAGATAAACTAAAGCCAAGAATCATCCAAGAGCAGAAAAGCAGAACATTCCTGCTAACCTGCAGAAAAACAGCTCTGCAGGGATTTTTATGTTTACTGCACTTTGTGTGACATTAACTGATAAATAAAACCTTTTTTTATTTTTAGTGCCACATTTATTGCAGGGAAAAAAACAGCAAATTTCAAACCCTGAGATGAACAAACAGTCTCAGAGGTCAGCAGCTGCACCTCCTCTCTGCAGAGACGGCGCTGCCGGCCGCTCGGCGTGATGTATTGTGGTGGCTGCTCTCACTGATGCAACCCTGAGCGCTGATTAACAGCCCTGCTTGGCCTTTGAGAGCTGCCGCACTGACGGAGCCTCCGCCGCCGCCACAGAGGCGTCTCGTCGGGTTTTCACCCCGCAGGATCCTTTTAAAGCCCTCGACATCCACTTATGATACACAGCACTAATATCTGCAACGTTCCCACTGAGGACTGCAGTGGAAGGAACTTCCTGTGTTAATACTTCCATGCTTTACCCTCTGGGTATGAGACAGCCTGCGTATGAATATTTTATCGTGTGTGTTTAAAGAATTTTGCTGCTAAATGAGACACCCTTCAGAATTTAAATTAAAACAAATGAATCAGCAATGTGACTCTTCTATTGACACAAAGATTTCCACTTTCCAGACTGAAACTGTCTGATCTGTAACGACTGAACAATGACCTGCAGGTCATACTATTCAAAGTGACTGGAAAATGAACGGGAAGCTAAACTTTGTCACACTTTAACACTTTTGGAGGTTGTAAAGTGAAGAAAATGAGGGTGAGGACATGTAGCTATGCTAAGGGTTGTCGGTATCTCACACACGCACACACACACGCACACACACACACACACACGGTCTGGAAGTGCCACATACATATGAAGCTGAGGGAAGCACTTGTGATGTGAACAGTAGTCTGACAGACTTCTGTGGAAGCACTTTAGCGGCAGGAACAGACGCCATAACACCGTGACAGTTGCTCCTTTTCAGACCATGAATCATGGTGTAAAATGAGGGTTGTTACCGTGGTAACAAAAACTCCAACAATTTTTCTTGACCAAACCAAAACTACCATGTCCATATATGAGATGATGATGGCTGTGAGATCCTGTTGGAATTTCCTCGAGCCACAACAATGTCACAACTAAACACAACTATTCATAGCAACACCGACACACACACACACACACACACTTTCATTTACACCTTATATGTAGCTGCAAAAAAAACTACTTTGGTTGAAATAGATCAAATTTAAAGTCATACTATCGCCTGTGTTGCACTTCCTCAGAGCACCAGGTGTGTCAGTGTGGAGCAGCGTGGTTGTTCTGGAGAAGGTCATCACTGACACCGACATTAATGAGAGTCCACATCAAAGGCTGGTGCCCTTGCCGGCCCCTCACCTGCACGCTATAAGACAGGCCTGACACTGTGGCGTGCCACCGGCATGGCAGGAAGCAGCGCAGCTCATCCATATCTCTGTGCTGAGCACGGCCCCCACACACCTCTCAGGAACAATTACTGCTCTTCCAGCTCCTCATCACAGATGGTGAGGGCTTTCAGAGCGACCCCCCCCCCCCACCTCCTTTCCTCTATCAGTGGCTCATTGTCTCTTTGGTTGACTGTGTCTGTCTCCCTCCACCTCTCTGTCGTTTTTTTTTATGCTCAGACTATTTCTGTCACTCCCTCCTCCCTCTCCTTCCTCCTCCTCCTCCTCCTCCTCTTCTCCCACTTTCCTTCTCTGCCTCTCCCAGCTCCAAATTCAACAGTTCAATTTAAATCCATTACACCTAAGCCCCTGACAGAGTGTGGCATCCATGGTAACCGTTACTAGACAACAATCTCGCCGTGACTCTGCTTCCACAGCAAGGCTGGCGGTGACAAGGAGATGCTCTGAAGGCACGCGGGGCGCGTTGACGTAAACGCTTGTGTCATTTGCTAAGTGACAGGTCCTGTCCTTCAACTGCGACCCCAGTCTGGGGAGGGGAGGGGATCACAACATAAATCACACATCACACTGACGGAATGACACATATTTGTTTAAAAGCAGCAGCGTGACAATTTAAAGCAGGGGGGGATGAATCTAATTTAGTAACAATACCTTCCATTGCCATTCCCCGTGCACGGCCGCCCCTGTAACCCCTCTCTCTGATGCTGAGAAAATGCGGATAAGCATGCAGCAGTGACGGCTGAAGCAGCCCTACTTCAAGCCTCCGTCCTTGAAGAAAGAGTAAAGACACAGTAAATCAACACACTGTCTCACGTCCCAAACTAACTACTGTACAGCACCACAGTAATCACAGCGGAGAAACTCAGCTCTGACCTCCCCACTTAGAAGGCGGAGCTGCAGCACCTCCATTGTCTTGATTCATAGAAAGTTGGGCAAACAATGCACATAAACGACAAAGATGTGCAGTGAAAATATGCAAGGTTATAATCACAATCAGGGATAATTAAAGGGACCGCTGGTGCAGTTGCCTCCCACAATAGCATTGCATCGCTGAATTACCATTTAATTGCATGTTGATACAATCAAAGCTGCTGTGACAGTTAGCTCGCCGCTAGCGGAGAGTGGAAATCATCAAGTATTTCTTCAACATAATGGAACGCCACTGCTGAAAAACAGACAGCTGCCTTTTGAAGGAGGAGACGGAGAGAAGGAGGCAACAACAACTCGTGGAATATGATTGCAACCATTAGAGCTGCACACAATATGGAAATCCATGCATCAAGTCATATTTTGATGAAGCTTTAAAGGAGAAAAGGTGTAAAAACGATGTAGATTCGCAATAAAATAAAAGTCTGCTATGGTTTAAATGAAGTTAAAGGTAGGGTGAGATTTCATTCTGATGCACTGTTTGTTAAATTAGTGTAACTTCTCTTCACAATCCGATAGCAACCGATCAGTTGGGCAGTTTCGCATTAAAATGAAGAATATGAATCATCTGTGGAAGCTATAAAACACTAAAAACATCAGCCAATCCTCCGGGTGGACCCTGCACGGAGTATTGGCTGGTTGTCACTCTCTTCCTGCTCTGCGTGCACCAGAGAGGTACGTGCATGATGGCCGAAGTCATGGACCGCAGCTCGTCTTCAGGTAATGCGTGTCCATGTGATTGGAAGGCGTGGCTTCGGGGTGAGCTCCGAGAGAATGGGACGTGTGTTTACTTTCCAAATCTGGCTGACTCTCACTGAGTTTTCCAAATCTCCTACCTAGCAGACATCGGACAGGAGAGTGCTATGTTTTTGTTGTTAACCTATACCAAAATTTAGCAAATTTAGTATAGTAAGTATTGAATCTTTTTAATTGTCAATCAAATTCACCATGCAAGTAGCATTCAGGAAACTCTTGTTGTATCTTCCTTGTTCACTGCTGCTGTCTCTACATGGTGTCATTTGCTGTATTTAATTAAAAGACTTTTATTGTGAAAAGCCCACACACACACACAGACCACTTACCAAACAACACGTACTCACCAAATCGACCAGAACAGAACATCTTAAAGAACTTTAATAACTCCAGTTCCCAACTTTTAAATGACCATTTTTTTCCAATCAAATGAAGCCCAGCTATGTAGAAAGTGCATTAACTCTTCATAACCTTCATTATCATGTCACAGCCTGCCTCTGACATTCCTCCCCGTGACCCCAGAAAGAAGTGGAGCTTTAATGAAGTCGGGGGTCTGCGAATGCATGGATAGTGCTGGACTCCCATTTGAATTAAATCTATTCATCCGTTGCCAGTGTGATTTCTCAGTGGTGCCGAGGCAACCGAAGGCCCTCTGAGTCGTGACATTTGTGCCACGGCTGGTGGAGCAAGGCCTGGGAGGTGAGCACCCATCTGCCTGGATCCCTGACCACTGTTTCCAAAGGCAGCGCGACCGATAACAGGGGAATTAAAGCATGCAGAGGAGGTCCGATGTGTTCGTAGCACAACGTCAATCCTGCTGCTCACCTGTGATGCCGGTCTTCAGGGCATATTTAAATAATCTTTGCCATTTTTTTTTGCATGGGGAATACACACATCACTCTACTTTCAGAAGTCTCTTGACATATTAAGGTAATCCCTCTCAGATTTCAACAGTAATTGTGTCATCTGTGTTCACAGAAAACCTGAAGACAGACACTCTGACTACAGAGACACGGGGGTTTAACCCATTTTTAGACAGTGGGGCCAAACTGGGACTGATGCAAGCTCATAAGACAGATGCGCAACGTGCAACACAGAGAAACACCCGGCAATTAAGATGAGAGAGGGGAGCGCATCAGAGCTTTTCTTTGAGTCTTACTGCCAAAATGTCAAAGAAGTGATTTAGAAACAGACACAGCACAAAGCGGCTTTCCAGCATCGCTAATTGACTCCATTTTAAAAGAGCTATTTCTGCACTGCCACCAAGTGTATTGTCTTCATTCACACCACAGCCCCTCCTACAGTAAATGATATAGCTCACAGTGTTTTACATAAAATATTGCTTATGCTAATTTATAACTGAAGTGAAATCTAACACAGATAATGATCATAAAACAAACAACCGAGCCCTCATTCTGACTAAATCTGTCACATCACCTAGGATCAAGGTTTCATCTTCTCTCTGCTAATACGCACATTTATTGTCCAGAGAGCAGACGCTGGAGAGCAGGACTGTTCTCCTCCTCCAGTCAAGAAATATTAGTGAACATATGGCGATTATTATGAGTACTTTATTGCACATGAATCTCCTGCTCCTGTCTAAAAGAACCTTTAAACAAATCCCTGAAAATAGTCTCAGATCCTTCCTCCTGTTCCCAGTCTCTGTGCTAATCTCAGCTAACCTGTATGTAGCTGAGTATAAGGAGTAGTAACTCAATACAGGTGAGTAATTTGTTCGTTTAATTTGCATTCTGACAGTTTTAAGAGGACTTCCTATATCATGTGAGGCAAACGTGACAGAATAAGTATTGCTTAACTTTTCGGATAGCTTGTGTCATTTTTTAATCTGAGCTGCAGTAACTGAGGGCTTAAGGTCACGTTCCTGTATCCTCTGCCAACAGGTGGTGAGGTCGCTGCTCCTGCAGGGAGCCACAGCTGTTCCCCATCGCTCACTTGCCCACAGGCCTCGCCACAATAAGGGTATAGAGCTCAGCGAGCCTCTGGTGAGACTGATGGTGAAAGCACCGGGAGGCGGCATGAGCAGCAGGTATTAGCAGATTAGAGGCTCCTGTGTGTCATTAGCTGCGGTAATAACAGATTGCTTTGTGGGAGGTTCTGTGGTGTAATGATGCGTATGATAGCACGAGCCCTCGTTAAACTACATATTAAGTCTGTATTGACAACATTGTAATTGAGGCTTATAAATGTGTCATTTGATTGACAAAATGGAGTCCATAGATCCTCAGATTAGCACTTCCTGTGTGTCCTGGCGTGGACTTTAATAATACACATACCTTTCCTAGGGGACGCAGCACAACAGCTGTGCCCCTACATGCTGTACAATCAAGTAATGGTAGTGTAATCCAGCCACACACACACACACACCTATACAGGGCATTTTATTAATCTGAAAGAGCTTAACATGGAAGTATTTTCTACAAAATATACAGCGGACATCATCCCGCAGAGTGTCCAACTGATCACAAAGTAATCCAGCAGAGTGTGTTCTGCTGCTTCAAGATAGCTGAATTGATGTGAAGTTAATCCGTACACACCATCTCCTCACTGTGCCCACGAGCAGCTTCACTCTGACCTGCTGGCACATCCACTGGGAGATCCCCAGTGCCATCTGTAATGGCTGGTGGGGCTGGTGATAAGGAAATGGAGTCTTTATCTCAGCCCAATTAGGCAGCTAATTGATTCAATACCAGTCATTTAGGCTTCCTCCAGGCTCAGGATGGAGCACTTCAGGCCTCAGAACTGACGTGAGGTCCCTGCAGGGGGGAAGCCTGTGTAGATTATAATCTGGATGGAAAAGATGACATCCGACAAGAAATAATAAATGTCCCTTCATTTATCAAACTAAACTAGGAGCCTGGGAATTAATGCTTTTTTTTATTTCAACATATAAGGTGGAAATGTTAAATAAATTTATATATAAAGTATTTGTATACACTGATTTTATCTCAGTGTGAAAATAATAGATTAACATTGAAAAAAACACAATGGCAGCCGTTCATATTATCTATTAAAACTTTCTCAATTTAATTTCACAGGCATTATCTCATTTTACTGCTTATGTAATGTTTCCTAATAGTTTTTTCCCCATAAATTCTAACAGTGTAATTTGCAGCTAATTAGAGGGGAAAAAGAAATAATCTGAGACGTTTATTGCGTCTCAGGAGGAACTGAAAAGTGAAGCAAGGAGAAGAATATTTTCATCATGTCTGCATATTTACTTAGATGTAGATCAGTGATTCTCAGCATATGTGAAGGAATGTTTAATGCTATGATCTTATCCCTGCTTGTTAGGGTCACTATGTAATCTCGCTTTTAATTTCATTTTAATTTCATCTTTTAATTAAAGACACTATTATATAAAACTGCATCAACAGACATTCTAATGTGCATGCAAAGCCTCTTAACCCCCTAATTACCATTAAAAGTCTTTGCAGAAAAAGACATAAATGTTTATCCAAGTTTGATTTAATGAAATCAAACCGCATGACAGCAGCAGCAGGGTTTGACTTTTATGGTAAAGTGAACCTAGTTTTAACCAATATGTGACAATGAAGTGAAAAAATAAGTGTTTTTGAAATACTGTCACATGTTTTAATGCTTTTTAATGTTGCTGTATATTGTCAGTGCTTCTGTTAAGTGTAGACTTACAGTGTGAGGGCTGTCTTATTTACAGTGGTGGCCTTGTGTCGTGGCCTTTCATTTCTAATCCAGCGCAGCCTGGATTTCCATTTCACTGTTCCGAGGAGGCAAATCAGAGCAACGGATCCATTTCAGGTCAAATAAGGGTTGACTTCTAACTAAAAAGATGATAAGGCTGACTTAACGCAACGCAAAGGGCAGGTTCAGGAGATTCATGCAGCCTGGGACCCCAGCAGAAGGAATGGGTTTTAGGGGTGGAGAGCAGCAGAGGAGACAAGAGGACAGGAGGGAGGAGACCGTGTGAAGGCTCTCATGACATCTCATATGGTGGTGGTTATGAAACTAAGGCAAACCTCAGGGAGGAGCCTCTTTAATACTGCAATATTGTGGTGTGACATGTGCAAGCCCTGCTTAACATGTACACACTGATGCTGATGCACACAGCGACTAATAGATCCTGTTCAAAACTCCGTGTGCTTTCATGAACTGTTGGTGACTTTTCTTTAAGCTTTTTTAATGGTTTAAATAATATATAAACAATCCATAAAGATTGTGACAAAATTGTGTGCATAAACAATAGAAATTAGGATTATAAAGTGTTTTTATGAAGTATACCAGCACTCTGCTGTGTAATGGAGATCTAAATCACTTTAAGTTTTAGTGCCAGACTGCAAAGTCGTCTATTCAAACATCGTCTGACCTGGTTTGGTGCTTTGGCCCTAAATTTGTAATATGTGTGTGTGTGTGTAACTGTACTGGAGGAAGGACCCGGCCGAGCCCAAACAATAGCAACAAAGTGCCCTTAGATGCCAGGAGTGCTCCCAGTGAGCGAGAGGGCTGACGGGTGGCACAGTTCCCCACGCAAGGCATGATCTGAATGGAAAGTGGCAGGATGGGAGATGGATTACCGCAGGGAGAGAGGGGCATTAATCCTACAGCCATGCATGCACTAACACGCCGACACATGATAATATAATACCTCCCTCCCACACACACATAAACACAGCAGAATTAGTGCCCCCTTTTTAGTCCTCATCCAGTTTCATGCACACATGGACGAAACACACTCGAGCCCACACAACACAGCACACCACACATGAATGATGACACCGCCAGGCGCTGCTTTGTAGCACACTTTCTGCAGTGTCATTTGAAGGTCCCACGCTGCCAAGCTAACCCAGGACCACTCTCATCCACCCCCCCCCCCCCCTCCCCTACCAAATTTATTATATCCACAAAAGTTACAGCGCTGCCCTTCCTGTCGTCTTTTTCCTCAGTCTGTCTCATTTTGGCAGCACAAACGTGTGAATGTGTTAATCTTTCTAATGATCTTATAATCAGAGGTACTGCTTGCCAGCAAGCGAGCCAGACCGGCACCTGCTTAGGGCCCCAGGCCAGAAGGGAGACCCCGAGGGGGTGGCAAACTTTAAATAATAGTGTACAAAGTTGGAACGACAGTCGGTGACGTCCCTCAGTGGGGACTGCTCGGACACTACTCTGTCTTCTTCAGCCCAGAGACCAAAGGATAATCCAAACAGTAGAGGTCTGCATCAAAATCATGCAAATCAGAACTAAATCCTGTGCTGTCCTCACCAAAATGACTTCTTCCGACTGTGCAGCATCACAGCAGCAGGAACAAAAGTGGAGCGGCCGCCTCACCAGAGGTGCTAATGGTATTGACCACTTTAGTAAAAAGTTAGAGAAGGGCATTGCTGGAGCGGGCGGTAAACAACTCCAGACTGACAGGTCAGGGTGACTGTTGGCTTGATTGCTTTCATTACTCAAACACTGTCCAAAGTTGGACCTGCCAGCTTTGGGAGTCGCTCACATCTGGCAGGCGGCATCGCACGCAGCACGTGAACACATGAGGAGAAGTGAGTGATGCAACAGCGAGAAACAAACCTCACAGATTATCATTACTGCTGTGTTGATCATGTGTAATGGAGAAGTAATACGTAAAGAGTAAAGTTTGTTCTTGTTGTTGCAAAGGCTGTGGGAGAAATTGGAACAAGGCTGTAACATATGATTAAAAAAAAACAAAGACTCTCATAGAATATTCATCAATTCTGCTTCTACACTCCGGCTTTAATAAGCAGAAAAACAAACCCAATCAGCCCTACGTCAGCCGTTATGAACAACAACATAATCCCTACATTATATATGAAAAGTGGAAATGATCATATCATCCACATCTCTGTGATCCAGCTGCACAAAGGACTGTTTGTAGATGTAACTGTTGTCTCTAATCTCAAATCAAACACATCTCATCAGCACATAAACGACAGGAAGTAACACAGAAAACCTTTTCTATCCTCTCCTTCTTATACACAAGTCAAACGCTGATCAAAAATTCATTAAAATCATCAACACTGTGCTTTCATTGGCTGCAGCTAAGCTCCACTCATACAGGAACCACAGGATGCTCAGGACCGTCAGGATGGTCACGATACGGCCCGAACAAAGCAGCTGTTCCGATCTCGTCCGACTGAACCTGGCCATTGGCGTGTGTCTTCCTTAGCTGCAGCTGTCGTTACCGATCTATGTCTCTCGCTCTCTCTCGCCTGAGCAGATAGCTGCACTTCCTCTACACCTGTTCTGTCTGTAACAATCCTGAGTCCTCCGCGCTGCTGTGAATTTAAAGAGCCTGGCTGCAGAGAATGAAGGCGACAGTGTGAACAAAAACATTGTTGCTGCACGTTGAAGGTTTATTATATCAACTCAATCTTTTTAAAATAAAATAACTTTAATTTGAGGTTTTGATTTTTGCATGATATTTTCCCTCGGTGTGTTTTATAAGTTCATATTCTGCAGATTTTATTCCAAGCCCTTCTTGTAGAGAGGGTTCAGTTAAAGAGGATCAGTTTTACCTACATGTGAAACATCCTCTCAGAAATAAGATTTGATTTGAATATATTTGGACAGATTTATTGTCCATTTGGCTCAAAAGCAAAATCTGGAATTAGACCTGGCTTCATTTGTTTTATCTTTGATATTATGCAACATGTGTAGAAGTCAAAAAAGACTAATGGCTGTACAGCACACAGACCCTAGAGACATTAAGGGATCATATTTGCTAATAACTGTCATAACAAATTACCAACATTAGCTTCTATTGATCGGCCTGCCAGCAGTGATGTGGAATAAGTTACATTTACTGATCTCAAACAAGCTGCTTGGCAGACTTCTGTTTGTGTGAAACCAACTTGGAATGAAAGAAAACAGGCATCACAGAGCAGCGGAGGAGCAGCCGTCACTCATAAAGACCTGCACAGCCTCCGTGACTCTGAGCAACACGGGGAGCCGGCACTCAGACAGCACTGCCAGACTCAATAACGTAAACATAATGAGCTGTAGAGTTCGGAGGCAACAGCCAAGTGTTACCCTCCTCACCAGCTTGCGAGCCCTCTCCCCCTCGTCCCCTTGGCCTTGAGCGTGTGGTTAGATAACACTGCGTTAGATAACGACGCGCAAATCTTAAGAAAATGCCTGTTGGCTTCTTTCAGCAAATATTACCGACCATGAACAAGAAAACAGAGTAGTTATGAGAGAGAAGTTATGATGAAAACTTGAATTCTTCTACGTCCTACTTTTATTTCTACATTCACCTTGTTGCAGGGAGGAAAAAAAACCCTGAAGACAAGCATAATAATCCGACAGTATCATGAGCTGTGTGTGGAATACTATCAGAGGAAAGAATAAATAAATCAATAACCTCATTTTACCGACAGCAATTTGCTGCTTTTTTTCACCAAAGCAGGAACATATGGTTAAAAATAGCTGTGAGACTCTGCATTCAGGTAAAACGTGTCTTTATAAAATAATGGCTACTCGCCCCTTTGAGTAAATGAAAGCAGCTTCTGTTCTCGTTTCATGCAGATGACGACGCTGTCTGAGGGGACTGTCATTATGATGGCAGTGGTGTGTTTGTGGTGTAATGTGAAGGAATGAAAATTAGACTGAAATGTGAAAAAAAAAAGCGTGGACAGAGAACGAAGAGATTAAAAAAAATGTGAGAGAAGGAGACAGAGAGAAATAAAGATCAGATCAGTTACTGCACCTTTCTGCAGACTCATGTCTACCATGCGAGGCTCGGCCAGCTCCAGGAAGAAGTTCTTGTTTTTCTCATACTCCTCATCGTCAATAATTTTCACGTGAATGAGTTTGCTGCAAGAGGGAGAGGGAGAGGGGGGGAGGAAGGGGCGTGTAAGGAAGGAGAAGGACAGAGAGGGGGGAGAGGAGAAGAAGAAGAAGAAGAAGAAGAAGAGAAAGGTTAATTTGCGATGGAGGGACACAGGAAGTGCACTGTAAGTAGGATTAATAATCAGCATGGAAGAAAGGTTAGGAGGTGAAAGGTCAGATCACTCTGGACCGGTCCATGTCTGTCTGCCTGCATCTGGACACACACATAACACAGCGAGCTCATTGGCTACCACGGGTGTCGTGACAACCACATTTATCACTGCATTTGATACAAGTGGAACGGAGGGCGATAAAAAGAACACAATGAAGTGAAAACAGCGGCGTGTAATCAATCGCCTGTAAAATGAGAGAACGGACTTTCACAAGGGCAAAAAGGTGAGTGACCGATAAATGAAAGAAACTGTCACTATCTGAATCGATTTTTATGGCTCAGTGTTGGAGTCTTTCAGCATGGACACGGCGGGCTGGACACTAAGAGGACTCCCCCTCCTCCCTCCCTCCCTCCCTCCTCTCCTGGCAGCTCTTTGAGGGAGAACACCCCGAACACTCCAGTCAAATGTCTGGAGGAGGTGAAAGGTGCTGCGTGGTGACATCATCACAGTGAAACGGCTCAATAACAACACCTCGGCCCCGGCGGCGTTCTCACCGCTGATCGCCTCTAATTGATCTTTATAAAGAGTTATTGACGAATGCAGGCAGTTAAGTGGTCTCAGCGCCTTGCCGTATCACAGCAGGGGGACTCCTCGAGGAACAGCTTCGCTATCCAATTCAATTGCTTCATCACAGACAGTGAAAATAAACCCACAATGCTGGAGACAAGTCATGACACTCGCTGCTTCCGCTCTCTTAGGCCTCAGAAAGCGTTCCCTGTAAGCAGCAGACGAGTCAACAATAGTCGACAGCGGCGCAGCTAGCCCTGAAATAGGGATGACATACTTTATTATGTGTCTGACATCTCATGGGAAGACGCTTTTCCTCTTCATCCCGGCAAAAATACCATTTTTTTACGCATGTTATTTAGGGAGAGAGTATTTGGAAAAGCAGGGGTTCGGCTAATAAGATAAGTGGCACGGCAGCATTCATTATGGATAGCTGCTCATGTATCATGTATCCAGTCAAAAAAAGGCAGCTCGTTCCCTGACATCCCACTGATGTACTTCCAGCACGGTGACACAGAGCGCGGCTCGTGTCAGTCAAAGCACACTGACGCACACACAAACTCTTCTACACCCACACAATTTCAATGCATTCTGCACACATGGAGCTGTTAATCTGAATCTAAAAGAATTACAATATATTCCTGCTGTGATGCACAGTCAAATCCCTGTGCCTGACCAGTGTGTGCATGTGAACCAATGATGTGAGGAGGGATTACGATCCAGGAGCACTGTGGAGTCCACAGTTCTCTCCTCTGATCGCCAGGCAAAATGTCTGCAGAGCCGCCTTAGAAAGAGATTTTCATCAGGACTAAGCAGAGGAAGACTACACACACAGAGTGGCGTTAACTGACATTCATGCAGGCACAGTAAACCTACAAGATTTAGTACCACACACACATGCAACAACGAAACAGCTACATATTTAATGGCAGAGAACGCCCCGCAGGTAAATACATTACTGCTGGCTCCAGATTCCTCACCTTCTCCATACAGATTTCAATACAAGCATGTGATGAGGCCCCTTATTTTCTCTCCGGGGTCATTTAGTTAAACTTGAATGTAAAAATATGCAGCAAGGATGCTGCACAGATGATGTTCTCATGTAGGAAAAACCTTTAAACCACAGCCTCCATAGTGTCATTAAATCCAGGATTAACATATTCTGTATTGTCAGGAGTCACAGCATAAAATGGTTTGCAACACCAATTAGGATTATCCGTTTGCTGCATTTTGGCCTCCACCACCTCCTGAGACCAGTATCTGGATTTTCAGTGTCTAAATGCTTACCCATGTTCTTCAGTTACTTTTTATTAACACTATTTTGCCAGTTTGCTGTTGGTGCCAAGCGGCAACCTTCGGGGCTCAAAGTGGAAGCCCATGCGGAAGTGTCAAAACTTGTAATTCACGCTGCAACAGCTAGTTGTAATAGTAATTTCCCATAGACTCCCATGTTAAAATGGCCGACTTCACAGCAGAAAAGAACATGTTTACAGCCTGGTACAAAAAATCGCTGTGGTCTCAGATGATAGGTTCTCTTCTAGTGTCAGTTGTACGGGGGGTGAATTTTTTTACAACCCACTCGTTTCAATTGTATTCGGACTTAAAATTACGCATAATTATGGGCGTTGCCGTTTGAGTGACAGACAGTTGACGTATCACAGCATGAGTTTCCTGCTTCTACGATCGCCCGCCCCCTAAACCCTGCTCGTGCTCCCCCTCTTTGTCCATATTCGGAGTTTTAGTTGTCGTGACGCTGCCAACATGGCGGCGGTCATCACGTCCCAGAACCTCCCACTGAGACTCAAAACCGCTCTTCAGAAACAAACGGGTGACGTCACGGAAGCTCTGTCCATAGTTTTTACTGTCAATGGTTGGTGCCCAGCAGAGTGCAAAAAATATAAAGCCCTGATACCAAAACAATAACATAAAATGGGCTAAAAATAAAAGCTCAGTAGAGTAGAGGCCACATTGAATTCAATGAAAGTATCACATTATTTAAAATATGTATTCCTTCCTGAGCGATAATCTGAATGAATGAAGTAACAATATCTTAACACAGATCAACACAAAACAAGTCTGGTCCAGATTAGATTAGATTTTGATGTGCAAGCTTTGATTTGCTGTGTGAGATAAGACAGAAATTCCACCACATCCTGTTATTGTTTCCTTTTTCTGATTCACCCAAGGCAGCACCTCACAACAACTGCCAACACACACACACACACACACACACACACACACACACACACACACACACACACACATAGATCAGCGCACTGACAACAAAAAGCGACAACTATCTGTGATGATTAACAATCATTCATTCATCTATTTGGAATCGCTTACTGTGGAAGCTATGAAAAGCTCCTCCTGTGTGTGTGTGTGTGTGTGTGTGTAATGATAAGGATACAACCAAACACCTGCTGTGCACACAAACACACATCACACACTGTCCTGCTGCCGGTGCAGTGGACAGTAACATGATACGAGTTTCACTGAGGTGTGTTGACAGAAAGGACACAGTGGGTGTGACAAAGCACAGCAAATACAGTGCACACACACACACACACACACACACACACACACACACATTTTATTTACAGTGACTGCTGCTCCTGTGTCTGAGGTGTTTCGGCTTCTTTCGAAGGTAAACCTGAAAGTGTGTCGTCTCCAGTTTGAACTCTTAGAGAACTACAAAAGCAGACATGGCTGCTTCCCTCCCCCTCATGTCCGTGCTCTCATGTGTTAAACTGAATTATACTAATGTGTCAGAATTAACGTGATAATGATTTATTGATGCTAACATGCTAGACATGGCACCCTTTAAGCTGAGCGTGAGTGTGGGAAGTGCCACCGGGTAATGACAGCCGATTAGAGGCCTCGCACCTCTGCTGCAGCCGGCGGCCTCTGCTCCTTCTCCAAGTCCAGAGTGGATTAAAAAAAAAAAAAAAAAGATGAAACCCGTGAAGGAAGCGAGACATGAAAGTGAAGGTGGTGCACAGAGACAAGAGAGAGGGAGAGATGAAGGGGTAGATGCACAGTGTCTCAGTTCTGTGGCCAAAAACTACCCTGCAGCTGAAATGTAGCTGCCCTCCTCCTCCTCCTCCTCCTCCTCCTCCTCCATTTTCGGATGCCTCCTCTCCGACAGCAGATTTAGTGTTTTCTTGGTCTTCTCTTTGGCTTCAATTCCACCAACACTAAATAAATATAACCATGAGGAGTGTGAAACAACTGCGGTGGAGTAACACATCAGAGGAAGTGATATGTGAGACGTGTGATATCCAATCTCCACTTTTTTTTCTGTTGAAGGCTGACCCTCAAATCGTTCAGCTTTCACTCTGCAAAGCTGTGAGTTTTTTCTCCAAAACTGTGAGGACTCAGGTGCTGAAGGAGGGCAAAGGAAAGTGCTGCTATTAAACAACAGCATTTCTTTCTTTCTCTTCCTGGACCTCACCTGCTGCCTGCATACCGAACCCTCGGCTAAACTAAACACATTTCCAAACTCCCGTCTTCTATAATCAGCCAAAACATTATAAACAGCACAGGCACCCTAACACCAAATGCAAATAACAGTGATGCACGGTGTGCTGGATTGGACCACGTGGGGCAGCTGCACTCCATCAGTGAGCGTTGGTTGCATTAAGTCTGTCAAATCCTTCAGTTTGACCCTTTTTCCTGCTTCTAACACACAGACTGTTAGGACACAATGTTCACTTGCTGCCTGATACATCACATCTACAGACCATGATAACCACATACTCAGCGTGACTCACTTAATGTCTCCACTCATTGGTGTTTCATTATTAGAAGAAGGAGGCAGAGTACAGCTCCAACACATTCTCATACCCAACACGCCTGTTTATTAGATGCTGTCCTATTGTAGCGCCAGGTCAGAGAAAGGCCACCACAAAGCCCACAAAGGGGCGGAGGAGGCCAGCTGTCCTGCTTCCCAGTTGCTTTGTAACATAAAAAAACAATTTGGTTAGGTTTCGGGTCGCAGTTACCATGGTAACAACTCCTGTCACAATGAGATTTTTCTGCCAGAAATGATGCAACTCACTCTCACAGATTTTATGGTTCCACTTCCATCCAGTCCATCAGGCTACTCTGATGAGGAAGTGCTAAGTTCGACTTCATACATGTGATGATGACCAGGCTACATGAGATGAACTTCACTGCAACGAATGCGGAAGATGCATGGTAAAAAACACTGTACAGATTTTTGTTTAGAGGTAAAAGAAAATGTGGTCAAACAGCAAAAAAACGTTTCTCTCTGTCCAATCGTGTTGACGTCAAAATCCCAAATAAAGTCAAGCCTATAAAGCTGGGAGGAGGACAGGGGGGGAGGCCCCAGTGCCTCGTGGGAAATCAGTGCCTTAATTAAGCAGGCCTGGTTTCTGTCACCAAGCGCAGGGATTATGGGCCTCGCTCATTATAGTTCCGATTATTGCTTTTCCCCGGCAATCACAGAAAAAAGCCAGTAAACACATTTGTCAATGATTTCTTGCCAATCTGATGACAAACTCATGTCAGATTTAATATTCCGCACTCACAAGGCCTCTCTGCAGCCGCTCCCTCGCCTCATCCTCATCTCCTCGCTCTTTGTGACGACTTCATTCATTTCAATCCCACAAGGGAAACAAATCAAAATACACTTGACCAACTGACAAGTGACACAAAGAGCAGAAACTTTCAGAAACTGGCAAGAAACCTATTGAAGATAGGTCTGATATTACATAACAGAGGCACTTGCAAATCTGCAGGCCAAGCTCGAGCCAGATGTAACCGCTACAACTAGAAGCTGAGCTTAGTGCAGCGGTGCCAGATGCTGTTTGAATAATACATGCCTCAACAGTGCCTCTCAATCCAGGAAGAGAGAGAAAGCAGGCACAGATTTCCACAGGTTTACAGTTGAGTCGCTCAGAGGGAAGCGCTGGCCTCGTACTGAGCGAGGCAGTCATTCATCCAAAGGACCTGAATTCAAGTCCTCATTTTGGCTGCTGAAGTGTCCTTGAGCCGCTCATGAAGGGTGTGATCACACTGGGAGGAAGGTTTAGAAGCAGTGGTTGTTTTCTGAATGTCTATAGAAACCATTTTTGGTCATTTAGCTGCAATCTGCAAACTCACCACTAGTTGTCACTAAACCCTGCACAGTGGCCCTTTAAAGAAAGCTGTAAATTGCTGTAAATTTAAAATTTGTGACCAGACACATGGACAGTTGGGGGTCGTATTGTGCTCCAGTGGAGCTACGTGGTGAGCTGAGGAGGAAGACACGTATGTACCGAAACTGTGGCATGGAAAAGACCAAAACTGGTAGTAAATTGTATTAAAACAATGGAAGAGATTACAATTACAAGAATAAAAGCTGCTGTCATTGGGATGGGTGTGTATGCTAATGTCTAAGTCTTGCTGTACAACATGGACCTGTAGTGATGTTTTTATTTACAGTTACTTAAACAATTGTGCTTTTGTTGAGTGAACCCACAGCATCCTCCCCAGCCTCCTCCTTCATTATCATGGAGGTTCATTCATTGACAATAAAAGCAGGAATGTTGTGTAGGAGTGTAATTTCTGTGTGATAAAAAGCACAGAACATCAGAACGAAGACGCTAGGATGGACCATAGGCTCTAAAAAATTCTGATCTCGGCTTCATTCTGCAGACAGACAGCGCGCTGCCTTCAAAGCAACCAGTTAGAACCCGGTGCTCGGTGTCACGCTCACCTCGTCCTCAGTTATTTATCGTCTGCGGCTTCAGCGAAAGAAACGCGGTGTGCTCAGCCTTCAGTCTGAGCAATCGACCCCTGAGCTCCGGGGACACAACGCTGCAGTTGACTCTGGAGGAGGTGTGAGGGGTCATGGCAACAGACTGATCAATAAAGTATTACATGACTTCACAATATCAGTTAGAGGACGGTGAACGTATCAGCAGTGGCGCGCACACACAAACACACACAGAAATCAGCACAGCTAACCAGATGGAGAGGTGAGGCCTCTCTGTGAGGTGCGTGCTCCTGCGACTGACGGACGTGTAACTCATGATGAAAGCTCGGAGCGAGAGCACGGCCAGGTTTATTAATACTGCCGCAGAGAGGAATCATGGGTAGTCACGAAGCTGGACAAGGAGTCACATTATCCGAATTCCATGTCAGGACTGCAGCTGTCCCTCCTCAGCCCTCTCACCTTCTTCAACACCGCCGCGTGGTCTCACACATCCTACATCCATCTCCGTGGGAACAGTTAATCTCTCATTTACCTAGTGGGCAGCAGCTCAGATTACACCGTGTGTCAGATTTAGGAGTGGAGTGATCGAATGCGGCCTCTCTGATCCCGTGGATCTCTCACATTCGCAGGCCAACGACTCGAATGCCTAATGCACCCGACCTGCTCCTATTTGCTGCTCCCGCTCTCACTTGTTGTCATGGATACAAAACCTCTTTTGCCAGCCTGGCTCCTCTCTAAATGCGACACATGACACAGGAGCACTTTCTATAAAACTTCCACCTTATTTTTTTTTTTTTTTCTCCAGTCGCTCTTATCCAAGTCACAATGAAACTGGCCCGGGAGGAGAAAGGAGAGTCCTAACAGGTTTACCTCTGTGTGCTGACACTCAGTCCATTACTTCCACAGCCTCCTGTGTCCTGTGACATTACTCACAGTCTGGCCTATTGTCCAAACACAGCAGTAACAGCAGAGGAGAGCCACATGTGCCTCCTCTGTGTTGTAACTTCTTGCAATGCTTTCACTTCAAAGATGGATGACCCAGCTAAAGGCAGCCTGCAGAAGGTTGTTACAGATCACTGCTGCGCTTTTCATCAGCAAAACGTCAAAGCAGCAATCACAACATCTAGTATGTTTAGTTGACCCAAGCCTGAGAAAACAACTTTATTGACAACTCCAGCAAAGTAATTTTGATCAATCAACAGCAAACACTCCGACCTTCAGCAGACCGCCGCTGCTAGGCTAACTTTGTTAGCTGCTTAGGTGGCCGTTACAAATAGATCTACTGTATTTGACATGTGGCCTGTCAGCACTACAGTGTGATGTTTACTGCTCTGCTGAGTGTGCAAGCTGAGATACTGTACAGGTTATTTCCACCATCACTGAAAGCCTGCATTAAAAAAAACAACAACTAAACAACCAACTAAACATGCAAACTTCCAGGTGGACCTGGATGTTTGCATGTTTAGTAACACAGGCTGGATGAAGAAATTAATAACATTAAAACTCATAGATTTATATGTAGTTGTGATGAAAGACACACAAACTTCTTAAAGACGTGGTGACATTTGTAAACAAAGAAAGCAAAAAAACAAAAAATTGCAATTGGTCAATAAAAAAATGCAGGAATTTATGTATTGATCATCAAATTTTAGTGTTTTTATATATTACTGTTGCATTATTTCTATTTTTATAAACGTAAATAATGAGTAAATCAGATATAGTAGCCAACTTTTACGTGTTTAGATCCTTATTTCTGTGCTTTATATTAATTAAGTATCTTGAATCAAACGATGGCAATTATTTTCCCAATATACACCAGATATGTAAACCAACCAGAGCCAGAGAAACCAGGAATACTAAAGACATCTAAAGACATGAGGGACATGGCTGGGAATAAATTGTACTTTCTGCAGAGGCAAGAGACTGTCACTGATCTAAACACAGAGGACCGGCTAAGGGAGGAGGAGGAGGAGGAAGAGGAAGAGGAGGAGGAGGAGGAGGAGGAGGAGGAGGAGTGGAGCCGGTCGGCTTCACTTGTCATGCACCCTTGCAACACTGTCTCCATAAAAACATGCTGACTGCCAGTGCTGAAGGAGAAAAAGACAAAAGGAGAAGATGAAAAAACTCAGAGGACACTCAAAGGTAAGAGAGAGGACGGGAGAGCGAGCGAAAAAAACAAAAAAAACAGACAGCCACTCTCCATATTTTCTGAGCCAAGAGCATGGCGAGCAGGAGAGGAGGGAGGGCGGCTGAGCTATATATATATAAATATATATATATTTTTGATGTCTGGAGCAGGCCCAAAGGTCCTCCTCTACAAGGACACAATGCAATAAAACACTCAGAGATGAAGTGTCTGATTGGGGGCGACAAGAGAGAGGAGAGAGAGGAGAGAGAGAGGGAGCAGGAAGTGGTGGAGGATGCAGTCAGGCCTCCAAAGTGAAAGCTATAGAGCAGCAGCCCTGTGGAGGTGAAGGAGACACGGGGCGGGCTGAGGGCAAGAAACACAGAAGGAGCGCTATTCTGGGTGTGGGGTGAGGGCCTGAGTCGGCCGAGCCAAACCGCCTGCAGCCAAGTGACAAACACCATCATATATAAATGACCGGGGAGAACGACGGGCGCCTCTTTGCATCAGAGGAGGATAAAGCTTCGAAATGTGGTCGGCTGAAATAACAAAGTGTCTCATCATTTATAGAAGCAAGGTGAAGCAGGTGAAGCTCCCGAAATAGAAAGATGGTCGGCGTCGTGTTCTACGTGATGCTCTGTATGTCTTATTCATAGCAGTATATGAACATTTAATATGTATGGCATCAGCTAGCAGTGCTTTTAAAGTCTTCTTGTGTTTAAAATATTATGTTTACTTGACAAAAAACAAAAGAAGAAGCTTCACTTTTTCCATTTGAACGTGGCTTAAATGACCAGCTGGAGCCTTGTCCTTGTCCTAGCATCACTTGTGGAGTAGATGGCCGACATGAGAGTCTCCAAATCGTGACTCTCTACAACAAACTGGGTCCAAACCTCAAATATGTCAAACACAGTGTGCACTGTGCATCTGCTCCCACAACTGTAACTGTAAAAAAAAAAAAGCGTGCATCCACAGAATTCACAAAAAGACACGATGCACGAGAACATGTGCATCAACTCACATATACTTACACCCATAAACGTGCTTTCTGTTGCTTGATTAGAGATCCACTGAGGCATGACTCTGTGTGTTTAAATGCTCACTTTACCGCACCCCCTCCACTATGTACCCTGAAGTACGCGACAATGGCAGCAACCACAGAGGTGTGTAAATGGTAAACAATGCAACATGAGGTGCAGATTTGTTCATGTTCAATCAAAACAAAAGTCTGTTCTCAAATTATGAATTCAGTGTAATAACACCCACGTTCTTATGCATGCAAAATGGTGAAGGTGGAAGCTTTTGTCTCATCACTATATTTCTCATCATATGTACCAGTTATGCAGGTTTTCTGGCTTTCGGACACAACTTTAACTCCATACAACAACAACTGGACGTCCACCTTTTCTAGGTGTGTGAGTGTCAGTGTATGTGCGTATTAGAGTGTGATTGGTTGGCAATCAGTAGGGGGGGAATCATTTGATTTGCCAGACACAGAGAGACGTCGCTGATTGAGAAGTGGATGGCACAGAGAAGACGCACACACTTCTAAAAATAGCCAGGGACATGGATTTTCTCTGGAGGGGTTTGAGAGACACTCTCTCTCCCTCTCTCTCTCTCTCCCTCTCTCTGTGTGTGTGTGTGTTGAGCAAAGACCTCTGCTTCTCTGCCATTCAAAGATGGCAGCACACATACACACTATAATGCAGCCACACACTGACAAACACTTGAAAACACACCATGAAATTATGATCAGTATTCACAGCCTGGGGTCCTGCACTCACAATGCTCCCATAGACACTCCACACTCCACATACATATCACGCCTATAGCGAGGTTTCACACCGCAATTCTCTACACTTCATCACAGCTTCCTAACCGAAGGGCTGCCAACCAATGTAGTGTCTTCTGATGTTAAAATGAGTCCCTTGATAAATTTCTAATTATACAGAAATGACTGTGGAACGTCTTCCAACGGCCTCTGGGCTGCATAGAACAGCTATAAACGCCACACAGCTTGCCAATGAATTTCCATTGATGAGAGAAGCTTCATTCCTGCCCTGTGGAGGATTAAATAACGCATGTCATCTGAAGACCCAACCTAAACATTTCCTTCTATACTTATTGGGGTCAAAAGAATATTCTGCCCTCAACACGTGGGGCTGGATGCCAAGAACCAAGGCTGTGACCTCCTACATTAATTACACCCCGCTGTACTTCTTTAACTGCAGCACTATGAGGAGAGCAGGTGCAAGGATTTGTCAGCAGTCGGCGGGGGTGGTGCGGGCTGTGGAGGGTTGGGTGGAGGAATGAGGTGTTAACAGCAAGGTTAACCTTCTCTAAATCAATCCTACTCTGCTATAATGTATATATTCTTGTCCCAGTAGGTGCTGAGAGATGAACCCGCAGGAAGAAAAGAGAAATCATGTTCGGAGGTGAGCAGGAAGGGCTGCTCGATGCACTGCAGGTATGTTAGTTTAACCTCTTAAGCTCTTCATCTCTCCATAAATGCACCTTGCTAGCTTTCAGTGTGTTTTCAGCTCCAGCTGTTCTAACAGATTTAAGTCTCCCTGCTTAACTATTCCTTCAGTTTTAAGATTCAAATATCGATGATGATAGTTTACACTTAGTTAAGAAATTAAAACCACTTTGTCGGTTTTGTCTCAGGTGATGTGTTCGCTGGTCTGCCGACAGATTATTGACCACACTGGGCTGGATCCACAAACGTACAGCACAAACTCTGCATATGCAACATGCATTAAGACCATTTTCCAATGCAACATACTGAAAAGAAACCACTTAATTATTATCTTAGGAACTTAGTGGCTTATTAAGGGGAAGACTAAGCAAAGTCATCTTAAATTCAGCTCTTATGGTGAAACATGTGTTGCCGTGGCAGCTTAGACACACTTTCTATGGGACTGAGCTGGTCCTGACACTCAGGGAGAGTCCTCTGATAGTCAAGCAGCGCCACAGAAAGCTGCCTCTAAGGGTGTACTAAACAGATTTCATGTTGAAGCTTGACGTTGATGCTTCCACAGGTTGCTATAGTCATACAATCATGCAGGTGAATTTAATGTAAATGAATGACTTTGTTAAATGTGTGTTTAAGGGTAAAATGTCACATAATTGCATAACTTGAACGTGGATTTGTTGCCAGGGTTCATGTTCATGTTGCATTCATGGAGCCAGATGAATAATTTCGCATCATTAAAACTTGCCCTGCTGATCACAGTTTGTTACAGCACAGCTACAATTCCCCTAACATGTACATGTGTCAGCACACTTGACATGTTACACCAGGGATGCTTACACACACATGAAAAATATATGCTCACACACACACACAGTGACAGGGAAAATGCAGGGTGGAGGGGAGGGCAGACATGAGCCAGGAGGAGGAGGATGATTCAACGTGTAAGGGAGGGACTCTCCTCCATCCTCTATCAGAGTATATGTCCGTTAGTCTCTGATGAGATTATTGGACGGCTCCTCCCTCCCTCCTGGCCCCTCTGCTGTGTTGTCTTAAAAAGATTAACCACACTATTGTTTCTGCCAATAATGACGGGATGAAAGGGCCACTGCCTCACAGGAGAAGTTGAAATGCTCAGCGCTAATTCCATCCCATGGAGCGTGTTGCCATCATCCGTCCTCCTGAATCCTCATTACCATTAGCTAACAGCGCAAGAGATCAAGCGCAAGAGACGCCAGAGTCATGCAATCTGCCCGACACAGCACAGAGCGGGGGTGCAGTGGACTTTTACATAATTACACTCAACTGAAAAAAAAAAAAAAAAAACTATAGGCAGGTGACAGACGGGCTGATTATGAATAATGAGCTGCGTGGGCTGATAAAGCAGCGATATGATGAGTCTTAGCGGTAGAAGATGGATGGATGGATGATGAGTCTTCTGCACATCTCAACATCATGCCATGTCGAATCAGTACCAGCTCACTTCACAACAGCCGCTGGACAAAACAAATTACACCTACCTGAGTGGAAACATCACCTTAAAAATAACAACATGCCTCCGAATCTGGCTCAACATTTCCACTTTATTCATTAGAGCTATTCACTGTAAAAATCTAAAATCATAAAGTCATCATAAGATATATGTACACAGAGCACTACTGACTACGATGAGGACACCCACCCTCCATATGTGCTTGCTGGTCGCCAAGTTTCTGGTCAGATCTGCTGCGTGCCTCTGTCAAAATTCAAAATCAAGCTCACACGAGTTGGACTTGCCTCCCTGTGAGCATCAGCTTTGGCCGACACTGCTCACTATACATGGAAAATTAGTGCCGAAAGAGAGGAAGCATGCAATCTGCTTAAACAACATTATAACCATGAGGGTGTGTTCTATGACTCCTCGTTGTAGAAACACTGCTAAAGCTTGTCGCCAACTTCCTCTGATAAATGGAAAGTGCTACAAGGCTAGCTGGTGTGCAGTTAAACAGTCAGCCATGCAGAAGGAACATGCAAAGGGCACGGACTAACAGTGGAGGAAGTGAGGGGTGGAGAAGTGCTGAAGAGGTCTGGTACTGCTCTCCATGCCTGAGGGAAGACCAGCCAGTCAGTCAGCCAGTCAGCCAGGCAGCCTGGCCAACTGGTCAGTCAGCCAGTCAGAGCGGTTCAGTTGTCTGGGACGGAGAGAGGAATCAGCGGGATGTGAAAGGATCGATCCCTTCCTCCATCACTCTCCTCATTCACTGTGACATTTGTTGAAAACCTCTGGAGGACAGGCTCTACAGCTGTACATGCCTATTCAATTAAGATGCCTGTCTGATGTTTTGCTTTCACTCACTGCGGTCCTTCCTTCAAACACACCCCTGATCTTCATCTGTGTGTCCCCACACCACCCCTGTTCATCTCTCCTGTTCCTTCAACACCAAATCAGGAGCCAGAGGACTCCTAAGAAGGTGAAATAACTACAGATATGTAGGACTGACTGCTCATTTCCGCCACCTATAGGCAGTAAATGGGGCTTGGGAGCTCAATTTCGAGCCCACGCTCGAATACTCCAATCCTACTCGACCCGCCTTTACCCATCCAGCAAGTTCAAGCCCTGAGAAGTTTTTGCAAATACTAATGTGACCCAGGCCTGACTCCGCTTCATATTCATCCCTCCTCCCCTGCTGTGTGAGCTAATCCCACTTTACAGTACGTGTCTTCTTCCTTCCTCTCTTGTTCGTCGTGTATTCTTCTCTGCCCACCCTGCGTGGCCGTGTAGTTCAGCCTGAACAATACGATGCTGTCTCCTGTTCCTCAGCTCCCCCCTACGTGCTCCCCCTCACTGTGTTTGTCAGAAGCGTATAGCGTGTGAACGCCCAGGGAAGGAGAAGAGGTCGGGGGTACACCGCAGGAGGCCTTAACAAGGTGTGGCAGGGACAATCACGGAGGACACGGTTCAGCCGGCTTCTCCTTCCCATCCTCTGCCTCATTTTCCTTCTCCCTTTATGTTTGTCTTTTACCTTCCATCATATCTGCTTCTCCACAGGCCACCCCTGCTCTCATCACAAGCTTGAGTTCTGCTTTCATTGACTTTATTTTCCTGTCCACCCCCTGTCGGTGACGTTCTTATTTTTAGACACTCTTGGCGGCGTGTAGCCATGTTTGTGTGCATGAGTTCAGGATGCTGACCTAATTTACCAGTCATTTCCATGCCAACTTCATTCCCAACATCTCCTTCAAGTGTGGCCCCTGACAGGGAAATAACACCTGTTCATAGCTCCCTAGGTGTGCCGGCTGAGTACAAAGAAGCAGAGTGAAGGAAGGAAAGAAAGAAAGGAAGGAAGGAAAGAAGGAAGGAAAGAAAGGAAGGAAGAAAGAAAGGAAGGAAGGAAGGAAGGTTAGAGGAAGCAGAAAAGTCCTCCAGCTGCCTCAGCCCCCCTACAGTGAAACCTGCCGCTCAGCTGGAGATGGCTCATTCAGGGTGCATGCATGAGGGATTAAACTCTATCAAAAAGAGGTCAGAGTCAGAGCCATAGTAACAAGAGGCAGAAATAAAGGTGAGGATTTATTTCTGACTCACAGCATGTACACAAAGTCACCGAGGGTTTGAAGGCACCTGTATGTATGAGACACTTCACATGAATGTCTGAGGGAGGACTTTCACTACATTCACAACAGCAAAATGAGGAGAATTAATATCAGGCTCAAAGAATGCACAGCTGCTGGTAGCTGTGTTACAGACTGTATGTGGTTGCAAACAGATCCACGCTAAGTTAATGAAAGTTAAGAGCTAAGTTCATACCTGCATGCTAAGTTCATACCTGCATGCTAGCATGCTGAGATTAGCCATTAGCAGCTGCAGGGATGGCTCCAGCTGTTGAATGAATCATTTTACATGACTTATCAAACATGCATTGTGCTTAATTCTTTCCATTTTCTTGGAAATTAGCATCCACTGGGTAATGAGTCTGTGATGACAGAAGAAGCTCAAAGTGCACACACACAGCTCAGGACTGCATAAAACCTGAAATAGCCCCATTTGTTTTGTTTTTTTACTTTCTGCTTTACTGTCAGCTGGAATCAAGCTTAAAATATTGACATGGAAATTGCAAAGTCACAGAGAAAAGGTTACAGCGAGGCACAAGAGGCACAGTTTAACCAGCCTGATCTGAAAAGGCGTGCAGCGGCACAATTGGGCCTCATGCAGCGAGGTGATGGTGCTAATCAGCAGCACATTAGAGGACTAATTAAAAGAAGACATAGAGCAATCTCAGACTCCAAGACAGAGCAGACCAGTATCATTATGGTCTTGCATCAGGGCTGATCTGTTGACCACTAGCTGGCTGCGCCGTTTCAACCCAAACCTCTCTTTATTCAGCCACCAGCTGTTCACACATGGAAACCTCCGCCTCCTCCCCTTCCAATCTGCTGGGGAGGCACACCAGCCGCCCGCCCGCCTGCCTGCTATATCCGTCTGGCATGCAGTGACCGCTTGGATTCTCAACAACCCTCATTCATTCAGTCTGAACCAACTCCACAGCGGAGCGGCATTAGTTAAGTTACCATTAGATTTATCTGTCCGAGTGTAGGAAGGACCTCCAGACACAGACGGGGAGGACATGTGACGAGGAAGGGAAAAGAACTGACACAGAAACACAGACAAAAACCCGCAGCCCGCAGGGACGAGCAGGCCGACATGTTTTAAATGAGTGTCATCTGATCAGGGCGGAGAGTTTGTCCTTCAACAACTGTTTCCCCCCTTGGACACAGAAGCACTATAGACGGTGAACAAACAGCGTTCAGTGTGTTCAGTGAACAATTCTTCCAAAGATATAGACTCTGATGGTGAGGACTGTGGGGATGGAACTGAGCTATAACCCCACAGATGGACTCACACTGTTATAAAACGTTTATTCAATGGAAACATTGCTTCTTTATTTTATTTTTACATATTTAGGACAGGGAGTGCATCCTCCTGCATGTCCTGAAGGGAAATATCTTCAGCAGAGATAGAGCTTCTTTAGAATGAAGCAAAGAAGCACCTGGTTAGGGCTGAGATAAGATCATAGGTTGGTGGAAAATAAACCCTTTCAGAACTGTAAATATAAATATGTACCCTTTTAATATTCTCCTGCTTAAAGACAGGCTGAGAGAACTTTTCAGTTTGCATTTGTGTTGGTCACGTGTGCAACAAACGCTGCTGCCATGGTGACGAGTCCCTCAACAACTGTGCTTGCATTTATGTAAACATTGATTCTTTCTATTGCGGTTACAATTTGAGGCCTTTCTATTGTTTTTTCCAGATGAGAGTGAGGCAGAGCACCGTATGTGAAGTTACGCCCCGTGACACTGCAGAGTCACAGACGTCCACTCCTTCATTCATACACATGTGCGCAAAAGGCACACTTTGTGTCGTCAATATTCATGTCAACCTTTTTCAGCCTGAGAAAGCAAAGGGACAAAAAAAGGCTCTTACATGAATTGTTTATAAGACCAAGGAGATATGAATGAACATTCACTGGAAGCCTCCATCTCACAGCTGAACAAACACTACTGCCCACATGAACCGAGATCTGAGCAAACCACCACAGCCACACGGACACCAGCCCACTCATCTCTGCCTTCAATGAAACCGCCAGCAGAGCAGCGGCACCCGGAGAATCCTCCGACAAGCAGCAGCACCTTAAAATCTGGAGCAAACACAGGAAATTCTGCTGCTTAGTATGAAGCTAGATATTCTAATGTGTTTTCCCCTATTAACATCCCTTATCCTCTTATCAGTGCTGACCTTTTGTTGATCTGTGTGTGGTTTATGTGGTTTTATGTGGGTGGACCAGCTGAAGACATTTCACCTCATGGCTAGAGCAGGATTCAGGCCGTATCCCGCTCTAGCCGGATTGATTTTTCCTCAATCTGAGCAGTCCGGATTGATTTCAATTTGACTATAGATCCACCTCCAGATTCGCTGAAATCTGGGTAAGGTCTGAACACAAACTGGTGGCTAGTGAATCGGGCTAGAGACGTCATATTTACGGCTTCCAACCACCAACTGTCTCCAGCATGGATAATGCACTATAACACCATTTATATTTAAACCATGGACAGAAAACGATCAAATGTATGTGCTAGAATACCAAAAAAAGTTTGATTCTGAGTGTGTCCAGAGATCTTACATTCACATGCAATGCAGACACATATTTTATACCAGCGCCACACACACTGCTGTGATTTTCATTTCTCTTGCTATCGACAAGGTGACTTCACTGAATACAGGTCAAATCACAGTCGTTATGTTTTGGAGCTGAAGTCCTCTCAGATATAAGGTCAATGAGCGGCTGCCAAAGTCACACATTATGTGGGTCAGCGTGCAGAAACACACCTCATAATCTAAGCCAGAGGATTTTTCTGGCCTGAGACGGCACACATCCTGACTCATGGAGTGACACAGAGTCATGTGACGGAACAGCAAAATGAAGAGGAATGAGCACAAGGCACGGGAGGAGGAGGTGGATGATGTCACCGCTAGTGACTTGTCTATTAACTAATATGAGTAATGGAGTACCATCATCAGCCATTTTCCAAAAAGTTGGGGGGGGGGGGGGGGGGGGGCTGCAGACAGAGGCCTTATTTAACCAAATTCTGTGCAACCATGCGAAAGGTGTGCAGGCGGGCAGGATTATATAAGACCGCCTGCTTTGCTCTACGTCTGCATACATGTGCAGGTACACACACACACACCACACATGCCTGTAGGCTTAGGTGTGTGTGTGTGTGTTCTGAATCTATACTTCATGAGCTCAGTGAAGAGCAGCAGCATGAAGAGAGGCTCATTAGCATAATGCAGGATGCAGGGAGGGATGCCATGTTCTTCATTTGCTTCCGCCTGATCCTGTCTGATGGTATGTGTCACACACACACACACACACAAATACACACACACACAAATACACACACACAAATACACACCCACTCACTCTGTCCTCCGTATGGTCCCATCTCACCCTCTCCTCTTTTCTCTCCTCTGTCTTCCTATTCAGTGACGCTGCCCTTCCTCCTAACGTTGCTTCTCTTCTTCACTTCCTCTTCGCTCTACTTTCTTCACAACTTAATGCTATCAAAGTTTGCAATGTAATTACATTTATTTTGTCTGTTCAAATGTTTTAAATAAGACAGTAAAGTTGAAGTAACAAAAACTACATGTACTCGAATCAATTATGGAAATAAGTGCTCGCAGCTCTAAGCCTCCTGCCTCCCTTTCCTCCCTCTTGCCTCATCCTGGGACTCTTCCCTCTGTCTAATTTCCATGCTTCCTCCGCCACCTGTCATGACCCATCTTTGTTATTAAAAATGTAAATGATGTCTGTGTTTTTTCTTTTTTTGCTCTCATTAGACCAAAAAAAAAAAGAGTGACAGGAGAGCCAGAGGATGACAAACAGCTCTGTGAACCTAAATTTAAACCTGCAACAGTGGAAACACGCAGCACGAGCCTCCAGCCGGGTGAACTATGAGGACACCCTGTTTAATTTCGGCTGCTTCCTCTGCTGCCTCCCGTGGCCCATCTTCGTTATTAATCTGACACATTCCTTTTCCCCTGAGTCAACACTTTCTCAGCTCGATATTGCCTCGCCTTGAAGGCAGACAAGAAGAGGGGAAACACACACACACACAAACTCATATGCAGTTTGAATTTTGACAAGCATCCCAGACCAATCATCAGGCAGTCTTGCATGAACGGAAGGGATAGAAACAAATATAAATAATAAAAGTGAAAGGTTAAAAGAGGTGTGATGGATAAGGGAGGTGGTAACCTGCTTCTTTTACACCTATGAGAAGGAATTGTGGGAAATATCATTGTTAGTGTGGTTAGAAAGTGATGTCAGCATGTCTGCGTGTGGAGGTTTTTACTGTCTGACTGTTTATTAGTTTATTTCACTACAGGAAAGGCTTGATGCAGGTGGAAACAAAGTTATATTGAAGATTTTTATGATGTAAATCCTACCATCCGCTCAGATCCATTCATACAAAAATGGAGGTCAGGCATCAATGATCTCAATATTTTATATTTCAACCTCTTGTTTTGCCATAAAATGTGCAGTGAATCAAAGCACCAGTGATGAATGTCAGAGGAGAAACTTAATTAAGGAGTAGATATGTGACATGATATAAGCATTCATATACAGCACCATAAAAGGTCACTGTTGCTCGCACCGCCATGAGCAATATTGTAATGATGTGTCACCGCCACTAAAAAAAAAAGAAAAGAAAAAAAATCCCTCACTTCAGCTGCCTGTCAGCAGCAAAACAACACCTGCGTACACAAACATATAGTCTCACAATGCTAACCTGACTCAATCAGGCATAATGCCTTCATATGCTATTCATACATACAAACACAACCTCCATCTGCAGCCGCCTGTGACCACACGTCACCATGGAGGAGCAGCAGCAGCAGCAGCAGCAGCAGCGGAGCAGTCCCTCCACCGTGCTCACTAACTGGCTGTTTACCTCGACTCAGCTGCAGCATCAAACCCGGCTCCACACACTGACTGAGCCGGATGAAATTACTGTGTGTGACGGCCATTACCAAAGCTGTATCAACAACAGCGCGATAGGTCATCGCTCTGCTGCCTCGCTCCGTAATCCAAGATCAACAATGCTACTGCACCGCTTTGTCCACGCCTGTCACCATCACACCTGGGCAGCTGCCACATGTAATTCTCTGATTGACCCCAGATAGTTTTCCCTTATTATCAGATTTGAGGGCTCTGACACAGGATGAGGTCAGGGCAGCAACAAGGACAGAGATCAGACGACAGAGGACAGAGGCGGGATTCAGAGCCGGCATAAAGTTTGGCACAATCACTGCAGCACAGCGGCAGGGATTAATGACACGAATTACAGCACCTCAATCTGCACAAACAGACCTGGTTCCAATGTAAATTTAATGCTGTTGAAACCATGAATATGTAATTTTTTCAAAAATATTTTGCAGATTTTAAACTACACAGAATATGAGAGCAGTTTTATAAATAATGAAAATGCTTGCTATCTTGCCAAGAGTGAGATGAGAAACATCGTGTCTGTTCATTAAGCTTGGAGCTTGCAGCCACTATCTAGCTTAGCTCAAAAACGGAAACCAGAGGAACAGCTAACTTGTATCACCAAAACACTCATGAATATAGAATCCGATGCAAAGTCTCTTAGCGTGTAAAGGCTGGGATCACAGACACGCAGATTCAGATCTGCTCTGAATCTGCTGCAGGTAGCAACAGAGTTCTCATTTTTAATCCTAAGGCTGCTTGTTTTTCCTGCACATGTGCAGTTGTGGCTGCACACAAACACAACTCGAGTCTACATAAGGCTACACAAGAGCTCACATGGAAGCCCTGATTGTGAAATTTACAACAATATCAAGGGGCCACAAGTCAGTAGGTGGGTAGGTCACATGGTTACTCTTCTGTTTCTGTGTGATACTAGGCTAAGCTACGCTAGAATCTGCCATGTTGCCACCTTACACACGTTTCTTCCCTGTTTTATCTGTTGACACATTAAGTCCCCTTTGTCCTGTTGTGTTTTTTTTTCTTCTTCCTGTAGGAACGGAGTTGAAGGTGTACAGCAAAGGATTCCCTCTGCGCTCTGGTGGCGTTTGGCCGGGCCTGACAGCCACTGAGGAAGTGAAGTGAAACATGTTCCCCGAGGTGCTGACACATTTCTGTCTCGGATCGGAGGTGCCGGACAAACTGCTGTACAACACACTTGTACGGAGATGTACGCAGATGTTGACACACAGGCACACATTTACAAACTCACCTAAACGCTCCTGCAACTGCACACAGGGGGACGTTTAACAGCTGCACACATACGTCGGGGAGCAGATCTAGTTTTTATACGACAGGTGCAGGTATACGGTACAGTAACAGTATGTTATTATGATATAAACACAAAAACATCTCCCAGGGGTTTTTTTTAATGCTGCACGTGGCGTAAGAGTGGAAGAAATGTCATGAAATCGATGAAACAATCACCTCAAATCGAAC
The DNA here is from genome assembly GCF_900634625.1 of Parambassis ranga. Taxonomy (NCBI): domain Eukaryota; kingdom Metazoa; phylum Chordata; class Actinopteri; family Ambassidae; genus Parambassis; species Parambassis ranga. Next base: position 16,009,150 of record NC_041042.1, read on the forward strand.
TATTCATTGAAAACTATTTGACTATTATTGGTTTAAAATCATCGTTTAGCACAGCCAGTGTCATTTAGACTCAGTTTACACATCTGCATGCTCTTCAGCAGCATGCCTGAGTTACACTGACAGTCTGTCAACCTTTTGTGGCATTTTCTGTAGTGAGGATTGACCGGTCCTCATCTTTAAACATGTTTGCATGGACGCTAACATAGTCGGGAACACTGGTAAGCATCAGCAAAGATGATTATGGAGTCTGTTCTGCACCTCCACAACAGTTATATGCACACACAGAAACACACACACACACACACAAACATCTCTGGCGTTTGTCTCCATCTTTCTCACCTGGGTCAAGTAAGACAGTGCAGTGTTCAAGTGTCCAGCTCTGCATGTAAACAGAACACTAATCTGCACTCCAACCTCCACCAGCAGCAGCAGCTGTTTGTTACTCCTGTGATCACACATTTAATGCATCTCAGTTCAAGCAGCATTGGAACATGGTCTTGTGAAGTGTGAAGTGTTTCAAGACACTGAAGTAAAAGATGAAACCACACACTTCTAACCCTGTTTGCTGCTGAGAAAGGAAAACTCATCTATAAGCACCGGGAGACAAAAATCAAACTTAAGCTCAGAAAGACGACATAAATCTGATAATCGGTGTGTAAAAATGGTTCCTCTGATACAGTAACATATAAAACAGAAGAACATCTGGATGGACCGCCTCTATTGTCTGTATATACTGCAGGTTTACACTGATTCCCTACATACAGAGGAGTTCTTCACATGAGGTACCGGCTCTAACCCTAACTGTGTGTCAAGCAAAAAGTAATTAGAGGTGATAGCGTCTGCACTTTTCCACAGAAGCGTGGCAGCAGGATGCTGTACATACATCCAGCAGACAACATTACTTTCTGATGACTCTTCAGATGTGGCATTCAGCTTAGTAGCCACTTGATCACATCAAACGCAACTCTACTATACAGCAAATGTCAGCTATTTCCAGAGCAAACCGCAACGCTAATCCACAGAGAGGCAATGAAATGGGAGAACAGCAGAGTGGGTTATTCCCAGCGCCTCGGCTGCAGGCGTCCATGAGCCCACTCTGCACTGATCCCACTAACTAATCCTGAAATGTCATCTATTCTCCAAATTACCTTAAGGAATGGGCAAACACAGAGGGAGAGAAAGAAAGGGCTAAACAAGAGAGTGGAGCGAAGCTCACATGGGGATCCCAGTCTTTAAAAGCAGCCTGTCGAAGGAGGATCCTCGTCTCCTCTTCTGCAGAGAGGAGCTGTCTGTCTGCACTACCCTCTTTCTATTTCTGCTGTTGTGTTTCTCTTTACTAGAGAGTCGCTTCCCATCCTGTCTCTGTCTCATTCCCTCCATCTCATTTTCTCAAATCCCTTCTCCCACTTTCCTTCCTACATTTATCTTCTTCTGTCTTTTCCTTCCCTTCCCCCCCTTTTTGCCATGGCGGTGGAGTGCCATGGGGAAGGGAGATGTAGGTGAGGCAGGAGCCAGAGGAAGACAGATGATGTGTGTGGAAAAAGAGACAAGAAAATGTGTGAGGAGAAGAGCAGCCAAAAAAGAAAGAAGACGTGGAGTCAAATATATAATGAGGAAGGGAGCAGAGGGGGGAAAAAGAGAGAGAGGGCCAGGGAGGAGGAAAAAGACGGGTGAGGAAACGAGGTAGACAGAAAGCAAGAGAGGGAAAACAGAGGAGGAAAAATGGGGAGCAGACAGAGGCTAAAGGAAATACAAGAGATGTTTTCCACTTCCTTTTATTTCCCCCCAGTGTCACCATGATTATATAAGCCCCACGTGCTAAAAATAAAGCCTGCAGTCCAAACTGTGAATGTGAAGCTCTGTGTGTGTATCTTCCCTCTTGCACACATATACCTCATAGAAAAAACAACACACACACACACACACTGAACAATAGTCACGCATCAGACAGAGGCAAACATGCAGCAGCGATGAGCCGATGTGTTTGGAAAAAACCCCAAAACACATCCATGCATGCACGCGTAGAGCCCAGCCTGGTGAGCCGGGAGACGGGTGCAGATTCTCTGCGGTTGCCATGGTGACATAGCCTCCTTCAAATGGAGAGGAGAAGCCGTATGACTTCCTGGAGGGACAGAGCAGCAGCAGCAGCAGCAGCAGCAGCAGAGGCGCTCCCTCAACCAGCATGCATCACTTCATCCTCCCTGACTTCTCCTCACTTTTTTTTTTGTTTGTTTTCACCCTCTCGAGCCGGCGCCGATGTTTCATTAGTCGTCTTTTCTTTTTTTGTGTGCGTTTACTTGATCCCTCCTGCTTATTCATAAATCCCATAATCAGCCATCCAGAGAGGCCTCGCTGGCTCAGGGCCGGGCGCCACCGGAGAATTAAGGATGAGGTGGCCGAGGCTGCCACTCATCTCCTCCACACCTTCATCAGTAATCTCCTCATGTGCTGCTTGTGACGTGCTCCTCTCCATCCATCTCGGTAAGCACCTGGCAGAGGGTGGGGGCGGCGTTGGGATTTTTTTAGAGCCGGTTTCATCTGTTTTAGCACGGCCACTCCCACCACCAAGGACCACATCCCATTGGCATCCATCAGGAGGACACCCGAGGACAGAGAGGTGTGGAGGCTGGGAAGGGACGGCTACTGTTACTGGAAACATGTGATCCATCCTGCTGACATTTGAAGCTGTGGCAAAAGAGCAGCGACCTAAAAACGAACAGGGGCTCAGGTGCTTCTTCTCCCCCACCTCAAAAACGAGAGCGTTCACACATTCTTCTCTGACACTCCTGTCAGGTGCATTCCTCAGAATAAAGGTCGCACACTGGATGCTCTCACACACTTTCTCACATACACACACTGTTTTACAGGGTGGTTCTGCAGTTTCACCACAGATTCCCCAGCAACAACTGCTGTGCTGCTGCCATCATGGAGGGCCACCAGAGAATTTTAAATGTAGTGCCTAAACACTTTATATAAAGACACAGTAAAACCCCCAGTGTTGCCAGGCGATGTGATGATTTCCATCCATCCATCCATCCATCTTCAACCGCTTATCCGGGGCCGGGTCGCGGGGGCAGCAGTCTAAGCAGGGACACCCAGACTTCCCTCTCACCAGACACTTCCATGATTTCCATTTCCTGTCTAATTGCAAACTTCAGACTTCTAGGGGAAAGTCCGGTGCCAAGTTACCCCCACCCTTATTTCGAGTACTCGAGCAATATTCAAGGGGAAATTACGACAACTAATTTAGTATTCGATGACTCGTTAGTGATGTCATCAAGACTGGTTCTCTGGCTTGTGGCGCAGTGGGATGATCAGTGTTTTGGGTGCAAGAGGCCCTGGGTTCAAAGCACACACGGTTTTGGCGCCGGGCATGGAGGCGGTCGCACGCTGAAGCAATGACAAAGCAGCGATCCAAAGTAGGCGCCCACCAGTGAAGTAGCCATTAGCTGCAGCTGTATAGGAAAACTATGATAATAACGTGTGATCCGAGTACTCGAATAATCACAAAAATAATCGGCGAGTATCCGAGTAGCAAAACACTTGTTTGTTGCAGCCCTACTCCACCCCTTAAGCCGACTCTAAGCTGACTCCCACTGATGTACTGGTCCTGTTGTCACAAGTTAGTATGTGTTGTTTCTGGGTGCTGTTTATTTGTAAGGTTGTGCTGCATCTTGACAGTGATGAGGCTGCCATTGCTGCTGCGGACCACTCTATCCCTGACATTGTCTCCCTTCACCCCTGCTGCACCCATTTTTTTTTTTTTTTTGGTCCTTTCTCTAACTTTGCAGTACAGCAGCCACACTGCGATGGACATGGGGTGAAATCATAAATCGTGGTTGACCAGTTAATAAACTAACAGGCCAAGTTTATCAAATCACAGCTGATCGAATGTGTCAGTAGCAAAATGATCAGCTCGCGGCTGAATCAGTGCAGAAATTAGCCACGTCAAACACAATTTTCTCCTCAGACAGCCACATCTTCCACGACTTCTGCCGGAAAACACAATCTGACATTTGCAGTCACTGTCGGCCATGACCTCAGGACCTCTGCAACAGCCCCAACAGGGGACGCTGCATCATCGGAAAGCCTCCAACGAGCAAGTGTACGAATACACAAGACACTGCTGTGAGATAGCTTTGCCTAAAGTAGAGTATATGAATTTTAATTTTGCTCACTGGCTGCTCAACATACCACGTAGTGTATAATGTATCCTGGGGTGATATGACTAAGCCGTGGCATAAATTCAGAAGGAGAACTCATCCACATTTGGTCACAGGGCGACTCTGGACGGCTCTGTAATCCTATAGCCTGCGAGGCCGCCTTACATGAGCGTGTGAGGAATGAGCTGACTATCCTTAACCTGTGAGCACATCCAGATAGAGTATAGACATAAACACATTTGTAGGCACAGACACACTTACAGGGACCATGTAGCTCCCCTTGCTTCATCTTTGGATGGCATCCCAAAGGCGTCCTCACATGGCCCTGTACACATTTTACTACTCGTCCCTAAAGAGCCTGCTGTAAACGCCGCCGTGGCGGTACAGGCCATCCAGGCGCTACGTCTGTTAGCATTACAAAGCTCAGCCTGTAAACAATGCACACAGCCAGCTATGCATACGTTGACGTGGGTGACACTGTGACAGCCAGACGAACATAAAGACAACAGACGCTTAGATTTTTATACGCCGCTTTCTAAAAATACCTGATTTGGTGTGGAGGAGGAAGCTTGTACCCCAGAAGTCTTATTTTTTTCACATCTCCACATCTCTGTGTGCATCTATCACATCACACTCTCTCTCTCTCCCAGTGTTTCCCAGTCTGTCACAAAAACCAAATCAAGAGACTGGAGAGTCCCAGCAGCTCTCTCTCTCGCCGCCGCTCCTTTGCTTTTGTCAAGCTCCCCAATTATAGCTGTGTTCAAAGGCCGGACTCTCGCACAAAGAAGGCTTTATACACTTTCATTCATTTTCATCCAAAATGACTTTAAGGCCCCGAAGAACTGACGGGGAGACTCACAGTTTGTTTCATTCTCTTTCTCTCTGTGTGTCAGACAGAGAAAGAAAAATATCTGCATGTCAGACTGTGGGGTTATAGATTATTTATATAACATCTTGGCAAACTATGGATGCCAAAAACAATTTAAATCTTTCGGGTTTGGTAGAAATAACAGGACATTGAATTAACTAACTACTAATCATGTGATCATGTTCGACAGAATAATATCAGTGGTGGAAACAGACTAACAGTCATACTGTAGGAGCCAAATGCCTCCACAAACCCTGGAGCTAATTTTTATGCGTCTGCTGCTGGAGATGAATCGTTGACACTTCAAAAAATAACTTGTGTTTTCAGTTCACAGTGAAGATTAAACCACACCATCACTTTCAGCGCTGACAGTGAGATTCATCAGCCCGAGTATTCTTAGGGTGGCAAACACCTGCACTAATCCAAGCCTGAATGATGTCCTCCATCCATTACACCATGATTAAATCATTACCCTGCACCACCACCCCACGTCCCTCTGTCACATCACTGTTATGAACCAGACATTAATCAAGGTCCTGTCTCTGCTTTTTTTTGGCGAGAAGGTGAGCGCTGGGAGGCTGACGACAGAGAGGAACATCCCAGCCAAGCAGCTTCCAGGAAGTGTGGCATGATGGGTAAAGACCCACTGACCCATCAGTCCTGTGGTCACACACACACACAGCAGCCTGGCTGCTGCTGCTGCAGCTGAATGGGGGCCAAAATGACTTTTTAAAAAAAGGGAAACCTGCTACTACAAACCCATCAAGTGTCGCCATGGTGGTAGCATCACAACCCACCTAAACTCCAAATACAATGGAGGGAGACTGGAAGTAGAGCACCACACCTGCTATTATGGCCATAATTATGTGTAATAATAAGTTCTATTATAATTAAAACATGTGAGTTCCCCATACAAGCGTCAATAAAAGGAACTTAGACCAGAATCATTTTAACATGGGAGTCTATGGGGATAGACTCACTTTTGGAGGCAGCCCCTAGTGGCTGCAGTGTGAACTGCAACTTCTAACACATCCACATCGGCCCTGGAGGTTGTTGCTTGGAAACAGCACACATTGTGCTAATAGCTAGCAAGAAAATTAGCATCTTTTTTCAAGAGACATGATGGTCGAGCCTGATGAGCTAACCAAATGTAGCAGTGAGCTAAAAACAGCTGGTGAGAAGTAACTCGCTGTATCGGCAGCGGCTTTTATCATCAAAACGTATATTCTTTCAAACCTTTCAGGTGAGTCTGAGACTTTGAATGAATAAAATAAAACAGCTTTACAGCATTTTGGAATGAAACCTCTCAGCTGTTCCAGCTCGCTGCCACTCCCATCCTGCTTCTGACAGCAATTAAAGCAGCGGAGGCTCGTGTTCAATACCGGCTCTTCCACGAGGCACGGCTTTGAAACTGTCACTTCTGTGTGTGTCTGTCTGTGTGTAACTGACAAAGACTGAGACAGCCAAAAAAAATCCCAAGAAAGGCATGAAAACGGGCAGAGAGAGACATGAAGAGGAGATGAAGAGGAGAGAGACGGAGAGTCTCGCTGAAAGGAGGGAGAAGGATCTCAGACAGGAGCGCTCTGTTCGGCTTCACATCGCAGGGACGCTCGGCCGTGCTCTGCCAAAAGGTGAATCCCTATTTATGGGCTGCAATTATCATTACATAAGACCTCAATTATTTAGCTGCACTTCTTTCAGGCTTTCATGTATTAGTCATAGGCAAAAGAGGCCTATCAGCTCTCACACACACAACCAGTAAATGTCCTCTGTGGTCAAACCCTGTTGTTTCAGTTCAATGGTAAAGTGTGTGTGTGTGCGTGTGTGTGTGTGGGTTGTATTACTGCTCTTGTGACACAACTCTGTTTCACACCTGCAGCTGGAGGGAGAAAATCTACAGCTTCTTATGAAATCTCATTCCAGCCAACAATCCCTCATCAATCTATATCTCCCCCAAGTTGGAGTCGGCCTCCCCTCCCCTCCGGGCAGCACATTTGTTCTGTCCCCCCTTCTTTCTTTCTTTTTTTTGCTTCAGCCATTGCTGCATTCATCAGTAGGCAACAGAAATTCTATACTACTCCTTTTCCCCTTATTGACATTCTGATGAAATGGCCTGGCCGAAGATGACAGGCAACAGATTCCTATTAGCCGAGGCTGCCATGCAGCACGCTGCTTCCTGAAGACACCATGTTTAACCAGGACCCATCAAAAGAGGGGCACCTCCACCTCAGCTGTCTCCTTTACTCCCCTCACACACACACACACTTCCTATCCGCAGACTCCATCTTTAATCTAAGCTGACTGAGAAACAGGCCAAACTTCAAACATCATGAGATTAAAAGTGTCTCCTGCCTTCATCTTCACGCCAAATTAACTTGTCAGCATCCGCTCGGCTGTTCGTTCCAGTGAGGTAGGAGATCGCTGTAAAGTTAACAAAAACACTGTGTGGCATTACAGCTGCTGATTCTGACAGTGGGGAAGTGAATTAGAACAATTTTGAGGAGGTGGAAACAACAAAGCTGGATTTCAACAACAGGATGGATGACAAACGCAACGAGGCGAGGATTTAACCCCCACAAAACCAAAGAGGGGAACACAAGAGATGGAACAACAACAACAACAACAAGGGGACAACCCCCTCCCCTCAAACGTGACAGGAATGAGTTTCATGTTCACATGAGTCAAACAGAAAGTGTTTATTTTCTTGTCTCTAATCCGATCCATAAATAACAGATATATTTCCTGTTTTTAATAATAGATCTGGCTTCATATTCATTGTGTAAAGTTTGGAGTCTAATTAGAAAATCAGTTTAAAAAGCCCAAAATGAATTAGCATCATTAGTAGAGCTGGACGGGAGCTCCACTCTGCAGTTAAGGAAGTAAATGAACAGTCTGAAATCTGTAATGCTGTACAAAGTTTTAATTATTACAATCAATCCAGAAGAAAACTATAGAAAATGAAGGCATTAATATACCATTCTGCCTGCAAAATACTCTTTAAAGGAATCACTTTGGTAAATTCTCAGATCCATCCATATTGTTTGTTTTTATTTATTTATAGGAGCCTGAGGATCCTGAATGTTGATTACAAGGAAGACCCACACCCTGCTTTATCATCTATTAACCATTAATCCTAATGATCATGGTGCTGTTTGGGACAATGTTTACTGAGGTAACATATCAAGGCCTCAGCTTCTTTCTTATCCACGCTCAGAGGCCTGAAACAGGGACTAAAGTCCAAAGGCAAGTCCTGCCATTTGCCTGACATCTTGGAGCAGCCCATTATTTAGGTCCCCTCTTTATATGAGCGGTGAGGGAGCCACTAAATGTCAAACAGGATAAAAACTGCTGGAAAATGTTGGTCACTCAAAAAAAAGAAGCGTAAAAAGCTTTTATGGCTCAATCAGCTGAGAGATTTCTGTTCCTTGTGATATCTCTGGATCAGCTGTCCCGGTTCAGTCCCAGCTAAGCGAACAGCTGCTGGGTTGAGCTTCACATGTAGCACCAATCTTCTCCTCTTACTCTGCCAACAAATGAAAAAGCACATTTTCTACAATGCAGATCGAAACATGATTACACTAATATTAACGGATCCACAGTGTGAGTGTAAAAACACTCCATGGCAGCAGGAGATGTGTGAGAGATTCCCATCCACACTGCACACAGCTCTGCTCTGAAACTTGTGATTAACTCTGAAAACATCAATAGAGTGACGCATGCCCATGAAAGACGGTTTAATAAACATTATTCTGATGGAAATGACAATAAAGAGGGAAAACAAGAGACTCAAACAAGAGGAAATGGTGGGTTATAGGACACGAGTACAGAGGGAAACATGACACTGAAGCCCATCCTCTGGGACCGTATAGAGAGATCAAAGAGGATTCATAGCATTGGAAGTTTTAATTAGGCCCGTCTAAAGCCTCGGTGCCTTTCTCTTTATGAGGTCTCTGACAATGAGAAGAAGAAATACGTGCTGCCTGTCTGTTTCTGCTTTCAAAGACCTGGCTCCTTCCTGACACCCACTTTGGTACGGTCCTGTATTGTTCAGCGGGAAGCGTAAAGCGTTCATTTCCCACCGGAGCCACTTGTGGTACAAATTAATACACTGATGGTGCAGCGAGGTGCTGTGAATGGAAGTGTCAGCTTAATAACATCTGTTTTATGTGTGTACAACAGGCAGAAACTCCACTTCCACCATTTTTTGGTGGATTACTGTGCACAACAGGTTCACACTCTCAGCTTTATAGCACAGCCACAGTTTTAATATGGTCCGAAAAAATCTGACAGCCCAGCACTTCCTGTAGAAGATCGTGTTTACAGTTCGCAGTTAGCAGTTCCGCAGATGATTCATATTCTTCATTTTAAAACGAAATTGCTGAATCGGTTGCTATTGGACTGTAAAGAGAAGTTTTAACAAAAAGGTGCGTCAGAATGAAATCTCCTACCCTACCTTTAAACACTGGCTACATGTTAGCTTCAGACAGACAGGATGCAACTAAAGCTGCGACTAAATGCTTTAGCTTTAAGCTAGCAGAATCGACAAAATCGTACATAAAGTTAGTAAAATGATGGCTCTCTCTTTGATCAGGGTCGCCAAATCTAATATGTTGCTGACTGTGATTTTACTTCAAGGTGGGATGATAAAATTAAACCCTAAGAAAGTACAATGACTCTTAACTCTGGGCTGTTTCCAGGATCAGAACAAACTGCTGTCTGTGAAGGGGGAAACGCTTACACATGTATTTCTATGTAGCATTCATACAGAACATTTTTCATCAGTTTAAGAACGACCCCGGGGCCCAGTCACACTGTGGATCTGTTAATATTGGCGCAATCATTTTTTTTTCTTCTAAGAAGTCAAAGAAATGCTTCGACATCGTGGAAAACTTGATTTTTCATTTGTTGGCAGAGAGTAAGAGGAGAAGAAGAAGTGAAGCTAAACCCAGCAGCTGCTCGCTGAGCTTGGACTGAACCAGGATCGTCGTTCCAGAGTCCTGAACAGAAACAGAATCAGACGAGTGAAAACAGGCTGTTTAAGCTTATTTTGTGGCAAAGTTACCAACATTTTTTTTTACAGTCTGAAAAAAGGGACCAGAAATAACTGCCAGGGTACAAGGATGGCAGGCAAATGAGGGCCCTAGCCTTTGGACTCGTCTCTGAGCCTGGCTAACTAGCAGCAGACTGTATTAATTAACATATGATTCACAAGTACAAGCAGAGCAGAGAAGAAGCAGCGACCAAGCAGAGAGACAGATTAGATGCCATTTTGTGATTGGTGTGTGTGTGTCATGTGATGTGGCAGCGCCGCTCCATCTCCTAACATGTTATAAACATGCAGGACAGTGAATGCATCCCCTGCTCCCTGGACTCTTTCTACCTTTGCCCGTTGTTTTATCTTCAGCAGCCACCTCTGTTGGTCTGACTGCAGAGCGTCGATGTGGCGAGCAGGAAATTGTGTTGTGACTTTTTTCAGTTTATGATCAACCAAACAATCTCCCTCACATTATCTCACTGATCTCACACGCTGATCTGGCACGACTTCCCTCTTTTATCTCTTAACGACTGGAGATTTTCACAGCGCTGGGAACCGTAATCAATGCCTGACGCGAGGAAATTCAATCCCATCTACAGTAACCAGGCCCCTGCCTGCTTCCTCTTCCTCCTCCTCCTCCTCCTCCTCCTCCTCTTCCCCACACCTGGTCAAGCCTCATCACATCTACCAACACGCAGCACAGAAATCTAAGGGGCTCAGCCCTCATTTTCTCTCTGATTCCTCGCTCAGTCGTTCTGCTGTTTTTACCCCCGCTCTTCCTCTCGTTTCCTCCTGTCTGCCTCAGCTGCTGTTTTCCTGCCTTCCTCAAACACACCTGTTTTTCTCCGCCTCTCATTTCATGTCTCCATCATTATCTTTCTGCACCTTTTGTCCTCCTGATGTTGTTTCTTCCTCGCTCTTTATCAACCTCCATCTCTTCTGGCTGTCTGCATGTTTCCCTCCTCCTCCTCCTCCTCCTCTTCCTCCATCCCCTGTCCTGTTGCTGCTTCAGTTAGTGGCATATTAAAGACCGCTGCTGCACCGAGTTGGATGAAATCTAACATGACAGATGCTGAGACTGTTGCAAGAAGGCAAATGTATTTTTCGGAGTTTACATCCAGAAACGAAGCCCTTCTCATTTCCTTTGACATCAATCTGGAGGTTATAAAGCTTTTATTTGCTGCATGTGTCGGCTGGCAGCACCCTGAACTTTATTCTAGAACCTCACATATCAGGAGTGTTACTTTCTATTAAATGTCCTACTTTAAATTTCCAATCTCTGTGATTTTAATTAAGATAAATACCCGTTATCTATCATCAAACGAGGTGATAAAATGGTAACGGAGCATGTGGCTGACTGATGAAATGACATGAAAGTGCTTACATTTACAGTATGAAGAGTGACTGTGCTGACATTCCTGTGCAGAATCACAAGCTGAGCACCGTTTGGGATTCTCGTCCATCACCCAGCAGCTACTTTTCCATCAAAGATAAAATACGCAGGCAAAACCACTCAAAAAAAATCACCTGCAGTTACAAGTTTCTGCCAGAGGTGCCGCCAAAGAGACCAAAACACACATTTGCGATTGCAGCACAAACAAATCCACCCATCCATGCATCGTCTTAACATGCTGTCAGCGGGTGAAAGGTGGGGTCACCAGTCAAAAGGGTAAGAAAATTTAATAGTATTTTTAATTAGAAAAAGCATCAACTTAAAAGACGGTATGCTAAGCTAGTTAGCTTTCTAAAATAACTTGAACAGGACGTTAGAAGAAAAAATTGTGTTTTCAATCACATGAGGTTTGATTGATTAGGTAAGCAAGCTATGTCAACTTAGCTTTAAATGGCTTTCCAACTACCGGTGTGTAGTTTTTGACAAACATTTGTCCAGCATGTGACTTGATGATTATTTCTTGTTATTTTTATGTTGTTTATACTACACAAACACAGCACGCATTACCAGTTAATAGTGAGTTTTACACCTCGGCCCGGCTGCACTGACACTCTGAGTGACGCTGATCTGAACCATTCTCAATCCAAAGCACAATTACAGGTTGAGACAGAAGTAGGCCAACATCTATAAAGAGGGGAAGGCACATACGGAGGCACTGCTGAGGGCTTAAATAATAAATATGAACTGTGGGAGGGTGAGAAGAAAAAATGAAATGGAATTAGAACGATTCAAATGAAAAGAAATTAAGGGTGAGATAAAGGGGAGGAGGATGGAGAGAAAATAGAAACGAGGGTAAAAAAATCTGTGAAAGGTTGCTTGAAAATAGGCTTTGAGAGATAAAACCAAGGGAAAAATGTGAGGGGGGGGGGGGGGTAAGCGAGCCAGGAACAAGGGCCCCCAACACGATAAGAGACAGAGGAACATGAAAAGAAGAAAAGGAGAGGGAAATGAACGGGGAGATAGTGCAGCAGATTAGGCTGAGTGTTGTAAAGAGAAAGAGGTCCCGCAGGCCTTGGCAGAGCTGTGATCCCAACAGCGTAACCTCTTCATCTTTCGCCAGCTCCCTCGACATGACAGCTCTGGACCCCAGAGGGGCGACATGGGCACGTTTGTTTGCCAGACTGACCCTCCGCGGCCTCCCTACCCACCATCCACTTCCATTACCAAGCCTCTGGCAGGACGGACGTTGCTACATACATGTGGCCAACATGCAAATCGCTGTATTGACAATGTGTAACGGACTGACATCCAGCGTTTGTTAGCTGGCGAATGAAGTCAGGTTTCTGGCCAAATAATGAATGTACAGCTTTTAACTTTAGCTCCTAAATGAATTATTTAGCTGTTTAAGCATCTGAATGTGCAGCTAGCTGCTGGAGCTGTCTGTCTGCTGTTTGGTGAAGGGCACTCACATTTATGTGAAGGCTGTATTTTTCATTATTTAATTATGATCTTTAACCCTTTGCCTAAACTTAACCCGTAGCTTTATATGTCAAATCCAACTGCAGAGGGTGAAGACAAAACAGCTCGTGGTGTCAGGGGGGACAGTGCGTCCACTGTGTTACATGCACCCCCTCACCCACCCATCATGTTCCCTCCAACATTACAAAATGTCGAATTGACAGCATAAACATAACCATGTGTGTTTTTTTCATGAAGATAAATTTGGAAATGTGATTGCAGAACACATTGGGACTGTGCAGAGCAATGAGACGATCTCCTTCTACAGAAAGTTTCATGGTAACCCCATACGTCTGAGCTTGATGCTGGCAAAGACGAAAAGAACAATTCCTTGATTTTTATTCTTATATCTCCTAAAAATAAAATGCAAGCAAGGACTCCATGTGAAGGTAAAACCAAGACGACAACAACATCCCGAAAGAAGAAGAGGATAAACTAAAGAAAACAAAAAGGTGACAAACAAATGACAGAGCATCAGAAGTGAAGGAGCAGACAGAGGAACAAACAGACTCCACAGACTCCGAAGATTCAAGTGCTGTGGACCTGAAGATGTCTGCATTCACCAAAGCACACAAAAACAAGACGTCTAATGCCTGTGACAGGAAGAACAGATGAAACATCTTCAGAGGAATGTGCGGGATTTTTTGATGGAAGGCTAAAAACACATAAAATAAAAAAGGAACATAAATATAAACTCCACAGGTGAGATGGAGAAAATCCCACAGGGATCCTAAAAGCCGCTGCGAAAAGACGAGAGGTGAAACGAGGAGTCTGAACAGATCCGGGTTTCGGGCGTCTTCGACCTTTAACCTCGGCTTGTTTACGCCATCCTGCAGCCTCGGCCTACGTCTCCCCTCTGAAGCTCCACCAGCATCCTCCTGCCTTCATCTTCCCCCGTCATGATGTGTATTGTGTTGCGTGCCAAAATCCCCGCGGCTCCGAGTTATCAGACAGCATTCCCCCTGTTGTGAGCGTAAGTGGGAGGGATTGCTGCGCTATTACCACATTCATTCCTCAACCTCTTAGGGAAGAGGGGGATGTGGCACGCTCTGCATAAAGGACCCTTCCTTTTCGGAGCACACTGCTTTGAGTCTGATGTAAACATGATGATCTAGGAGTGCATGGAAAAGCCCCGAGAGTCACCCTTTCCCCTGGTGTCGATCGCACATCACCTAATAAGCCTGCCACTTGAGTATCAACAGGGAGGATTAGAAGGAACACAAAAGATCCATTTCCTCTCCCTCCTTCCCACTGGCAGCAAATAGCACATCCACACACACACACACACACAGAGGAGCATCCAATATATGTTGAGCATGCAGTCTGTCTTCAGCTCTGTCCTCCAGGCACTGGGGAGAGTGTTCGGCTGGCTCGCGCCTCGGGGATCGGACTGTGTTCCTCCAGGGGAAGTAAAAGTCGAGACAGACGAAAGAAGAAAAAGGAAACAGTCTAGGACGGAGAGGAAATGCAAGATGAGGATATTCACTGATTACAAGCCTACTGTCTGTGTAAGAGATGCATCAAAGCAGAGACATCCTCATGCCCCATCACAGTGACTCATATAGCAAAGTAATCCCTCAGAGTGGTGTCTGAACTCATCTTATTTCTTTGTAAGTGCTTATAGGAGTTAGAGGAAGTAATATTAAGACCTTTTACTTCAGTAAAAGTATTAGAAATGCATACAAATACATGGGTAAGTCTGTGTTCTGCAGTGAGTAGATGAAAAATTCTGTCCCTGCATTTTCATACAGTAACCAAAATAATATTTATTAACAATCAGTGTCTGCAGTTTTTTCAACCTAAATATAGAAGCCACGTGGCAAATAAAAGCAGCTATTGTCTTACTGGCTCTGCAAAGAGAGAGAGAGAGAGAGCGAGAGAGACGCTGTGATGATTCAAACTTTGAATCACAAATCAGCTGAATGTTGAGGTCACGTCTGCTTTTGCACCACCGAGCTGCTGCCCCGACAGGAAAAAGATGAGGAAGGATGGTGAAGGAGGAGGAGGAGGAGGAAGGGGGGTGACATGCAGAAAGAGGAAAGGGGAAGAGTAGCGAGGAACTACTGATGCATTCTGGCGCATTTTCTGCTGCAGCACCCAGGGAATATTATGGAGAAGCGAGTTCCCCCTAAAGGAGGTCCCCTGAGCTGCCCGCAGAGCATGCTGGTCCAGCCTGACACAGCCAGCAAAAGAGAGAGGGGGGGCAGTAAAACGTGAGGAAGATCACAGAATTATCTGTTCAGGGTGTTTCGAGAAACCGAACACCCCCCACTGCAGGGAACAAGGACTGTGGAAAGAGAGGGGGCTGCTACAAGCCGAATTATCAAAGTGGTGCAGGCCTCCCTTGTGATTTACAGCCGAACAAAGCAAGAAGCCACTGACTCCTTTTCCTTGACTCAAACACCCTGTTTTCATCTAGACCGCAAATCAAAAGAAATCCAGCATCCCTCTGCTGCTGTGGACCAAACGTTCCTAAAATGCTAAACGTAGCACGGATGTAGCCGGGGCAGGACTCACAGAAACATCAACACCAGATAATTGTCTCCAAAAAGTACCCACCACAATCTTCTAAGTGGCCTGAACCATTTTTGCTATCAAAAATGCCATAAAGACGACATTTAACGCACCCCAATCAGACCTGGGACGTTATTATCACAATATGTGACTATCAAAGGTAGGGTAGGAGGTTTGGAAAACTCAGTGAGAGTCAGCGTGAAGCCACGCCTCCCAATCACATGGACGCATTACCTGAAGACGAGCTGCGGTCTGTGACTTCGGCCATCATGCACGTACCTCTCTGGTGCGCAGAGCAGGAAGAGAGTGACAACCAGCCAATACTCCGCGCAGGGTCCACCCGGAGGATTGGCTGATGTTTTTAGTGTTTTATAGCTTCCGCAGATTCATATTCTTCGTTTTAAAGCGAAACTGCCGAACTAATCGGTTGCTATCGGATTGTAAAGTGAAGTTACACTAATTTAACAAAAAGTGCATCAGAATGAAATCTCCTACCCTACCTTTAAATAGGCTAAATGGAAGATCTC
Source organism: Parambassis ranga (assembly GCF_900634625.1). NCBI lineage: Eukaryota > Metazoa > Chordata > Actinopteri > Ambassidae > Parambassis > Parambassis ranga. Next base: position 16,025,168 of record NC_041042.1, read on the forward strand.
TAAGAAGTCTACCCACTCTAAAGTTCACTGTCAATCACAGTGATCTTATATCAAAAAACTGAAAAATCCCAGCACGCTGCATTTGATCATTTCCAGGAATGGTCTTGAACATGTGGCATCATCACAGATGCTGCCACCGTACTGTATATGGAAGGGATGACACAGATTATTTCACAGAAAGATGTAAAGGGGTCAACAGACGTTGATTTTAAAAAAAAATACTCATTCGAATTCATTCAGCTTTACAGACCCTCCTTCTGCCTTCAGGGCGGCTCAGTGAAGCATTATGTATATCGGTCAGACATCAAGTGCCAGAGGCCGAATTCACACATTCAAATCACCGTGCTGCGTCTGAAAATTTGCAAACACATATTGCACTTTCATATGCTTTTCTGTTATTGTTACAGGGATCGGGAAAAAAAAGAAACAAGACAACAGCAGGAAAGAAAAAAACACCTAACAGCCGGCAGCTCCTCTCTCCTGCAGCCTTTTTGCAAACTTAGCTGCTCTCACTGCGAGCTTTATCGATTTCTCGTCCTAATGTTGCTGTGTTGTTCACGCAGGAGGAGGAAGATGCTGTGGAGCGGGACTGACCTTTATCGGGGTTATGCAGATGCTGCATGTAGGAGCACACACACACACACGCCGGCACTTCACACTGTCACCACAACAGGAACAGAGCGGCAGCGGCGACCTGTATCGAACGCCCCCTGTCTACATCTCTTTTTCAAGTTCAAGCCTACATTCAGACACATCAAACACAGCCTAAGAGGCAAGGCACATACTGCACAGAGCCAGATTAACCACTTATTATTAATTAACTATTAAGATGTATTTGAAAAAAAACACATTTGTAAGCATCAGATCACATCAGACTGCCTCAGATGCAGAGTAATCAACTGATGTACATTACATGTCTTTATATGCTTCCATTATTATCGTTTCAATTTTCCATTCGTCGTGGCACACTTAGTGACGTCAAGCTGGAGAAATCACCGCCAATAAAAAGTTGCCACTTATCCTACTTGTCACCTCCAGAAGGCCAACATGAAGCGCTTTCTCTGTCCCAGCAGGCAGCTCCTATTTACAGCACACGATACGACTGAAGGCAGCGGCACAGTGCTCCAACTGTTTACTCACAAACTAGCTCACACTAATTAAAGACACATATCTGATTGCGCTCTGCACTGAGGTTTCAGGCTGTGGATGATCACAACATGGACAGTAAGAGGCACTGAGGATGTGGGTTAGAGCCTCAGATTCACCTAAGTTCAGCCGCTTTGCAGCAAGATTTGAATCATGAGGCAAATTAGGTTAGCATGTTAGCATGCTATCATGATGCTGAACAAGGTCAAAGTGTTATTAGATCATAGAAGTGGGTGTATTACCTTGAAAATGCTGAAAAACTCCTGAGGATCCAGCCTCTGGAAGTATTACCGAGCACAGAAAACCACTTATTTAAACCTCACTGTTCCTGTGTAAGGGCCGGCGTGGTGTCATCAGTGTTTAACAGGGAACTGTTTTCTGGCTGAAGCGACACCGCTGAATGTTTTGACAAAACAAATGGGTCAAACTGATTCACTTGCCTCCATCCTCACTCTATTAAAGCTGGAGAGACTGTCAGAAGTTTGAGCAGGCTGGATATATGATCCCAGTCAGATTTACACACAAACACTCAGGAGGTGGTGGAGGAGGTGGAGGAGGTGGGTGCTCAGAGCGAGCGACACTCCCAGCACTGAATTGTGTTATAAATAAGCTTTAACTTAATTGCATTCTCCCAGCAGGGAGGAGCGAACGCAGGGCCAGCATATTTACTCCAACTGGACCTGTGTGTGAGGTAGATCACTGCAGCGTGCTTCAGTGTATGTGTCACAAAAGACACAGGAAATGCTCCAACAACTGCTCAGTTCACCTCTAGTATTTGTGAGAACTGAGGAAAAAACACATCTTTGACATTTTATTCACTAAAACCTGTTTAAATTTCTCAGATTTTTTTTTGCTTACAGCCCACAGTCTCCTCTGAGAGGTGGCCCCACCATCACCTCCAGCCAATTAGAATACTATCTAATGAATAATGCATGTGTCCATATGCAGCATTAAGCCTACAGTAAATCACACTGTGAACAAAACACAAGGACGTGTACTAGCTTAGCTTTAGCACAGATGGGCAGGTGAAGGAAGGAAGACTTTCATTTATCTCAACAGTCTGCAATGCAAACTTAACTTCAGACGTTATGTAGCCTACACAATACCTGAGTCGACCTACTCAGGAGAAGCAGCAGTGATAAATGCTTTAAAACCAGCGTGCCAAGAAGCTGGAGGTGATCCCAAATCGTATTTTTCTGTTTTGCATGGATGCCAGAGGGGAGAAGTCCAACCATGTTTTCCTCCTCCGGATTTTAATCCAGTGAACACAGTGGCCAATTTTGCATTTATTGCTAACTAGCAAGCTATTACCAAGATGGTAAAAATGAGCTGAGCGGAGCTGCTAACAGGAGACGGCAGATTTAGTCGACTAAAATTCTTTGATATTTAGTCAACTAAAACTAGACTAAAAGTTAAAAAATGTTGATGACTAAAATGTGACTAAAATCAAATGACATTTTAATCACAAGACTAAATTAAAAATTAAATCAGAAATTGCTGCCAAAATTAACACTGGTCCTTACGCAGAGAGATCACTTCTGATTGGCTCGCTGCCGCCGTCTCCTGATTTGTCCAGCCCTCCCACAAACAAAATTTGCTCGGATTGGATCTCGTCTCCATCAATAATTTCGTCTCATTTTTATTCGTTGACAAAAGTGTCAATACATTTCGTCTTCGTTTTTGGCACCGTGCGGTAGTTACCGTCTCATTCTATCAGCAAAAAAGGTCGTTAACGAAAACTATGACGAAAATGATTCGTCAACAAAATTACCACTGGCTCCTAACATGGCTGCAAATGCATGGCATGTTTGGTTTGATTTTATTTTTGTGCAGATATCAAGACTAAAACTGAACACACTGAAGTCGTGGGTCAGATATTTATATTTTTGTGCCATTTTACTGCTCTCAAATGCAACTATGACATATTTTTGTCATTTATAGCGGCCTAATTTTACATTTATATGTTATATTTATATGTTTTAACCTCCACCTGACTGGTTGCATTATGGAAAGAAGTCTGTGTGATTTTAACTGGACACAAACACACAAAAAAGACTTCTCCACTCTGCCAAAGAAAACAAAGCGTGACAGCACCCTGAGGTAGCATCAAAATACTACGACACATTCCAATTATTGAGAGAACAGAAACCGTGAGTCCAGCATTAATAAAACAACAGAGGAGCAGCAGCGCTGAATGTGATGAGCTGAGCTGGAGATGATCCTGGCTGTGTGTGAGCGCTGGCTGCAGGGTGGTAAGGTAAACCTCAGGGGTCTATTCCAGGATGTCTGCTAAAGTGCTGGCAGGGGGGGAAAGCTGAGTGGTCAGCAGGATGAGGATCAGCACGGACATGTGTTCTGTCAGTCATGCTGCCCGGAGGGGTGACAGCTACACATTCTACAGATATTAAGGAAGAAGGCTGGGCGGAGGAAGAGGAGGAGGCGGGGCTTATAGCAGGAAACCATTGTGATTCTCCCACAGTGGCTTCATAACTTCAGGTGATTCTGGTGTTCCTGCTGCACACCACTGGTGTGTTAACGAGCCAATCAGCGCCTAGTTAAACATGCGTCCCTCCAGGGAGGAAGCTTCTCCACCTCACAGCTGGGTTATCTTCACCACGTCAGAGGAAGCAGAGGCCTGCAACCTCACATCATCACAGCAGCACCACATCAGTGAAGTTCATCACCCAAAAAGCAGAGATACTTTCACTATACTGCCTGATCCGTTTAATCAGGTCAACAGGTCTACAGGTAAGATGCTGTAGCCACACTGTCTGCATTTTTCAGCAATTATGACCCGATCAATGAGCTGACTGTGAGAACCACTCACAGCAGCTTTAAGTGTTCCTCCACTGGTTTATTTCAGGACATTTTCACATCATCTTGTGTATAAATACTAAAAAGATGGAAAGCATTATTAGCCAGTTTAACTGACTAAATAATGCAATCTGATTAACTATAAAGTAATGTTTCAGTACATCTTTCTTAAATGTATATTTTCACCATATGTATTCACCAGGAATGTTCTCCACAGATTTTTAAGTGTCACTTTGGCAGAAAAGTAAATAAATGAGTCTGCATCGCCTCATTTTTAATGTCTTGATCTGCTTTTGTTCTCTTTTGCAGCAGCTGTGGCTTTAAAGGGTCTTTTTTCTTGGAAAAAAAACATAAATTAAAGGAATTTGATGTGAAGTTCATCAGTTGATTACAAACTTAATCACCTCATTTTGGTTCATTATTTGGCAACAAGTCCCTAAAATTTGTACTTAAAGCTGGAAGAAGTAGGAAGTCACTATTAAATATGTTCTCACCCTTTAACTAAGGAGTCATTTTCTGGCTTTGAGCAGCATTTAAGGACACACAGTGAAGACGAGCTTCAGACCTGTCGGCTGGCAGCAGAAGCACTGGCACCAAAAAGACACTCCATCCTTCATGCTGAGGACTATTGTCTGGCTAAGAATTGGAGTGATGTCTTCCAGAGACTGTAATAAATTTCCAGTCTGGTTGATAACAATGGGGCCACAGTGTGTCAAAAGAGATTGAGTCACAGCCTCATGTAGCAGGAAGGAGACGGAGAAAAGGACGCACGCGGGCTTTATGCTGTCTAATTGTCATAAAGGGCATCAAAAGGACCTCTGGCCTTCAGACGGGAGCCGTGCTCTGCCTCCGTCTAGTCGTCACAATGAAGTGTGAATTAGCAGCTTTTGGTGCCAAAGAGGGAATGCTTCTGCAAAATGGAAATAAACATAACATTTCCATTGTCAATTTCCATTCACGCCGGTGGTGGAATATGAATGCAAGGAGAGCAATGGAGGCAAATAAATTCTGTAATTCTTTCATGTCATGAGCGTGAAAACGGCCCTGAGGAGAGCTTTGAAGGCAGCAGAAGAAACATCATTGTAATTACGCCTTTAGTGAATATTCTACACATTCATCCTTTTGTTTTGTGTATGGAAATGTTCTCATGAATCTTCTAGTATGCTTCTGGATGAAGCTGTCACTTCCACTGCTCCTCTCTGTCTTTTTTATGGATGCACGCAGATTCTAATTCATCACTATCCGAGTGTAATTATGGAAATTTGGGGAGATTTGTTGGGACTTCGGTAACAGCAATCTGCCATTCTACAAAAGATCCAGAAGCCTCCGAACAGAGAAGAGCTTCATATTAATACTCAGGCGGCTCGTTTTCATTCTTTTAATGGCTTTACTGAATAATGTCCTGTATGTTTCTAGAGTAATCTTACCATATGATAACATTTATCATCAGTCTATATATCGAGTGCATTAATCAACAGTATAGTTTAATATCTCCAGTATGTCTAGTATGTGGTGTTCCTTCACAGCACAAGTCCTTTTGTATACTTTCACTGTGGATTAAAACTCTACATCATCTAGATTTTTTTTACATTTATTCCAAAGTTCAAGACATTTATATACGCTCGTATGATTTCAACCCTCATAAGCATACAGCCTTTTTTTCCGTTAAAAGCTGAAATATGCATTTAGATCCTGCTAAAAGGGTAAATAAATGCAGCTGTAAACGGCTGAAGCTCTGGGGAAGCAGGATTAACAGGCTATAGCTTCCTCCACCTCATCCTGTTTGGAACCACTGACTGTGCAGCTTATCAAGAAGATCATGCTGGTTGGTTGCTGGATGAATAATATGCTGCAGCACCACCTGATGATGGTGTGTGTGTGTGTGTGTGTGTCAGAAACACAATGATATGCCACAAAGAAAAGAGCAACAGACAAGATCTGGAGCAGAAACATCAGCAGCCCCCCTCTGCAGGAACTGTATACTTGGTATAATTAGCTTAGCTGGAAATGTGGAAGAAGCTAACTCACACTCTTCTACCTAGCAACACAGCTCCCAATCTGTTCAATAAGGCAAGTCTTTCCTCCATTTCCAGCCCTCTGGCTAAGCTAAGCTAAGCTAACGGGCTTCCAGATATATTCACAGACATTATATAATTTCATCTAATAAGCTCAGTCTTTTCCTTGAATATGTCTGCTCATATTGTTCCAGGTCATTATCAGCACCCATACGATCATGCTTATTGATCAGGTTTTTCAGCTGTAAGGACTTGTAGTACAACATGCAGATCGATGCGCTCACACTGCCTCACAACGCCAACAACATCACAACAGTGTTTCTCCACCACATCCCTCTGACTCCCTCAGCAGCCTTCAGGCCCGGCCCAAAAAAAGCATCTTGCACATAAATCAAGCAAAACCCCGAGAGCTCAGCAGGCCCCAAGAGCACACTGATCACCCCGACACTCATTCCCCCTGCCGCCGGTCTCCTGGGCCGCCTCAGCCCTCAGGAACCTCCACCCTTCAGCACAGACCCTGCCAATCAGCCACAGCACACCAGAAAGGTCCCGATTGGTGGGGGGAGGGGGATGTCACTTTGATTCAGTGCCTCCGACCAATGTGTGAGATGCGAGTGGATGCGAGCTGTGAAATAAACAAATCAATATTTCTCAAGAGGCGCGGGTTTTGTGTACATGCCAGTGTCCCAGAGACATACATGGCCCTGATACTGTTCATACCATGAACAGCAAATTGCTATTTATTATATTGTAACACTGCCAAACGTGCCCACTCAGTTGTGTTTTTATAGTGCAGTATTGTACACAGATGGCACAGCTGACAAGGCTACATAACACACACACTTTACATAGGACCTCACTGTTACTCACAGAAGCGTTTAATTTATGACAGCCCACAGGAAGAATCAACCCTGAACACTGATCAATGAGCATCACAGAAACCTGACCCAGACCTCCTCTCTCAGATCTTCTCCAGAAACAATAAAAAAAAACACAAACTCTGACCAAACAAAAGCAGCAGGGATTAGAGAAGCAAGGCGAGGGTTACTTAAGGACTTCCTGTTTCTACAGTTGTGTGACGAATCCCAAAGTTGAATCCCTATTGCACGCAGCACACAGGATTGCAACCAAAGCACTCTGATGAGAGCAAAATCTCCTGACAGGAAAACAAGGGGATACAGAGAGCACGCTCAGATGAGAGGGTGCGCCGCCTAAGCACGTACAAAAAAAGTGAAGAGTGCAAACAGCACATGAATAGGTTACCAAAGAGCGCAGGAAATTAAACGATGTCAAGAAGATGACACCTCTGCATCAGAAGCAACATGCAGAACAGCTTTGAAGCTAGCTATCATATCATATATATACTGCAGTGACTGTTTTCACGACTGGTTTAACACCATCAAACTGAAAACACAAAAACAGACATCAATAGATGCAACAGTCAAAGACAAATCACTTTGAGTAAGCTTCTACTGCTGCCGTCACATTAATGTAAACCAGCTACATAAGAAACAGAGAGTCGCTTCCTTACCAGGTCTCGTCGTTTTTGAACTCAAGCTCTCCGTAGGTGTCTTCAAAGTCCTCCCCTCCTCCTTTGGCGAGTCCCTCCACAGTGCGATAAGGCACAATGACCGTCCCTCTTGCTCCAGAAGTCCTCAGAATTTTCACTTCCATAATACCGATGCTCTCGCTGACGTGGACGGAACCGCTCTCAAAGGTGAAGATGCCCGAGTGATCGTCATCCAGAATGGTCACAGTGGCCACAGTGGGGAATCCCAGCATGGCTTTCGGGTACGGGAGACTGTTCGGGGACAGCACCTCGTCCTCAGTTTCCAAAACACGCAGGTTGCTGAGGCGCACAAAGAAGTGCTCGTCCTCTTCAAATATGTCGTCATCAATGATGCCAATGCTGATTTCCTTGATCATCTCTCCTGGTTTGAACAAGACAGTACCCTCCGTGAACTCATAGTCGGCCCCAGCGTTAGCAGAACCATCTTCAGTCTTATAATCCACGTAGATCGTCTTGTTGATGTCGCCACCCTTTCTGGTAATGGTCAGAATGGCGGCACCGCAGTTCTCGAGGCACTGGTAGACAGCAGGCTCAAAGGCAATCCGAGACACGTACTCTTCCGGCTCCTCCACGTGCACCTCCTGCACACTGGCACTCTTCTTCGCCTGTTCTGCGACATGCTTCTTCAGGATGTTTCCAGCACCTGTCATCATGCGTGTAGCTTGGATGCGATAGAAGGCACGGCTCTTCTGCTGATGCGAGAGGGCGTAGTAGTTGGCCATCTCCACCAGCTGATCTAACTCTTTCTCTGGGTGCTTCTGCTTCAGGTCTTTCAAGATGCGAATCATGTCGCGTCGGGACTCGTCCACCTCTTTGTTCTCAATTAAGCCGATGAGATTGCTGGTGGTGCCGCCATCCATGAAGTGAGAGTTGACCATCTTGCCGTCCATCTCAATCCCCTTGGAGCGTTCGGTTTCGGTCTCAATGATGACACCTCTATGTTTGTCGGTGCGATACTTCTTGTGCATGAACTTGTAGAAGAGCAGTCGTCTGTCAGCCACCCAGGCAAGAATTACACATATGGGGAAGAAGGCCAATGTGACTAGACCCTCCCAGACCTGGACTACATTAGGCGAAAACACAGCCAGGATCATGTAGAGCCAGATGTACGCAAAGATACTCCAGCCTGCAGTGACAAAGAACACTCTGAGGTGCTTGACTTTGCGTACCTCTCCTTGGGGTATGGTGGACACACAGAGGCCGATGATGACGAACATATTGAAGGCTGCACTGCCAACGATTGTGGAAGGCCCAAGCTCACCAGAATGGAAGTCATGTCCACACACCTCAATAACAGAGAGCAGGATCTCAGGGGCAGACGAGCCCAAGGCCATGAGTGTGAGGTTGGAGACCGTTTCGTTCCACACCCGGATTGTGGTGGTGGTCGTTTCCCCATTGGGCCTTTTGATGATAATTTCCCTCTCCTGAGAGGTGATGACCTCGATGGCAGCCATAAAGCGGTCTGCGATGATTGACACTCCAAGAAACATGTAGATCAGCGCCACAAAATACACAATGACCCGTGCAATCTTGTCTCCCATGGAGGGATCCTCGGGATACCAGATGGGTAGGATGATCCCTGTGGTACATTTTGAGTTCCCTTTGCATGTGGCATTGCTGGGGCTAAGCAGAGGGCTGGGAGTGGTGCGGGCCTCTGTGCAGAAGAAGGCTACAGCCACAGAGACCAGCCCCAACCAGAGGCAGGCCGACGACCCCGGTTTTACAGGCCTTGAACCCTCCATGCACCCTCCTTCTTCTCAAGGGTCCTTACCACACTGACGGTCCCTCTGGGATCCAGCACTGGGCTGTGCTTTGTTTCCAACCACCACCTAAACACAACACAGAGACAAGAGAGTTTTATCTTTGTGTCAACAAGGTGATTACAGCAATCAACACAATATCTGCCTGCATTTCCATTCCATAATCCATCATCCAATCAGCGATATGATGATGTAAAGTTATCCAACCTGAAAGTTTTTTTACACTGTTTGAAAAACCAAGTTTAGGAATACTAGTGGTTAGACTGTGCATTTGCATTTCAGAGGCAGAAACACACAGTCTGAAGCCAAAAAGAATTGAAATTACCCCACAATCCTTCTGTGCAACATCAATGGGTTTCTGCCTCTCACTTTACAAACAGCATTTTCATGAGACCTTTATGTTATCTATGAAAGGCGGCCTGCAAAAATACTCAGAAATTCATGAGATTTTTGATCCGTAAACCACTATGTGAGCAATGTAGATAACATGAGTTTAAAACACACACACACACACACACACACACACACACACACACACACATAGCCTGTGGGCTCATTCCCAATCATAAAGGTTGTTTTTTTCCAGTTCAGACGTGGATACGTGCGACCAATAATGTGGATTTGAGTGTGATTGTCTGAATTCTCAGGGGTAGTTCTCAGCTCTGAACCAAACAGCTCGCTCAGCAGGCGTGCAGTGTTGCCAAACTAAGCAGTGTCCAAAATGTCGCACTGGCAAAAAAAAAAAAAAAACAGCAGAGGGGGAGGCAGGAGCCTGTCAAGATAGTGAAACTGAAACAAAGGCCACAGATGTCCCATCCAAACTCATTACATACAAAGTCCTAACTGCACAATTACCACTCGCACAAGAGAGAGCAGCATCACCGTAACAATGCAGACAATGTCTGGATTCATAGAAGCCAGAGCTAAGCATCTTACACACCTCCTCAGCTCTTATGAGATAGGACTCGACAATCCTTTTGATGCTAACAGCTGAGGCCAGAGGCAGCAGGAGCATGACGAGCGGTTGACCACCCCAAAGTTAAAGATGATGTAACACAGGGGGATGCATTATGGAGGTTTTCTCAGGCCTCCAACACATTCGGACCCCTGAGGCTCACAGCTACTTTTTGTCTGAATTAAAATTATCTCTTCAGAGATGCAGACGGCGCAGGGTAACCATCCTGTCCTGGATTCACCACAGGAGTTTTCATTACAGTCACATTTGTTTCCCTCTTTGCTTTTGTTGAGCTAAATGTAGCTGGAGTATTTCACTGTTTTGTACCTAAAAGTGCATTCTTATGTTTCCTGAATCCTGGTTAAAGGGTTGATTACCTCTGGGGCCGGCAGCACTAAAAGGTGTACAGTACGCACTTGTGGCACTTTATGGCACTCTGGATAAAAGCCTCCATTAAATGGCAGATGTTATGCTGTGTGATGCAGATTTCTTATTTGATTTAACTCTTCTGTTTTTTTAGTACACGGAATCTTAAGCCTTTTAAAATGTCCACTTGAACTCCCAGGTGACAGTTTTTTGGGGCCGATATCTATCATGCAGGTGCACCACTGCTGATGGTTTTTTAAATTATTTGAAGTAATCGCACCAATTTAAAAGTCAAATACTGTTTCACACACACACACAATGTGTGCAAAGTTTCTGACAGGGTCTTGTGTGCAAACTCAGGCAGTCACAAAACCAATTAATCCATTCTGGAATAAATTATCCTTAATGTTTCTAATTTAATGGTTCACAGGTACAAATAATTGCATCACCGACGGAATCATTATGATGTCTTTAAGAGATCATAACCTCAATAACATACAAAGATATGGGGCTTTTTTGTGCTAACGTTTAAAAACAGAAGGTATCTCAGTTTGAAATGAAACTCTTTAGATGTTTTTTTTTAAAAGGACGTTGATTGCAGCGCAGCACAGAGAGGTGGAGGAGAGAAAATGAGATGCAAACGGCAGCAAGAAGCCGGAGACGAGGAACTTAAAGTTAACTGAATCAGCAGAGTTGTTTGTATGGACAGGAGCCAGCGCTGCGATCCCTGTGAGAACCAGCAGCGCTGAGCACCAACAAATAAACAGCAGGGAAATAATTGAGTGACAAAGTATGTAACCTAATGAGTGGAAATATGAGGAGTGCAGGATTTAAATATGTAACAAACCAAGATCATCACCTGCAAGAAGAAGCCTTAAAGCTGCATTAACCCTGGACATGCTGGAAGCTGACAGTTGGTATAAATAAAGGCACGGAGAGGCGAGGGGAAGTGCTTCTTCCTGTTTTAGAATCAAAGCAGCACTGCTGACCTGTTAGCTGCTCCTTGTCTTTTTTATTGCATGCTGGCTCGCCGGGGTGGACGGGCAGAAACTGCAATGAGGCATCTAGGATTTAAAGGTTAGGGACAGCCTCTGCGTGTGCTACAACCAGGGGGATGGGCATGATTAAATCACAGGTTATTTAATGGTTGTTAGAAGGAAGAGCAGTCTAAATCAGAAGTGTCAGATCAAAATCAACTGCTGACTAAAATTACCTCCGTCTACCTGATGATAGGAACAACTCCTGAGGGAAATATCTGCCTTTTTATAGCCGCTAAATGCTACATTATATAACTTTGTTTATCTCCTGTGTGGTGCTGAGCAGGTAGAGTGCAGCTGCTTCCTTGAGATTTCTCAAAATGTGGGAGCAGAGCTTGGCTTGGTTCATCATTCTAAGTGGCACCTTTTCTCAGTCACTGTTGTTAGTATAAAAATATTGATTGCAGCCTCTGCTTTTAACACTTCCTACAGCTTTAATGCTGACAGTGGGAGACTCTCTGTGTGTACTAATGTGCGTCACGGAGGAAGGAGGCCGGTGAACAAAACAGCAAAATGTGGCCTGCCCCGGATAAACAGAGGGAAAACAAACCGGCAAACAAGCCAAATACACATAAATCCCAAAGCAAACTACAGCAGGCTGATGGAGAGCTTTTAAAGATATAAGGCCATACAACAGCACCAGGCAGAGGGAGTCTATTGCTTGGTGGCTGCCTCCTCCTGTGTCCCATTAGACTTCTAAATTTCAAACACCTCTCAAAAGACGGATTAGCCGATAAACATCTGGAGGGGACTTCACCTCAGCCCTAAAAGCAATTGATTGACTGACAAAAATCCCTTAAAAGGGCACAAATACATCATCTTAATGAGTACAGTAATCAGATTACACACTGCCCAGGTGTGTGACCTCACACAGATTTGTGTTTAAAATGTTGATTTTGCATCCAGGCGCCGGCATTTAGGCGACAGAACCGCCCTCCCCCCATCAGAAACACCCCCCCCCCCAAATTAGGAGCTACACAGAACAATTTGCATACTAATTAGAGTTTTTAAAAAGGATTGTATTTTGTATTATGAATGCAGCAGCGTTTAATCAAAGCTGTCCTGCAGCTACCAAGAAAACAAAGCTATAATGACGGGAAAAGACAAAAAAAAAGAAAAAAAAGGAGAATAGCTTAGATTAGCTTCAGAGCCATATTGCAAGTGACGTTTCTAAATGAAGGGTGAAGTTCAGCTCTGACATATTCCAATTAAATCCAACACTGACCTCTTCAACCGCAAAGGAGATGAGGGTAAAAGTTAATTTGCACTTCAGAGCAGGTTTTCCTTTAAAAAAAAATAGAGTTGGGGACGATTAACAGGAAAATATGTAATGTATATGTATGTCTCCATAGATGTAATATATGGACTCCATAGAGTGCACTGAGGAAATATGAGGGAAAATGTCCCCATTGTAAGCAATGGTGTGACAAAAATCAACAATGAGATCCTACAGAATATTAAATATAGTCAATCAAACTGTGGTTTCCAGTTTTTGATAAAGCTAAAGCTAAATTTTGCAACAAATGTTGAATTTTATCACCGAGCCTGAACGTAGACTATCACCAGGAGACGTGATGCACAATTTGTTCAGTCATGGCACCCTAATGTCAAGAACCGTCTTCTAAATATAACCTGGTAAACAAATGGTGTCAAATAAGTAAACACGAGCAATCAATAAATGCTAATATTGCACAAAATGATCTTTTTTTTAGTCATTAATTAACTCCCAGTGGCTAAAACTGGATTTGTTTTTCTATCTGACGTCACTGTTTTGAGCTTTGACAGTGGATGATGGACACTTCATAAAACAATCAATCAATGACTAAAATGATCAACCTTTAGTTTCAGCCCTGTTCAGTCAAGAGTCACACTTGCACAGTGAACTCTAATAATAGAGGCTGGCCTATAGTGCATCTTTCAGTGACTCCTCTATATTTCCTGCAGACAGCATTATGGCTGAGACAGTTGCTGCCCACAGATCGCTTTCCCTATTTTGGGAAGAGGGTCTTGTTTAAGGAGGGCTATTTGAGACCCGCGTAAACATGGACTCGGCATGGAGAGCCTCAGCTGTTGCTGATTAATCATCATAAAGGCCCTTTAGCTCACTATACCAATGTCAGACCGGAGGGGGGAATCCCTGCTGGAGGCCCACACTGGAGCTTACAGGAGCATGCAGCAAGGTTCTCTGTAAAATGAATAACTGGCCTCAGTGGGAATTAAAGCACATGTAAAAAAAAAAAACGGGCTCCAGGTGTTCAGCCAATCAGGGCTCGCCAGGCTGTAAGACCCGGTTTCCCTTTACTTGCTTTGACAGACGCCACTTATTTTAATGGCACACCCATTAGACGGTATCACGAATCTGCTTCAGTGGATCATATGAGCAGAGAGCGGACGGACAGGTTAGAGTCCGAGCAGGACGAGTCCAGCTCTCTGCTGTTTGCATCCGATAGGCCCTCTACGGTTCCTGCTCTGCCACACATTTCATTAGAAACCCGTTCTGAGTCTGTGCCAAGTCAGGGCGCACGCTCACAGATCATGTCATATGCCTGAGTTTGCATCATGCTTTATTCATATAAAAACCTACCTGGACGTGTTTTCCGGGGAGTTTATGTGTAAAACTGCGAAATAGCTCCTGTCCGCCCCCTTTATTTTTGTTTTGCCGCCTCAGAATATTCTCGCTGTTTGGATCTCTTCAGTCTGACGTGTTCTTCGGACCAAAATCCCCCCCACGGTGAAGCCGCTGTGTCGTCCTCATGCACGGAGAGGCAGGTCCCAATAAGCCTGCTCGATATTGGCTCAATTGGATCAAACCGGCCAGAGGTGATCGCCTTTCGTCCTCCTCTCCTGCCTTGGGCGCCCTCCTCCCCGGATCCTCCCAGTCTGACGGACTGACCGGGTCGCAAAAGCTGTCAGTGACGAGGGAGGGAGGGGGGTCGGTATTTTAAGGTTGCACCCTCGGTAGAGATGGATCTTCTGAGCCCGTCCGCACGGCGGCTCTCCCTCCTCCTGCAAGCCGTGAATCAGCGCTCTCCTCCTCCTCCTCCTCCTCCTCTCTCCGCTGCGATAGCGCAGGAAATCTACGATGTCGCTCCTGTAGGTGCAGGCTCTAGCTGTGAACCCTGCTCGCCGGATGTCTTCTGTGCAGGAATGACACGCTGTGATTTCTATTAAAGACAGTTTTCTCGTCAGGAACGCGCTCAGCTGTGCAGGAGGCTCTTTAAGTTGCGTGCGCTGTGAGCTGGACTTTGCGCACCATCGGAATGACCGCGCTCCTGCCTCCTGCGCGCTGCCTCCCAGCCGGGTTCTGGAGCTTGCAGCCAGCAGTGGATGCTGAAAATGAGTTCGATCTATCTCATGATTGTCATATACGGATAATGAATATTTAGGCCTCCTCTCAAGCAGTAGAGGTGCGAAATGGTTGCGCCCTTACAGCCCTCCGCCCCCCATTTCTAAAAGTCACACAGACTCGGTTAGGCGCGCAACTACGTCACCATCAGCTGAGAGAAGAAACCTGCAACACAAACCATGAATCTCATCCAGACCACAGCCCACTGCTGCTCCAACTGAGGGGGAGGCAGGGAGGCAGGGGGAGGTTAGAATTCTACCACAAATAAGGTGCACGTTTACTCCAGATGCTGCTAATTCTAAAATAAACGGCAGAAGGAGGATGATCACTCAGTGAGTCACTGACATTTATTCTGGCCACATGCCATCAATACCAGACGGGAAAATACACAAGCTTAATGGATGCAGAGATGGATATAAGACTCTAATCTCATGGCAGTTAATTTGCATCTTAATGAGAGTAATAGGGCCATTGTAGTTAAACAGCCAGCAGGCTATTTAACATTAAACACAGCTTAATCCATGCTTTCAGCTCATAAATGTAGTTTCCTGCCCACCCTCACCTGAAAACAGACAGAAGTTTTAAAGGTGATTAAAACCACAAAGCGCCCTCCTGTGGTGAAGGGAATAAGTGCATGTAAAAACAAAAAAAACTCATCACCGTGGTGACCGTCTCTCTCTGTAATAGACTGTCAGCCTGTCCCGGACCATCAGACCACTGTCAGCTGCGATATGGCTCCAGCCCCCTATGACCCTGTAACACTGGACAAAGCAGGTTAAGGAAATGGTGCAAGTACTGAGCTATGAGCTGTGGTCAGAAGAAAGGAAGGAAAAAGCAATGTAACCTTTGATCTGCAAAATATAATCAAATGAAGTGAACATCCAGGAAGCTGCACTATAAGAGCATCACATGCATAAACTTTGTGGTGCTGTACAACCTGGACAAGCTGACAGGACAGGCCCCCAAAGACAGAGGCAAAGCACGGGGGATGTCGAAGCTGCTGCTGTCACCACCTCTGACAACAGCATCATAGAGTCAACCATTAGCAGTTAATCAATAATGAATGATCACTACACCATGCAGAGACAATATGAAGAGACTCAGAGAAGAGTCCTGTCCTTTAGGGAGGGAGCGGCCCTATATGCAAAGCAGGAAACATCCATTGGATCCGATTTTAATTACTGAGTCCGGCACTGTGGTGCAGAATCTTATTAGCCTGTTCAGATTTCCATGCTTGTTAAACTCAAATATGAAATTGAAAAACAATCACTTGCCAAATGGACAAGGATGGGGGGGGGGGGTGTGTTTCTGTCCAGGCAGCCCCCACCAGCCCCCACCAGTCCCCCGCAGCCACCCTCCACTCCTCTCCGTGTAATGCAGTAATTAGCATGGAGAATACGGTTGGGTTTTTAATGAAGTTTTCTTATCTGCAGGAAGAAGGGTGGAGGCTGAGAATACGCTGGACAGACCGGCGTGCAGGCTGTTACCTGCAGCCAGCATGCAGCGTATGATTGGAATTCGATGCCTCTCTCATCAAAGTCCTCCATGCGCTGTGATGATTAATGGATTAAACGTGTAATCAACACAGCAGGCCTGCTCGTGCGTCCCACTCAGAGGAGCAGCTCGGTTGAAAGTTGAAGCCTTAAAACTGACGGATGCCATTCAAATCAGATCAGTTTCATTAAAAACATCTGGCATGCAGCAGCAGAGAATGTGGAGCAGCAGCACAGCACAGGAACAGTTGCTGCATTCGCATTGTGTGATTTGTGTTTCCTCTTCCTTCGCTGCACGTGCTGATAATTTGTAGTCTTGAGCTGTAACAACTTCAGAAAAAATACATAAAATCAGCGAGGGCCCGGCTGGTGAGAGAAACAGGAGGGGTCATGAGGAAAGTTAACACTGACATCAGCCCTGGGCGACGTTCACTTACAGCAGTCAGTAATGAATAGTGAAGCTGTGAAATGAGAAAGGTAAAGAGTCACCTCGCATCAGGATCCAAAGGCCGCAAGGCTGGAGGGCCATTTCCTGTCCCTGTGTGTGTGTGTGTGCACAGGGTGGTGTCAAGGTGGGGGTCTGACACAAAGCAAAGCAGCAAGGCCCTCCTTATTGCAACGCCATGTCACGAATGATTATCCCCTCCAAGCTTGCTTCCATTTTTATGACCTTAAACTTTCAAGTAGAAAAACCATGCAGCATCTTCTTATAAAGAGCAGCTCAGACCAACATTTGTTACATTTTGACTTCATTTTGAAGAACTTTGAAGCTGAAACATGGTCGAACTGAAGAATCTGAGCAACTTTGACAAGAGCTAAAGCGGTGACCCAAAGCTAAGCAGCGTGCATGTTGAGAGAGAAGGATGGTCAGATCCATGGAGGAGCTACTGTAGCACGGAGGACAGGTCACATGTTGACCCCTGTCCACCTCTGAAGCATCAGAGAAGGACAACGGAGCAACAGAAGGAAGCCTTTCCTGATCAATCTAAAGACTTCAAAGAAGCGCCAGCAGGATGCACTATGGGAAAAAGACGACCTGACAGAACACACACCTGGATAACCCTCCAGTGGGGAAACTCAAAGGCTCTACATCGGCTCTACATACATAGATATACACGATACTTGAAATAAATTGATTTGGGCCTTAAACAGTTTAGAAATGGTGAAGCGACTCTGCCATTTGGACTCATCTCACAAACCCACACAGCTTTGGCAAATCTACATGACGGCCTGTCAACAGAGCCCACTGGGACCATTTCTTTGGTAAAAAAAAAATCCAGGACATGGTTCCAGGAAAAACACATGGCTCCTGGGACTACCAGGACTGAAACATCTCTGAAGCTGGACAAATGAAGGGAGAACATGTTTAATAAATAAATCCTGCAGTAGAGAGATAACGTGTGTGGCATTCAGCCAAACACCATCACTGTCATCCCATCAGCCGGACGGACATGCATGGGCTTAAACAGGTAATTACACTGAGAAGAAGAGCTAGTTATTTTTCATATAATGTGCTGTAACCTTTGCCAGCCTGCACTAATAAATCCTCTGCTCAATGACAGAACATAAACACGCAGAGAGCAGAGCACAATGTATGGACTTGAGACCCCTATACAGCGAGGACGGTCTATGGAGAGAGCCACTTCTGCAGCCGCAGCTATTGGAGCTGAGCATTCAGGGGTTCATTGGTCCGGAATATAATTGCAGAGGAAGATGAGTGAGAGAGGGATTAACTGCACCGACTCCGTTACATCAGAGGGACAGAACACAGAAGACAAGCGCAGGACACTGGACTCGTCCACTCATCTCCCTCGTGCCTTATGGTGCTCGCTGAAAGAAAGAAGGAAGGATCAGAGTCCAAAGAACCCGAGAGGTCAGCCTACGATCGCGTGCCGACCGACCCCGCCCGGGCCTGAACCCTCCCCTCCCCTCTGCCCAGTGGCCACGTCTCCATGGCAACATGTGGCCCCTGCCTCGGTCGCGGGGAAGAGTGGAAGTGATGGCGGCGATCTGTGCGCGTTCCGTCTGGCTCATTATGTGGGGAATGAAGTGAAACAGCCAGGGGGTGCATTTGTTCTGCGTGGACTACCCCTCAGCTGCCAAGCGTCCGTCTATTTATAGAAATGAAATGAAAGAGAGAGAGGGAGCCGAAATAAAATAAGCACAGGGGCCATTTCTACACTCACTCCTCTGCCCCCTCCTCCATGTACAATACCTCGAGTTTTTTTAGTGGTTTGGTAGCTCTCTGTGACATTTCACTGAGTCAGCAGGGTGAAGGTTAAGGCTTCCCACAAGCACAGTTTTTAGTCTTTGTCTATTTGATACACAAATGTCAGATATTTTCATCATTTCAGCTCACGAGGCAGAGAGAAGCCATCAGCCCATAATTAACAGTTGATTCACGGGATATCATCACACTGTTTATAAAGACCGAGCACAATGTTACAGTGCCAGTCCAAAGAGGAGCAGGCTTCAACATGGGTGTTTGTATATAACCGTAAATTATCCAACCCGGGTGGAGACTGAAGTACAGAAAGGTCTCCAATCTCCAGTGTGCTGTATATAGAGGTGCAATTAAACACACCATCTCAGCCAGAACTGCTCTTTAATGAATAAAGAATTTAATATGTGAAATAATGACGAGTTTAATATGTTTGTGGTTGTATAGTTAAAAAAAGTCGCCATAAAATGACAGAGAAGCTTGTTAAAGATGGGAGAGGTTTGATCTTTGCAACCAAACAGAAACTAAAGCCAAGAAAACTTTGTTTTTTTTTAACATATGAAGCAGCTTTTCTCTTCATAAGCAATTGACTAATGGCTTGGTTACCATTTATGTGCAAAAATGAAGTAATAAATATCTAAAAGTCTTCCCATCGGCCTGATTTAAAGATTAACTGGAGGGATTCTACGAGGAATGAAAGATATATAATTTTCTGGTACGATGGAATGATCGTGTCTAATCTTGGTGAAAAATGTCTACTTGTGAGATAATACCACTGGTAATTAATCATCATCTGGAGTGAGTGTGTGTGTGTGTTTGGGGGGAAGGATTTCATTCATCACGGGCCAAAAAGGACTGAGAGCTGCGTGTTTCCACGTCAGAGCTGTGAGGATCTGCCAGGAGCCTCTTTGATTTGAAGCATTATGATCCAAACTGACAGGCCTGCACATTAAAGGGGAAGAAGTTCAGATGATACCGGGGCCCCCTGAGCTGGACAGGGGCCCCTGGAACAGTCCTGGTTTGCACAGAACTCCAAACTTTGAACCAGCTACATGACTCAAGTCTCTTCGACTTCATTAGTTATCCTGCTCATCAAACAACGTGGTAAATATTGAATTTGATTTGCCTTTTTTTAGCCTCGTCCGATGAATATTTCACTACGTTTTCTTGCATTTTCGAATGAAAAATTGAACAGCACGTGAAGGGGAAGATCTTTTTCAAATTAGGACTCCAGCTCGTCATGCATCCGGACAGCTCACTTACAATAGCAAAGCCCTCCAGGCTGACCCAGTTCGGCCTCTTATGACTACACCCCCGGTGTATCTCCATAATAAAACGGTACTGTACTGTTAACATGCCTTTTGCTTCAGCGCCCTTTAGTCCTCCTTCACATGGTTCACTTGAAGCCGTGCTCTACAGAGGAGCTGTGAGGCTGTACGGCCTAGCTTGCACAATTAGTGAGCTTAGGGATGGTTCACCGAGCAACAGAGCCGGATAAACACTATATGATGTTCACCGAAGAAGAGGAGGTTAAGAAAGAAACGGCCAAGAAAGTGCAACATTCAGTGGAAAGCGTAGTCATCTAATAACCTCATTTTACACACCATTTTGTTCTGAGAATGAAGATTTCCTGCAGTGAAACCAGCAGCAGAGCTACACGCTAATACAAGCAAGATAACACGCTCCTTCTCTCTCTTCTTTGGGATACAACCAGGGTTTATTCAACCCTTAACGTAACAGTAGTCACATTAAAAGGTTCTCATGTCCTAGTCCGTGTTCTAAACTGTACGTTTCATAATCTGCACCTTTAAATTCTAATGAGAATCCCCGCCCCACTCAGGCAGCTGCAGAAGGTGAACATCACCTCCCTATCCTCACTATAGGGGGCGCTGTTGGAGGGAACCACACTGCATACAGTACATGATGTTCCACCTTACACACTAACATGGAAAACAGGGGTGAGAAAAATCCCCTTGTGATGTCATAAGGGGCTGCATACAAGGATATCTTTTTGATTGATGAAGAAAGAAACGAGGGGTTCCCAGTGTCCCCATAAGCACAGGAGTTATTCAGACCCTCAGCAGCCATCTTGAGTCATTCTTAAGATTTGTTAAATTGTAAACATGGCGGTTGTTACCCCATCAGTACTTGCCCTCCGAGAGCTCCATCATTAGAGATTAGTGGCTGAGCATGCTAGCTGTTGCTATTTAGTGCTAAACACAAACACAGCTGGTTCTAAGGGAAATAAATATGCAAATTCTTCCTCTGCTCAGCTAACCTTGCACTATAATCCAAAGAAGAGTTCAGACGGGTTTATTGACATCAAACTCGATATTTCTCAGAACCCTTGCTGCACTTCAGGAGCATATCAAACCGGCTCAGGAGCAGCAAGTGGAGCATCCACCTCTGACATGTGGCCCTGCTACATTTAGGAACACCAGACATTTCTTATGTGAAGCCTTGATGTGATCTGCTAATCCCGTGGAAATGCTTGATTACTCTGCTTTGTCATTCAGATGTATTTTTGCGGATTAGAGGTGAGCGGCTCAGTCTGTGACGAAGCAGCGCTCAGAACAAGATGTATTTTTGTTCAACCTGTGCATAAAAACAGAAACATAATCCGTACATACGAGCCGCTGTTTGTTTGCTGAGCATTAAAGCAAAAACTCACGAACATAAACATCCCTTCTGATGTGCGCACCTTAATATTCATTACAACTCATTTCACAGCTGAATGAGGCGAGGCATTACATATGTTATCTGTCATTCACCTACACATAGAAACACACACACCAATCTGAAGACATTGCTGCACAAAGCACACATCGTTCTTTTGCTTTTCAGAGGAAAAAAACAAAAAAAGCAAAAAAAAGACAGGGTAATGCTATTTCCATTATAAATGCAATAAATCCACCGCATTGCAAAGTAATAACTGTCAGAGTAACAGATCACTGTGGAGATCTATAAAGCCTGAGGAGAAGGGCTGGACTGTTATTTATTCTTTTACGCCTTCAACTGGTAAATCAATGCAATGCCATTGTAAACAAAGACTCGCCACGTCCATGGGCTTCTGTCACAAACACAAAGAAAGCACAGGTAGCACTTAAGATCAACAGTAATAATTTATTGAGACATCAGAATAATGAACTGACATATTTCCTCTCTGCACGACACAGATTTGCAGCACACTGGCTGTTTATTACAAACTCATGATCAGGCTGAAGGCAGCCATTTATGTTCCTCTTTAAGAAGAAGACCAACCTTCCTCCTGTGGCATCAATTCAACCACAAGTACTCCTGACTGTGTTACAAAAACAAGAAGCCGTGTCTACCACCATGTCCCAAGACTGAAGAGTCCTCAGCGCTGTCACCGCCCTCCATCCTCATGGTGGGGGGGGGGGGGGGGGGGGTCAATCTGCGGTCCGCTCAGAGCTTCACTCCGTTTTGCTCAGATTGCTGCGCTGCTGGTCCTGGAACTCTTTGGAGTCCTCCCAGGGACGAGGACCACGGATGTTCTTCCATTCGTCCAAGTTCACCTGCTTTAACTTCTGCAGAGAGACGGGAAAAGAACACAGGAGGATGTGAGATTTAAAAATCAGAATGAATCACATTCATACTGTGACTCAGTACAATTGCCAAAAATTGTAGCTCTGCATTTCTTTTCTTTAAGATGCAACAAACTGCTGCACGCCAAGCTGGCAGAAACAGGCCAGAACAGCCAGAACAGCCAGAACAGCATGCTAGTTAGTGATCTCCAAAGTGCAACCAGATGTGGCAGAGCCTCCTGGTACTTTTGGCACACTGACTCTGACATATTTTTCTCATACTAAACAGTGCAACTGATAACGAGTTCTCTCTTTACCTCATACTCCTCCTCCAGCATGACCGACTGCTTCTGGGTGTTCACTTTAGCCTCCAGTGAGGGATCCAACTGAGAGGAGAAGAGAAATATAAAGAGCAATGAGCAAAGAGGGGAATTCATGGAAAGACTCTCATCACAGAAATTACAAACACTAAACGAGATGGGAGAAAGTTCTCACAGCTGCTGCTGCTATGGCAACATTCATCTAAAGCTCACCTCTCCAACCTCTTCATATATTATTTCGTTCTTTAATGTATAAATAATGACATCTGCAGAAGAGGTGAAGTTACTACAAAGAGGCGCCGAAGATATTTTTCTCACCATCGTCAGCCTCTCCAAACCTGGAGGGAGCGTCCAATTTACTCAGAATATTCAGCTTGATTTGGCCTCACCGTCACTGGGCTTAGTAAAAAATGAAATTCTATGTCCAAGGGTTTTAGGAGAGAGAAGTGAGAGGGAGAGAGTCAGGTCCAATGGAGCTATCTGGATTTTGCAATTCAAATTGATTTTGCCCGAGAATAGGACAGAAATGAATCCCATTCTGAATCATTACTTTTAATGAGTTCTAATATTTCATAGCAATAATGCCGTTGTTACTCATGTGACTGATGAGTTTCATAATTCCATGATTGATTTTTAATTAGACCTACATTACTACGACTAATAACTAAAATACAGAATACTTTGCAGCCTTCAGACCAGGGAATCTGTACGATGCCCGTTACAGAGGGGTTAATATCTGTACTTGAACCTCACAGACAAATTAGGAGCATCACAAAAAAACCTGAGCAAGTAAAACAATAGGGCTTGAAGTTCATCTTTGCCTGCAGGCGAAATTAATTCATTGAGGAGAAAATGCAAATTGGATCACACAGCGACTTACTCCGTGAGAGAAGTTTCAGTGACCTAAGTGAGCAAATATCTATGAGAACAAAATGGCAGATTACAGACCTGATTAAACACCGGGACAGTGGCTTTAATCATGCGCATTTTTTTACAACTGTTTAGATATTCAATGCATCAAATTACATGTGCGCACACACACACACTGTGCACAGAGCTGAATCTGAATCGCTGCTCCACAGGGTCTGAGAGGCTCAGTTGTGCTGCAGGCCATGGCAGAAGAGAACAGAGTGTGTGGGGTCTGTTGCACAGGCACAGAGCCAGAAGCACCATGCCTTACTCCACCACCACTATCATCTTCTACTGTCTGCTGTCTAGTGCCACCTCAGATGGGCAGTAATAAGAAAAGATGCCCCCCCTGCCATCTGGCTCCCAACCAGATGACACGCATCAGCGTTTGTCACAATAAAATAGCACAGAACAGCTACTTCTGCCCTCACAGCCAGCTCATCACACTGTAACGGCTTCTAATAAGACGTCGGTCTTCTGTCATTTTAATGAATTGGTTGTCATTTACTGAATTACTGGAGCTTGTTCTCATGTCTTGCTCTTGTTCCGAGTCACTCTAAATGGGTTAGAAAAGCCCATCATGGTGTACGCCTGCAGTGCCTCAATGAATTTGACAAAGTATCAAATTCACATTCTTAACTGTGTCAAATAAGTCAAAATAGACCCTGTGAAATATGATCAAAAGAAGTTAAAACCTTGCATGTGTATTATTTTTTACATGGTCCAGACGAAATTTTGAACCCAGGTGCAATTATGGTTGCAACCACTAGGAGGAGTATTTTCACAGAGACTGCCTTCACCCTTATATTTTCCTTAGGTTGAACCTATAGTTTAACATATAGGCAATCCTTGGTTGAATATTGACAATGAATTATTTCAGATTATAACAAATGTAATGTGCAACACTATACACTATACTAACAAACCTTTTTTTTGATCCTCTGGGCATCATATCGGATTTGTGTAAACTCTCGCAGGCCAAAGGAACCACCGACTACCAGCAACTGAAATCAGACAAATCTGTGGTTAGTTAACTCTTTGACTGACTTAACAGTTAATTTGTTTGTTTGTTTTTTTAAGGGTGAATTGAGTTTTCACAGTGGATTATTAAAAGTTAAGCCAAGTTCTCTTTAATTTATAAGTTACACATGCACTAAACATTAATTAGAAGTCCATCAATGCTTCCAGTCAAAAATACTTTAATCAACAACCAAGCAGTGAAAATTAATGAATTTGAATCCCATCCTTTCCATATATCTATCAATGTAGCAGGCTATAAATATCATACAGAGCTGTAATATGTGTTAAGGTATTGATAGTATTAAAGTATTAGCCTGTCTGAACCTGTATATTACAGTGATGTAACCTGGCATCTAAACTCAAAGTGGCTGTGGTTCAAACTACTGTTTTGATCTGTTGCAAACACTAAAATGATCAAAAGTTAAAATATTTACGTGCCTCAAACGTAGCTCCAGAATACGACGTCATTGTAAAGAAATTCAGGAGCAGAGAAATACATTTAATACTACCGTTACATTGGTAAAATAATGTCTGACAGAAACGTGATGTATCCACAAAGCTGCTAGCTAGAAAGTCTGAACAGCGCTGGCTCGTCCACATCGTTAAATATATATAAACGTAAAGAATAAAAGTTACTTACAAGCATGGGGAGTCCATATCTGACCGTTCTGTTTTTCTGAAGCCTCCTTAAATTAAACATGATCACTGACATCAGCTACAAGCCCATTTTCCAGACGCAAACACCGAGCAGGTCACGGCTGGGGACGCGCTTCCTGGATGGGTCCGACGTGCTAAACAGTTCGTGCAGTCGCGATGAACAGTTCCGACCCGGAAAAACGCGCTTTTAAAAAACATATAGAGTAAAAATGTAACTAAATAAACATTTATATATGAAATTAACTTCAGTTCAGAAACACGAAAAGTGTGTTGTTATTGCACATGTTCAGTTTATGTTGAAAGTAAGGTTTATCGGCAGAAATGTATCATAATTATCCAAGAACGTTTCTTACCATGTTTGCAGTGATTGGTTTCACGTTCCACTGACCCACACCTCACTTTATTTTTTTATAGCATGATTCACTCTTTGTGAGCATGCGCCGTGTTTGGCTGACGTTATTTCCGGATTACCTACCAGGTGATGAGGCAGATCCAGATCATATCTTAATTGTTAGATTTAGCCTCTGTAATAAACTATTAAAACCAAAATATAGAATGGCAGCATTATTATCATGTTTCTGAATAATTGTTATGTACCATATGTATTTAAAAGTTTATATTTTAAGTTTTTACATGCTCTAATGGGAGTTGTATTTATCTTTTTTTTAATGTAAGGATAAATATATATATATATATATATATATATATATATATATATACACATATTTTTATAACAATGATATTTACAGCTAACTGCCTTAAATACACTGAGTGTAAATGTTTTAAGCCATCACCGATCCCTGCAGCAAACAGAAAAAGAAGAGAAAGTATAGCAATTTTTCTTTATTACAATTTCTGTCTTATTTTCAATCAGGTGAAGAAAAATACTTTTTTGTTCAGTATAATAAAATATGTTAACTTTATTTTTTATGAAGAAAAACAATGACAACAAGAAAATAAAAACAGAAACATTTCTCGGCTCTCCCTCTTTGTAAACCCGGAGAGCTGCTGCTGCTGCTGCTGCATTGCGTGGGAAGCAACGGAGACAAAGAGTGAGGGAGCAGTGAAGAAGCTGGACAGGTGGGAGGAGAGGCAGAAGGGAGACGCGGGATAATGACGAAAAAGATAAGGCCAGAGACGTACAAAAACAACATGAGCATAGAAGAGGGCAGGAGTGTGGTGACGGGGGAAGTCGGAGGATGTGGCGGCGATGATCAGAGCGGGTAGGCTGGTGGTCCCGAGTCCGGACGACTGACAGAGTGTTCAGAGGTCGCTCTCTCCATACAGAGCGGTGGAGAACGACATGTAGTCGAGGGCTCCGGGGACACCGTCGGGGCCGGTGTAAGGGGCCATGCGGGCGATGCAGTAATCAGCCTGGTCTGGAGGCAGCTCCCGACGCAGCTCATCAGCTAAGATGTAGTTCTTCAGAGAAAAACGTCACATATTACACATCAGAATAAACACTGAACAAAGATGTGTGTGTTAAAAAAAGAGCTGTATTATTTATTAAATGGAGCTTAATCAATGACACAACACTGTACCTTGTCCCCTGCCAGGATCTTGAAGGAGGCCATGACCTGGTCTGCAGTGTCCGTGTCGGCCGTCTCGCGGGACATGAAGTCGATGAAGGCCTGGAAGGTAACGACTCCCATCCTGTTGGGATCCACTATGCTCATGATGCGGGAGAACTCGTTTTCACCCTGGAGGCAACAGAGAGGAGAGGCGTGAAGCTCAGTCGACATGGCGACCATCCCTACGGCAACAGGCTAAAAAACACTGATGAGACGTCATATTGCATATAAGGGAGTCTTAAGTATTAAACCATACCGGTAATCCACTTTTATCATCATCTATTTATTACCATCTGTGACCGGACTTGTCAATTGCACACAAACAAGTGTTCATGCTTGAAGAGTGCTCACGGCTTTACCAGGTTGTAACCCATGGAGATAAGGCAGGCTTTGAAGTCGTCAGCTTCCATGATTCCTGTTCTCTTCTACAAGGTCAGCGAAGGACAAACGAAACCAGGAAGAGGAGGGAGATACAGAGAAGAAAGAGCAGGGACAGCAGAGGAAGTCACATGAAGTACAAAGGAGGAAAAAAGAGCAGGGTTCAGGGAGGAATCCACAGTCGTCAAGGGTGGGAAATCCCAAAGAGGGGGGAGTAAAGATAAGAGTAAAGGGGGGGGGGGATGGAAGTATAAAGAAAAAAAAAAGAAACCAGTTAAACCCCTCAGTGCGGTGGTGTGGCTACGATTAAGTACCTGTGCATCGTTGGCGATATCGAAGCCCAGGCTGATCAGGCAGGCCTTGAACTCCTCTGCGCCCAGAGCGCCCGAGTGGTCCTGGGGTGTGGGAGGCCAGTGCCAGGCGGGGCGTCGGGGGCCACAGGCCATGCAGCAACACATACAGCGGTGTCAGTGACGGTGAGGGGAGGGGAGGTGAGAGGAGGAGGAGGAGGAGGAAGAGCACAGGGAGGTGGGTGAGAAGGTGGTGTTGGTGGAGGAGGAAGTGCACCATGCACAGGTGGGACAGGGGGTGGGAGTGGAGGTGAGGGAAGAGGTGGTGGGGGGAGCATGCAGGGGAGATAGAAAAGAGAGAACACAGTGCATATTCATTAGGATCTGGCAGGTGAACACACGGTGGCAGCAGTGCTGCCATGCTGGGCCAGGGCATTCAGAGGCGTTAATGTGCAGTGTGGCAGCCAGACTACAAGGCCTGTGGTGAGGTTATTCATATCGTCGATGGCACATGTACTTAACAACACAAAATACGTCCTTGACAGTCTTCGTACAAGCAAAGACATCACAGTAAACACAAAGCATCATATACTCATGAATTACTGATTATTTTCTTAAATAAATCCATGTACTGACCTCAGTATAAATAAATCTGATTATCCAGTCAATAACCTAACCTTTATATTATGTTTAAATTATGTTATAAGATAAAATATGAAACAAAGGCAAGACGAGGTCCATTTCTGAGCTCTAACTGTGTCAGTGTCCTGCAGTATTGATCTCGACAGGGCAGTTGTGGAGGAACATATGAGGTGATAAATGAACCTCATCCATACTCGGAGCTGCTCCCGACATGTCTGACCCACTAAGCTCTGAAAATGTATGAACGTACCTAAACTTAGTAAGTAACCCCTTCACACACACACACACACCCTGATGCATTTCACACTCAGTCAGTGTCTTCTGGTTTAAAACTGTTAGGCAGGACGTGATATTCTCACCTCTTTCCTTTGCTGATGAGATCTAAATATCACAAAGTGGAGAAAAGTCTCATGTCTGTATAACGTAAAGGCAGATGGTAAGATTTAGCTTAGCACTTAGCATTTAGCTCTCAAAACCAGCAGACTCAAATATGTCACAACATCCAGCCGAATCACTGCTTTCTGTACGGATGAATAACAGCGTTAGTTCACTTTCATGCAGATTAAGATGCTTCATTTTGTTTCCACTGTTTAGGCTCAGCTAAGGTGACACTTTTCTAGCTTGTTTCAATTGAAACCAAGGATTTCTCAAGGTCACGACTATATATTTATAGACCTCTGGAACACTAGCTACCTGGAGCTACCGTCAACCAGTCAGATCAATAACTCACCAAAGAAGGAACCTAAAAGCTAGCAGGTAGCGGTTAGCATCTTTATGTACCAAGACAAGTGCTCAGTTCATCACAGGATGCTGAGCCACTCAATCCTCCCTATACAAGCACCTCCAGCCAATCCGCATCAGTTCAGCCTAGTGCATGCCCCTGAGTGCAGGATGAGTCATCACCGTGTCGTTTTAGACCCAATGGGTCATTTAGTGCAATATCTGAAGATTTAAATCTTTCTGTACACACTTGCTGACAGCGTCCCGAGTCCCTTCAGATCAAATCAACACGTCTGTCTGTAAACCAGCAGCGCAGCGTCCTGGGCTTTGTGTTTGCACACTGACTGCGAGTACTGACCCTGTCGAAGTGGTTGAAGGAAGCCCGGAACTCGTTCAGCTGCTCCTGGCTGATGCCCTTTGCATCTCGCGTCAAGATCTGGTTCTCAATTTCATTGATGGTGCGGGCGATGGTGGTGAGTAGCTGCTCCCAGCCCACACGGATGTGCTGCAGAAGAGAGAGGAAGACAGAGAGTAAAAATGGTCCTTAGCTGCATGCAGACCATTTCATGTCATACGTTTCCTTCCCCAGCTGATCCTGAATATGTGCCGACACAACAGATTTAAAACGGGTGAAAAAATTCATGTTGGCCAGTAAAAACAATTCTTGGCAGGCTTCAGCTTACAGCACTTGGCTGATGAGACTGAAAGTTAATTTTGTACACTGGAGAGTGAGTGGTAACCTGGCATATCACAGAAGCTCTGTATCACACCCTCGGCTTGGCTGTGTGAACACGGTTTAGTGCTTTGTAGGAAACCCTCTGAAACTGAGACGACATGCAGCCAAGCCGACCCCCTAGCATGCGTCTGTGTACCTCCATGGTGTAGTTGGTGTGCTTGTTGTCGAAGATGAGAGCTTCCTGAATGAGCTGGTGGTCTCCCTCCAGCTGGTCGATCTTTGGCTTGTAGTTGACGATGCTTTTCTCATACTGGCGGAGGTGTGTCAGCTGGTCCTCCAGGGTGCCGTGCATCTCGATTGAGATGCGACCGATTTCCTGAGCAGACGCAAACAACAGTTTCACATCACTGCAGGCTTATTCTGTTCCTGCACCTCAATGAAAACATCACAGTCTGACCTGCGACATGTGCACTTAAATTAAACGGTCGACATAATGTATTCGGTTGTGTTTTCTGAACCACAACTCTGTAATAAATGATGGAGTATTTGTGTATCTTCTTAAGCCTGTAAATAATGTGACTACTAAAACAGTAATAAATGCTTAAAGTGCAGAACAGTCAGCAGTGGAGCTGCAGCGCTGCACTGGCCGGCCTCATTCTGAACCTGTAATGTGGTCATGTGTCTGTTGGCTCCGCTCAGCAGCACTGACCTCCATCTTGTTCTGGATCCAGGGCCCGATGACATTGGCCTGGTTGGCGAACTGTCTGCGCAGACGCTCGTTGTTCTGCTGCCGGGCGTGCTCCTCGATCAGAGCCTGGTCGCGCTGAGGCACCAGCTGCCTGACCTGCAGTGTGACAGAAGTTCACCTTAACATTCTTTATTCATCCAGATTTGGGGTGGCAGGAACAGATTTTGTTTCTTTTTGTTGCTTCATATTTTCTATATGTTGAATTATTAAAAGTACAGAAAACACGCTCTCATTCTTCTTTGTGTATTTCTGCAGACTTTAATTATTCACATGATTGTGTCTCATCAATAATTCTGTTTTTATTTCTATAAAGCTGCACTGACTGTGCGGAAACAGGCTGGAGAGGAAAAGTTTCCTGCATTTACTCTGATGGCGTTACCTTGTCCCATTTGGCGTTAATCTCCTGCGGGTTGATGGTGGTGTAGGGGTTGGTTCCGGCCATATTCACATGATAGGTCTGCACAATTTTGCCAATCTCGTTGTGAATGCCCAGGATGGCCAGGCGCTCCTTGTCGGCCTCTGGCAGCGTGGCTTTGAACTGCTCGTGGGCCGTGCTTAGTCCCTGAGACACCGAATGAAAACATCTGTTGAACGACGGAAGCGCTCCGAGGACCTTTCACACCCTGCTGGTTTCTTCAGGGTTGTTTTCATTGTATAGTACATACACGCACATTAACACTCATTAATTATTTTAAGTTTCTCTCCAGAGCTTTCAAACTTTCAAACAGCATATCTGACATTTTATAAAATGAAGTCTGCTAAATGTCCTCTTTGTATGTTCATCTCCTCCATTGCTCACCTGGATTTCTTCGATGGTGTGGACGATAAAGGTGTCCTGCAGGTCCTCCATGGCGCCCTCCATCCAGTTATTGAAGGGAGCCGCTCTTTTGGCAAACTCAAGGTACAGTTGGTCGATGGTTTCCAGCAGCTTCTCGGTTCTCTGTGGAGCATAAGAAAATGAGTCATAAACCCACAGGCTGGGTGTCTAATTCAAGAATTCACTGATGGTTCTTTCATCTCCGGAGAATTTTATATGTTTAAAAATAAAACAAGGTCTTTCCACAGCCGCTCAATAAATGTATAATTCTCTTTTCTTTGGGCAAGAAGGACAGAGAATTTCAAACTGAGAGAAGCTGAAAGTAATGTGACTCTTCATTAAGTTGTTTAGTTTCCCCTCCCAAGAGTCGCACTCCACCTGCAGGGCCTCGCTGCGTTTCTGGGTCAGAGCTCCCAGTGCGTCCCACTGGTCGCAGATCCGCTGGCAACGGGCGTTTACACTGGGGGAGTCGTAGTAATCCAGCTCACTGAAGCAGAAAGCAGAACACAAGAGGTTCATTACCCTGACCTGCATCACGCTAATCATCTCTCTTAGATCATTTTGCTCCGGCTGTGTGCTTGTTGGTCTTGATATGTTCTTTTAGTTTGATCACAGAGAAACGCTTCATGTTTTTGGTTATTAAATCTCTGCTGACTGATTGTCACTCTCACTTTAACTCCTGTGCGATGGCAGCGATCTGCTCCACGCGGTCCTGGTGTGCGGCCAGGTCACTCTCAAAGGCCTCGTGTTTCTTCAGCAGGGCCTTGATCTCTGACAGAGAGGCCGTCTCGTAGTCCCGCTTCTGCAGCATCTCCTCTTTACCTGCAGAGGCAGACACGGGAAATGATGCCAAAATGACCAGAAACATGTCTCGGGAGGTTTGACCTCAAACCGCACCTTCAGTCCAGGCTTCATGGATGGCCGCTTTCTGGCGGAATTTCTCTGCCAGGTGGTCGAGTCTTTCCAGCCTGCGGATCTCATTGAGAAGCCACTCTTCATAGCCCTTCTCTGCTCCCTCTAGATTTCCCCACGCGTTGTTGATATCCTGTACGAGGCAAAGGGGAATGTTTGAGAACATGGAGAAACAAAAGCTGTTGGAACAAAATGATCGTTGATCACCTTCACTGGCTTGATTTATGTAAATCGTATAAGACGACACACACAAGTATGCTAGCTGAATGGACTTTTCGGCATCTGCTCAAAAAGTTGTGCATACAAGAAGTTTGCATTTGAAACTTTTTCTGCGACTTACCGACACCATCTTCCCCTCCGAGGGCATGAAGGCGGGCCTGTTGCTGAGCCTCAGCTTGGTCTGCAGGGTGTTGAAATTGATCTCCAGCTGGCACTTCTCCTGCACTTTGGGCGGCTTGTGGAGGCGGCGATAATCTCTGAAGTCCTCTAGCTTCTGCTGCATGGCCTGCATGGTGTTCTCAGGCATCCGGTTCTCCAGCCAGGGGATGGTGCGGCGGATCCACTCCAGCAGCTGGGGTGTGTGTGTGTGTGTGTGTGTGTGTGTGTGCGAGTAAAAGTGGCAGTAAGAGGATGGAGGAGATAGAGGAAGAGCACGTTCAGGGAAACGAAGAGGAGAACCATGCAGATGAGTGGAGGATCATGGGTGTCAGAGAGGTGCAGTGGGTGTGATGGATGTGTGAAAAAAGAATACAGGTTAGCTCGTTAGCTAATTGAGTTTGTTCCTATTTTCTTGCAACTAAATCTAAAAATATTTGTTGTTTTTGCATCTAGATATCATAATTCAATTTTAAATTTAATCATAATCAATACACAGAATGAGATAAAACATGCAAAACACTCATATGTTCTGACAAAACCAGCTAGCATGTGACACTGTCTGGCTTCCTGCCGTGTTTACACCTGAGCACAAACACCCCAAGGGAGGGGGAGGCGAGGGAGTGGCTCACATAAAGGGAGGGAGAGGGAGAGAAAGAGGGAGGGGGGGAGAGAGAAGAGGTGCAGGGCTGATACAGGAGAAAAAGTGGGGTGTGCTCACATCAGTGGCCAGCTTCTCATAGTCCTCCATCAGCTGCTCGTTCTCTTGGTTGACAGCCAGCACCTTGCAGATCCTGTTGGCCGCTGTCTCTGCCTGGATGACGTGGAGGAGAGAAAACAACGTGAGGTCCACATTCTGAACCTCGGTGTCACTCAGTCATCTGTGTGTATAACTGCCTGCTGAGAGCCCCATGGAGTTAAAGTGATGTGTTTGAGTTATTTCTGCCACGCTGCTGCATCCATCCATCCACACTGCCCACAGAAGCACTCCAAGATTTCCCAAATGAGTCATTTTGGAGAAAGATGCAATAGATCAGTAACAATGCTGCTACCCAGTAAAACCAAGCCTCACTGCGTGATGTAATCTGTGATAATGTCTGTGTTGGTGTGTTAGACTGAGATGTCACCAAAATGTGCAAAGATTAATAAGCTCATGCAGCAGGATGGAGCAACACTGACAGCTCCGAAAGCTGCAACAAGGACACATCAACTTGAACCTGTCTTTAGGTGTAGGGGCACCTTCCTCTCTGCAGCACTGTCTTTTTATAGGACAGTGTGTTATTTTAGCCTCTCAACCTACATTATGGAGAACTGCAAGTGGGGAAATGAAGAGTGGAGCCGAGAACAGCCCGTCAGGAGAAACATGAGTGTCTCACCGTCACACAACACCTCTCTTTAACATGACAATATGTCGGTGAAGATAAGGTCAGGAGAAGTTCACCGAAGAAAAGTGTAAAGAGAAAATACAGACAGGAATATAAGCAGCATGCAGAAAGTCTGGAAAATCCACAGATATAAACATTAAAACCAGCACGTATGCCTGCAGCAGCGTCTCTTCAGACTCACAGCTCACAGACTGGCAGCCCTGCACTGAGGACAGCTTCCAGCCTCTTTTGTCCAAGGATCACAGGGGAAACTTGGCTCGGCCGCAGACGTGCTCCGGGGGTCTGCACAAGGAGCAGCGAGCTGCCTTAAAAGGAGAGTCAGGATGTGCAGGTCGCGCTTCTGTGAGCAAATGTTTGCACGCTGGGCCTGTTTACTGAAAGCTGGGACCCGTTTCATGAATTACTTTGTCCTGACATCAGAGGACACTGGAGGGAGCCATTATTAAGACAAACACCGCCTCAACCAATGTGGACACAGCCCCGGCTTTTCGTGTGTTATCATAGGATTTGCCTTACAAATACCCGGAGATCTTTTTAACTGTTCTTTGGCAACAGTTCCACTGGGTTCAGTGTATTACAACAACCAGGAAGTGTTCTGTCTACAGCACATAAAAACATCACGAGTCTAATATCATCACCTGATAAGGGATTAACACAGATTGGGATTAACAGCACATCAAAACTTCAAAAAACTGTTTTTAAGAACATAAAACAAACAAACAAAAAAAGATGCTTGGGGTCGTTAATAAATGGTTTTGCTACATACTTTGTCCAGCAGGGGGTGCTATGGCTCTGTTCTACTCTGCAGCACTGTCTGTAGCACATGGTGCTCCATCATGTATCCATGTGGAAAGCTAAGAATGTTAGCAACACAGGTAGCCACCTAGCTTCACGTCAGATCTACAGCACACAGCATTAGACGTGTTTCCGTCCCCTTTTTTTTAAAGCTCTGTTCTGGTCTCCACCAGCTTTTGATGCTAAAGTTTTGCCAAAATGCATTGAATGTTGTGCGGCGCAGGTAATGTGAAGTGGGTTTATCGTTATCAGAGTCTGAAATTACAGGTGAGAGCCTCAATCCAAAGGATTTAAAGGCTGCTTGACAACAAGACCAATCACTGAAAGTTAGTGAAGTGCTGCATGAAACTACACAAAGCCTGTTTCACACAGAGGTCATGTTTAATTTAAAACCAGCGCACACTGGTAAATTGTTTGTGTGTAGTCATTTGTGAAAATGCACAATTTTCCATAAATACTGTTTTAAAATAAGTCATAATGAGCCGTAACAGCAGAAAAAAAGCTCATTAAACAGCTCATAGAACCTCCAGAAATATCACAGAGGACATCACCTCAGCACTTATTCATATTTATGTCCCTCACTGTGTCCTTTTTCATGGCGCTCTCTAAACTGTCTTTACAGTCGATGCCTGTCAGGACACTGTTGTGCCCGAGCCACACTGACTTTTTCATTGTGGTGCTAATGTGAGGATTTCCATGTATAGACCCATCCAACAGGGAGAGTGAGAGGGATGGTGTTTATGGGTAAATGTTTCCCCAGGAGGGTGCAACCTGAGGTGTTAGGCAGAGGAGGAGGAGGAGGAGGAGTACGTGTTTCTTCACCCTCCTCCCTTCTTTCTAAGTGAAGTCTCTGCCAGTGTGTAAAACTGCGCGCCAGCCAGCGGCGGTTTCCGGACCCCGACTTCTCAGGAGATCCAGCAGCTCCATTAAGAAGTGGATCCTAATAAAGATTTTAAGTACAGCCGACTTAGCAGGATATCCTGTGTGTGTGTGATAAGTCTCTTATTATTATTCCCTGCAGTGATATTTAGAGGATTAGAAATAATGTGAGAGTGAAGCGGCTAGAGGAGAAAGGCTTGTATCGAGGATCAATATGCTGCTGAAAGAGGGCGGACGAGGCAGATCAGAGGTTTTCCCACCGGACCCGCCCACAATAAAAATGCATGAAGTCATCATGCATGAAATAAAATCATTCAGCAGATTAGAGATAAGATGTCAGACATGCGGATTTATGTGTGTTTCTTGGGCTGCTTAATGTTTTAAAATGAACTCAACGCAGACAAAGATCTCACTCCCACTAATCAAAGGTTCTTCTTAGACATTAGTTTCTCAATTGCAGGAGCAGGAGCGTGTCAGCAGTGAAAGATAATAATTAGCTTTTTGGGGGCAGGGTGTCACTGGTGGTGGGGTACACCTTCAGCTTCCATCAGACTTCCATCATTTTTGTGATCTGGCTTCTAATGGCACTAAGAGAACGAGAGGGAACCAACATACTCAGACAAACCAAAACAAAGAGCTAAAAGGCTCCATGAGGGGAACAAACTTGTATACTCAGGTGGTCACAAAACAAATAATCTGCAGCAGGTTTAAACACTGTGTTATCACATGTCAGGATCAAGTCAAAGTGTGACTGATTTGTCAATTTGAGCTTGTCCGGTCATTTTTTTTTTAAACCATTTCTCACCTTCTGTTTGCCCGAGAACGCGTGGTAGTAACACGACACATAAGTCATGACGGCCTTCTCATCTGGCCTCAAGGTGCTAATGATATCTGCCCAGGGAACAGAGGAGGGAGAGGAGAGGACAGAGAAGAGAAAAATATGCACAAGAGTAAAAGAGTGCAGAGACAAAAGGACCAGCAGGGGGCGCAGTCACAAGCCGTCTCCAGTCTACCTTAAGTTAGTTTGATCTCATCTGATTTGCAGTGAGGTGAGAGCGGGGAGTACACATGATTATTTTGTAAGCAGTGATGGCTTATTGAACTTTTGCTCTTGTTCACCAGCTGGATCTCATCTATGATGCAACCCGGAGTCCAGCTGTGGTCCTCACAGCCAGGCTCAGGCTCAGACCACGCCTCTCCACTCGCTCCACTTATAAACACAGACATTTTTGATCCGCGTTGCTTAAACACAGCTGTGGAGAAGTGATGTCTGTGCTGCAGGGCCTCTCAGATCAAACTCCGGCTCTTACATAACTTAAGAGACGGTCTCACACTTCCTGTCCTGCTTGGACGTAGCTGTCAAACTAACAGACAATCGTTCATCATCCAGCTGAGGGGGTCCGAAACGAGGAAGCAGACTCTCCGCTGAAGCCAGACGGCGCACGTCTATTACAATGAAGCAGCAGCTCGCAGCTCAGCTTTGAAGTGCCGGTTTTAATTTCATTCATTCCTCCACCCTGAATTTAAGCTGTCACTCTGAAGGCTGAATACAACCATCCATTTAAACGCTTACATCTCCCCCTCGCTGCCAGACTTCACGCTAATTTGTGTCAACCATCACTGTTATCACAGGAAATCATCCTCACTGAACTGCGCCACACACCCCGCTCTGAAGGGGGCGGATCTGTGCGACTGAACAACCAGATAGACTGGAGACACACTTGTGCTTCACTGCCTTTAAGAGATTTTTTTTTGTCCCATCATGCATGTGGTGGCGTGAACCATGCGGAAAGTAAAGGAGAGTGACCCCTGCAGGGGGGCGTGGTGCACTGCAGAGAGAGAAGGATACTGTTAGGAGAAAACACACACACACACACACACACAAGGAGGAGGGGAGTGAGGAGGAGGTGGAGGAGGAGGAGGAGGAGGAGAAGACGCTGCATCCAGGATACCTTCTGGGCGCCTGAGAAGGCGTGGTAGAAGCTAGAGACGTAGGTCATGATCGCCTTCTCGTCCGGACGGGCTGTGCCCACAATGTCTGTGGGAAAAAGAGGAGGTCAGGGAGGATGGCGGGCGGGTGGGCGGGGGAGGGAGGGATGGAGGGAGGGAGGGTTGGGGGGGAGTCGAGGTTGTTAAACAGAGAACCGTTAAATGAAGAAACAGGAAGTAGAGCTCGTCACATAAATAATATTTAGAAAAGAAACACAGCGTATCACCCTGCAGATACGAGCAGCTACTTACTACATACAGCATGATTTATTTGAAGAGAGAGAACTGAATATTTACACGGAGCAGGAAGTGGCCTTTCTCTGTGTGCACAGCTGCAAGTCTGAGCCCAAAACATACTCTTTCAGAAATCAGATAACGCCAAGTTATATACACTTTTTATGTCGTCTCTCAAACACTGTTGGTCAAATAAAGTAAAAGCAGACCTCAAGTGGCTGGAGATCATTCAAGGAGTCCAGTTCAGAGCTTCATCCACATTTAAAATATACATGTGCATCTCTGCACAGCTGGTTTATCGCTATAGAAACCAGGTGTTTTTGGTTTTTTTTAGACAGAGCTTTCGAATTTCTGAGAAAAAGTTTATTTTGGTCTTTCAGCACAGTCTGCTCTCTACATCATCATTTTTACAGCTCGACTCGCCGGCCGCTCACCTTCTGCGTCCAACATCTTGGGGATGTCCAGGTACTTCTCGGCCACGTCGAAGGCTGTGTTCAGGTTGGTCATGGGGTCATCCTGTCAACAGCCCAACCAGCACACCATCAGCTTTTAACGCCGTGAATGAAGACATACGTCATACCAAAAAGGAACAGCCTCGTTTTGAGGGAATGTGAGCGCCATCATTAGTGATAAGAGGTGCTGCTTTCCTCTGTTTCCAAGGTTTCAGTGCTACGCTAAGCTAACCACATGCTGGCAGCGGAGAGTGGAATCAATTTTCCCCTCTGACTCTCAGCAAATACAAGCAAAGAGGGATCACAACACCGCACTAGGGGAGTAAAAGTTGAGACATACAAAACATAGACAATCCTGATACAATCAATGCTACTGAACTGGATTGGAATT
Source organism: Parambassis ranga (assembly GCF_900634625.1). Taxonomy (NCBI): domain Eukaryota; kingdom Metazoa; phylum Chordata; class Actinopteri; family Ambassidae; genus Parambassis; species Parambassis ranga. Next base: position 16,063,596 of record NC_041042.1, read on the forward strand.
AAAAAAAATATAATCCCTGATTATTTGTGTCTCTTTACACACTGTGTTTGTGGTGTTAAGGTCACTCACCTTGCGCAGTTTGGCGTAGTCGATGAGCTCTGGACGGTGTCGATGAATGAGCGCACAGAAACCCAAACCGTCTTTCCAGCTGAGAGGACAAAGGAGAAAAAGAGGGGTGAGGCATAGTGAAGGCAAGGACAAATAAAAGCAGCTTCATCTTTAATCGAGGCCATTCCCCTCCGTCCGTCTCCTTAATTAGTTTCACGTAACACTCACATCATCCCAGCAGCATGTGTTAACTTTCTTTACATTTAGAGCTACTCAGAGCTGTAATGAGACAGAGCTGCAGATGTGTGTGGAGACGTTTTCCTGAACGTTCAAAGCAGAAAACGTTGGAAACTTTGAGGCTTCGGTGAAAAGTGACCCATCAAATTATTTTCAAGGACTGCAAACAGAACTGGAAACTACGGTCTGTCTGCGTTTGATGGCCACGTCCTGGAACATGTTCAGAGAAACACAAAGTCCCGCTCGGACACTCGTACACTGAACAGACGTGTGGTGCCTCAGTGCTGCTTTTTTTTCTTTTAATTTACCAGAGTCGTTCTCCTGGCGAGTGGTCTCAGTGTGACTTACTGAGGAACAGATGTGATGTGGTCCAGATTTAAAGCTGCAAAGTGTTTAGGTCACATATACTGAGTTTTTCTTTGTGAACAGTTCCTTATAGTGAGCATAAAAACACTCTTAGCTCAGTGTTGGTCTCCACCAATGCACCGCTTAAGCTTAAACTGCTGCTTCTTCAGGCTCGCAATGTGACTAAATATGAAAACAAGGAATCAGAACTGAAATGCAGGTATTACACTTTTACATGTTGTGAATATTTCAGGGTCTGTGAGGCATAAATTTGGACCAGCGGGGGTGAATACTCTGTAACAAGAGCTGCAGCAGGAGGTTTTACACATTTACAATCTGGCACAAAGTCTAAAAAGTCAGAACTAATTTTAACTTCTCTGTAATTCATTGATAAGACAGAGCGCTTGGTATTTTTAGTTTGGCCTCGCGTGTCTCATTGATCATCGGCCTTGCAGCTGAAAGCAGCATGATGAGATGCTGCAGAGTAATCTCCATCTCAATTTGGACGAGCTGCGGATGATTTACTGGAGCTTTCTGCTCGCAAGGTAACAAATTAAAGAGATGGGTTATTTAAATGTATCACTGCTGTGAAGAAAAAAGTGCCTGTAATGCACAAGAGGATCTTTTACAGGCTGATCAGCTTCTTAGAGCCACAGAGAGAAAATAATCCTGCCTCTCATCTCCTGCTATCATCACTCACAGAGACCACATCAAACGCCTGGCTTCCGCTCTGACGATCCCTCTACCTTCCCCTGAAGTGACCTCAGCCCCACCTTTATTCTCAGCTTTCATCCACATCTGAGGCTCACCATGCTCCTCCTTTAAAACCTCAGCCTGCATGGAGGCATCCTGTGACGCGGGTTCTGAACTAACCCCCCCCCCCCCTAATGATGCTAACTCATCTCTTTGTATTCAGAATTATTTGATAAAACGTCACTTCCTGTCCCTCTGAGTGCTTCTGCTTCATGAGAACATGTCTGCCGTCTGTTCCTGGTTAGAGCCGTCTACTTTCAGGTCAGCTCTGTTCACCATCAGCACTGTCTGAGCCCACTGTTCTCATTATCTGGACCAAGTCAGGAGCTTAAAAACCTTAAAAAATTAAAACAGACAGGCTGGAAACTGCAGCTGAATCTGAAGCAGAGAGAGTCAGAGGATGGAGTGATTCATTCATGAACAGCTGAGTGTGCACACATCTGCACACAGGTGAGACCTGAGAGGCAGATCAATGTTCTATTTCTTACTTACAGTTCAATGAGTTTCTATAGAGCAAAAATAAACTGCAATTCCACAAATGGCCACTTGAGGGTGACATCAAAAGTGAGTTAATCTCCACAAACGTCTATGTTAAAATAACAGCGGAAATAAACATGCTTACAGCCTGGTACAAAAGAAAAGTCTAATCTCAGCTCCACTTATGCTCCGCACTCATTTATTGGAAGTTTGCAAGATGGCAGAGCCGGACCTCACACCGCTCCTGCCGTTAAAGCTCAATAACAGTGGGTGGATCTTCTATCTGAAGCCTTACCTGATGTGAAAGTTCTGGATGTTGACGTTCTTGTAGGGAGCAGTCTTCCTCTGGCACCACAGCAGGAGGCCCTCTTTGGCTGATGTCTCTGTGGCGGGATAGAAGGGATCATTGTGAAGTCGGAGAAACTCTCAAGACTTTCACTTTGACCGACTCTCACTAATCCCCGTTTAGCGCTGGATTAAGTGGAGGTGAAGTGAATGGAGATCATGTGTGACTGCTCGGATGTTTCATGTTCTCTTGTTTCCTAAGAGGTGTTTGGTATTGTGTCACACCCACACACACACACACACACACAGCAGCGCTGCGCAGGCTGAACCAATCACGCCTGATCACGCCTGACATTTAAAGTGGATTACACTTTAAGTGCATTATATATGTTAACCACGGCGAGCACCGTACTACTAACAGTGTGTTGACACATTCATATTTAAATAAACAAGCTTTATCTGAAATCTATATGAAGCACCGTGCAGCTTTTCAGGCTCAGACTGATGCGTGACAAAGTGTTTCAACTGCAAATGAGGACAGTGAGCACGGACTCCTTTTCATTTCAGCACACACACACACACACACACACACACTAACCTTCCACAGAAATGTCTTGGATGGCGAAGCGCAGGATTATAGTCCAGATCATTCCCAGGGTCATCTTAGCGTTGCCATCTACGATCTCTGCAGGAGGGCGAAGAAAGAAGGTGCCAGGATTTACACATTTATTCTGACCAGTTATATTACATTCAATATTATTATATCACAATATAACACATTATTGGCCACGCTGTCAGATTGATGAACAGGCTGATTACTGAACATTAATTGGACCGATACATTTGCAGCCACTTCTGTTTCATATAAAAGGGTCGAGGACATGAAATATTCTCTTTTCATTCACCCTCACACTGCTTTATGATTAGAGGTGAGCCAATGTTAGCATGCTGACATGCTAAGCTAAGTGCATTGTGGGATAAAGAGGCATCTCTGTAACTGTTTGATTGGGTTTATTGATAAAGACTCGGTCTTACAGAAACAACTGCTGCACCTCTGTCTTATCATCAGGGCTCTACATGTAAACACATATATGTATATGTGACATAACGCATGAGTGCTTTCATGCAAAACATCATTTTTTTGTATGCTAGCATACTTAGCACAGCATTCAGCTTCTTCTACCCTCAGACTGTTTATTTGGATCATGTGATATTTATTAAACAAAAACTGGGAAAAGAGTGTAAACTAATGATAATATTTGCTGAAACAAATGTAAAAAAAAAAGCATCAACTGAGCATTGGTGGTTCAGTGGTAGAATTCTCGCCTGCCACGCGGGAGGCCCGGGTTCTTTTTGGGGCAGCAGTGGCTCAGTGGTAGAGCAGGGCTGTGGTTCGATCCCAACTCCTCCCTAGTAAGGTAAGGTAAGATAAGTGTAACTGTGATGTATGGATTGATTCTGACCTGGAAATCTGTGTTTTATACTGTAGCACACAGAGTGTAGCAGCAGCTCCACAGTTTCTTCAGAACTGAAGCAGTGAGTAATGAATAAAATTATGAATGAAACATTCCATCATTGGGGCTGTCAATCAGCTGTGTGTCTGCAGCTGTGAATGACCTGTCAGCCCTCTCTCTCTGTGTTGTCCATAATAAAAAAAAGGAGGTCGCCCTGTTTGCCCGCCTTCAATAATCATTTGTTTCTCCCTTTAATCCAATAAGACTCGGAGCACAGCATTGCTGCGGCGGCTCGACTGTGACGGACAAACTTGGACTGCGAGATGCCCGTCAGATGTCTGAACATGTAACGCGGCGTGAAAGACAGCTCGGATTGAATTAGGAGGCAGAAAAAGTGGAGCTGGGCGGTTCAAGCTGACACATGCAGATACATGTTGAGATTAGCTCTAATGAACATGACTGATCCACCTGGGGGAGGAACACAAATCCTGTTAATTCCATTTGAAACTGCACCCCACCCCTCCCCTCCCTCTTTCATCCCCGACTCACAACAAACCCCCTGATGAGTCGTACAGACCTGAGCCTTCGACCAGTCCCATCCCATCTCACCGCCTCCGCCGCCACAGCTAGCGGGGAGCAGGGCTGCAGGACGAGGAGGGGATTCCAGGCAGCTAATCTGTCTGGAATGCTGGTCTGGCTTAGAAGCCTTGATACTAAACTCTGTGCACTGAAGCAATCTCCAACTCAAACCCTTTTTGAGCCAAAAAAGTACCAATTTGTTTCAATAATTTGAAGAAAAAAAACGGTTCTCCAACTCCTCCGTCTGAGATGAGTGAATATTTGGTGGTTTCCTTTGCCTTCTACAATAGTGGATTAAAATACTTTTGGTTTTTGGACCACTGCTCAGACTAATTGAAGACATCTCCATGAGCTCTGGGAAAATATGACGGCCATTTTTTTAATTTTCTCCTTATTATATCAACCGATCAATGGATCAAAAACATGCAGCTTTACAGTAATAAAGAGAGTAAAACATGGGAGACCACAGACACATGGAAGGATAGTTCCACCTGATTTGCCATTAAGTCTGTCTTTTTCTGTGTTCCATTGTGCCTTATAGTCCTGTTAGTTCCCACCATGTTTAGGAGCTGTAAACATCTGGTTAGTGACGCTTCCCAGTCTGGGCAGATCCTGCTCCATCAGAAGCACTGAACAGGTAAATCAGGCCCAAAACCGGGCATAAAATCCAGCAGAAAGTTCCATGTGATGTACATTTGGTCATGTCAAGCTCAGGTTTGAGGGACTCCTGCAGCTGCCTCTGCATGTATGGAACCACTACACAGCTGTCTGTGCACACATCCACATGACGATCAGCCGCCTGGCCAGGACATTGTTTTCAAATGTCACCTTTCAGTTCTCTGTGCAGCTCAGTCACATTTCTGTTCTGCTTCACAGCTTTGATGAGCTCTCAAAACCAGAACCATCTGCACACACACACTGGACTCCACGGCATGGAGGGGAGAGGAGGGGGTGGGGGTGCTGGCTACACTAAACATGCATGAGACTCAAACTATTTTGACATAATTTCTTCTGTTTGTCACCACACACATGTGCAAACTTTGCCAGAGGGGTGTGTGTCGCTGTGAAAGAGGAAGATAGAAAGACAGATATAGAGTGTGTGTGTTTGCTCTGCTAAAGGCTTGTTTACTCTCCGATAGGAGGAGGACGGACAACCCCGAGTTATTTGTGCTGAACAATGAGCAGCCTCAGCCCCTGAGGGGATTGCTGATCCTCAGATCTACTCTCAGAAAACGCACTGCAAAGCACAACCTCCATCGGAGCACTCTGGAATAAGGATCTCATTAAACTGCACAGCGGCCAGCGGCACTGCCATGGTAACAAGACAGGGAGGCGGGTGGGTGAGGGGGGGGGGGCACCTGAGGCCACACTATACATAATTATTTACAGCAGAACAGAAGCTATGGACCTGGCTGATGGCCTAATTAAAATCAATAGTTGACGATGTGAGGGGTAAACAAGTTCTGAGAAGGTCATGTGGCCTGTGTGGAGAATTTGACTTTGGGCAGAACTGTCACAGAGGCGTGACATCACTCACCTTCTGCTCCAATAGAAACCAGCTTCACTCCTTTGCTGGCGATGAAGTCGAGCGCTTTGTTCACATTGGAGATCTTGTGGACTCTCATCTTTCCTCTCTCTGGTTTGGCCAAGCGTTCACCTGCAGAGGACAGATGCACAGCAGAAAGCATTACATGACTATGCTAGCAGAGATAACCTCAGAGGTGGGAGTACAGATGTTAGCTGCAATAACTTTCTAAAGAATGTGGCTGAGGTCTGATTTATTTACTTCTCTCTGCCCTCTGCCTCCAGACTCATCGATCACAGTTGAAAGATTCAATTCCTGTCATAACACTAAAGTAGATGGAGATGTTGCCTAACTATTCCTGCACTGATGATGCAGCATGTGGCGACGCTGTTTTTTTTTATCCAGGTAATCCTCTTTACCTGAGATGACTTCCAGCAGCAGCATGAGTTTCAGTCCATCCCGGAAGTCCTCCTCAATATTCTCGATCTGTGTGCCTGCTTTCCTCAGGTGAGAGTTACACCAAGCTGTGAATGTCTGCAGGGAGAGGGGGAAAAGAAAACATCTGTCACTGCAGTACTTAGAGCGGAATGCTAACATGCTAATGATGATTACTCACAAGCTGGCAGTAACCAGAAAGAACGACATATCACAATGATGCAACAAATCCAAAATAACAATGTCACTGGGGTTCATCTTCTGGGAACCATGAATGAGTTTTGACTGTGTGCACCTTTCAGGGCTGTTTTTTGGGGGGAGAAACTAGTACCTGCTTCTGTGCAGGCAGCCATAAAAATGGCTCCCTCCTGCTCAGACTCAGAGAGCGATGAGATGGAAAGTAGGAGGGAAACTAGATGGTGAGGTCTGACTTTGTTGGTTTATTATGATTACTGATTAAGCCGTGTGAGCTCAAGATGGGTATCAGCCATGAGTTCCTGTGGAACTGGTCCATGCTGCTTGCTAAAATTTAGCATGTCTGTAAACAAAAGTCTGAATCATGCCTCAGAGGCGTGAAGGAGTATTCAGGACTACATAACATCAGAAATTTCCATAAAAATGTGTTGACTAATATGTCTCCTGTTTGTTTGTCGGCAGGCTCCTGCCCTTCCGCCTCCCCCTGTGACTCCAGTAAGCCTCTTCTTCCCTGAAACCGCAGCACACTGGGGCATTGTGTACTGTATACAGTAGGTGTATCCAGCTTTGGATTCTCTGGCATTTAAACAAGCTAACGGAAAACATCTGGAGCGGGATCTCCGCCGCCTAACGGGAGCTGGCACGAGGAGCAGGCCTGCCGTGCACCCTGCTGCGAATGCCTCTTTATGAGTTCCCGGGTTAATTACACCCAAACATCAGGCACCATGTTTCCACCAGAGAGCTAAAGGAGGACCTGCAGGAGCAGGGCCAGGCCTTTATGAAAGCCAGCACTGTCTTCCACTGGCCTGCCTTCCACTGCTGGCAAACAACAGCCACTTAAAAGCCAGTGGCGAGCTGGTTCTGAGCACTTGTGGAACTTCCGCAGTGAGATCACTCTTTGAATTGAGTGGTGTGAGGTTTACATGACTATCAATAAACTGCAGTGTGGAGAAGAGCCCGGAGTTAGATGTGTGCTGGCATGTGGTGCAAAAAGCTGGAGGAAATTCCGACAAGGATGTAGAGGGAAAAGGACAGATTATATGGTGCTTTATCTCCAAGGGCAGAGCTGACAGAAAAAGACCAGCGCTGGAGATTTATGTGTGGAACGGCCGGCACACGCCCTCCTATTCCTGCTGTAGTTCCTCATGATTTAGGTCAAGCTCCAACAGGCAGTGAGGTATTTCAAATAATCCTGATCAATAGTCCTTTTAGAGGCTTGCCAAAGATTTGAAACTGTGGAGGCTGGGCTGTGGTGTCAGCAGCCGGGTGAATACTGTATAATTTAATCAAAGCGTTAAGCTGCTTTTGCAAGTTTACATGTTCTCTTCCTGTTTTTGATTCACTTTCCCACCACAAACAAAATGCCAGAAAGACAACTTAAAGCACTGACGGGGGAATTCTGCGTGTTTGACCTTTCGTTATCGGATGTCTTGTTAATGTATCATCAGCGAACTGCAAACAGCTTCACACCAAAGAAAAGCCCTGAGCAAATAATGCAGAAGGTTCAAAGGGGCACGTGTGTTTAAAGGAGATAAAATGAGCACATTTTTACTCAAAGCTGCTGCTCAGTGCAGCTTTAACAGGACCAGACAGCTGAAAATGTCACAAAGCTCTGCGCCAACCTGCAGGAAACTTTCACAATCACGGAAAGTTCACAGAAGGAATGTCGGGTTGTTAAACGGGCTGGATGGAGGGTTGGAGGCTCGGCCTCCTCCTGACCAGAATTAGCCGGCCCTCCTGCAGCTCCTCTAACCCTCTCTGGGGTCACTGTGGAGTTTGGCAGCGGCGCACGGTTCAGGCTGGCAGCCACCTGCACCGTCACATGACCCCCCTCTCCCCCTCCTCCCTCCCTCCCCCCTCCCTCCTTGGCTGTGTTATGGTCAACACACCCGGGCCCTTCAGGTGGCTTACTGGTCAGTGTCAGATCACAGCGTGAACAAGTGGGAACCTCACAGTAATCACAAGTGAAACTTAACTCTCCTTCCCTGTTACACAGAGCGGCATTAAGAGTTAATTCATGGGTTGATCAATAAATGATGAAGACACTGGTGGGTTCTTAGAAGCGTAATTGACAGGATCACTGTACAATTAACCTCCTCATGGCTCTGACTTGGCAGAAGAAGATTACCAGTAGAACGTTGTAATGAGTGGGTCTGGAGGAGCTGGATGCAGAGACACGTCCTCTGGGACATCAGCAGCAGTGAGAGTGCAGGCGTTAGGTTTTCCCTGTGTGCAGGCGGCCTGGCTTATTTATAGCTGGAGGAGGTGGCAGGATGAGTAGCATCGACATAAACATGTTCTGAATGACTGCTGCTTGTGAAGCATCACAAGTGTGGTGATGTCACTGCGTTCAAGTGCTTATTTTGTTTCTTTGTGGAGTTTTAAATCCAGATTCGACAGAGCTCAAAAGACACAAATGTTTGCTTAGGTTAGGTCGGCTGGGTTGTCTCTCTCTCAGTCTGTCTCTTCCACTGAAGTCTATCAGTCTTTCATCTGCCCTGCACAGGAGCAGCAGGACAGAAGAGGAGCGATTCGCCTCTTCGTCCCTACAACTTCCCCGAAAAGTGGATGAAAAAGCGATAAAACGCCCACACAAACATTTATCTGTGTATCGGCAACAACTAGCTGCGCTCAGTTAAACCACAACAACTCACACAGACCCTGCGTCGCCTGAAGCGCCGCCACCGCTCACAACCGGTTTACTGTGTAAACGCAGAGCGGCGTCTCATATGATGCTCCGTGTGTGATGGTGTCATGCTTGCACAGTGTGTGTGTGGGTACAGTATGTGCTGTGAATGTCTGTGAGCTGTTAACATGTCTGCAGACCAGGGGCTGCCAGTGAAAATCCTTCTCGTTACTGCAGCTCGACTCCAGTCAGCGTCGTGACGTGTAGCGGAGCAAAAGTGAAAGCACCACTGGCTGGAAGACGGCGTCTGTGGGAGGAACTGGAGTGTCGTAAATTCTGAGGGCCTCATCCCCCTCCTCCTCCTCCTCCTCCTCCTCCTCCTTCTTCTTCCTCTCTCTCTCTCTCTCTCTGGTCTCAGCCTCCCAGAACTGTGGCAGGCTGTAAAAACAACAGGGGTCAAGAGCAGGAAGAATCTGCTCCGCATCAACTTTGGGGAAAGTTGCCAGTCAGCATCATTACATGGAACTTTTTTCCCATGGCAACCACTGGAGGTGAAGCTCAGCAGACTGAAGCAGAGGTCCATCAGCACTGCACTCACTGCACAAACCTGTGTTTTACTGCAGAGAGACCGACAAAGCCAGCTAGCTTAGCACAGAAAACCACAACTTTAACCATCTGTAATGTTTTAACAAATCTTTTTTAAAATTTGGAAATAGATAAATCACTTCTAGGACTTCATTTAAAGCAGCTAGCAGGAGGCTAAGTGTTCCACAAATTTACAAGTTTCCTACAAACACTGGGGATTAAGGAGGCCATCTTAAAAAAGCCCATAAAGCATGCATAATACATCCAACTTCATTTTACCTGATACTGATATATAGACATATCTGGTGGGAGTGCCAATGCAAAGCTGCGATCATAAACATCCTCCACATGCAGACATTCGTTTTGGTGATATTTGCTTATCAGAGCTGATAATAGCTGCTAACAGCATGCTTGTGCTGTATATTTTAATTATGTGATGCCTGACACTTTAAAAAAAAGCATGTAAGTATGCCTCAATTCTTTTTATTATTGTTTCCTGTCAATCAATACTGAGCCATTAAAGACTTTCCAGGCCACATAATGTGTAAACCTGTCACATCCTCCTCTCCTTTAAAAGCTCCGCTATCTGCCCTCGCTCCTGTTCCTCTCCACACCTCTCCCACTGCCCCCCCCCCTTCCCTCAGACTCCATTAATCAACCTCAGTTAGGAAAATATTTCCGGCTTGTCTGCCAGTTCCATATTAGTACAAACCTTTCACTGAAACAAGCCAGCTCATGAGTGCGAGCCCCTGCCCTGTCCGAACACACAGCCAGGCAGACAAGGGGGGGGGGGGAGAGGAAAGGCAGACGTTGCTGGCAGAGCGTCTGACACAGGAAGGCGGCTTTCAACACCACGGCCGGTTTCTCAAGCCCGAGCCTCCAGCTCAGCTCAGAGGCCTCTAATGTCCCAACACACCCCCAGAAAGAGGCAGATAAATGGCAACAAGTATGTCGAGAAAAATAATTTTCCAGTGTCTGCTCCAAAAAAGGAGTCTGTGAATGGGGTAACCTTTTTCCTGATCAAATCCACAACAGGAGAAACAGAGGGGGGGAAACGGGCCCCTTCACATCCCAGGGAGGTAAAGTGCCATTTCCAGCCGCCATCGCTTCACTCCAGCCCAGGGAGGGGGACAGAAGGAGTGAAGGTGGAGCTGTGGGGGCTGGCTAACATCTACACATCATCTTCAACCTCGTCAGACTCCCAGATGACTTCCTGATTCCTGTTACATTTAAGTTGACTGAGAGCATGTTCTGACTTAGAATGGCATCCTGTAGTGACAGCAGAGTGGGGAGGTGCTCAAGGGTGAGTCAGTGGTAAATGACAGGGAGGGGAAGAACCTCAGACAATTGAACTGCTGCATACTGTAGCTGTCATGTCCCGACTTGATTCAAACAGGAAGTAGCTGCCTTTTCTCAATCAAGTCTGATATTGGTATCGATCCAGATGATATTTTGATGTTGCTTATCTCTGCATAACAAGCCAGAGAAAAAATGCAGTATCCATCACCCCATATACACAACATGAGCAAAAGTATGTGGACACCCACCCAGCCACCACATTGGCCTCCATTCCCCTAGTACCCCGTGCCATGCAGTGCATAAACACACAAAAACTTCACACGCAGAGACACAAATCTTCTAAATCCTCATCACCATGCCTCTGTCAGTCTTAGCATGTCCAGGTATTCGGTATTACAGAGGATGGTTTATGTTGGTCAACATGAGGCCCCGTGCATCTGGCAGGCAGCAAGCCTTAAAAACACAAAATCCATCTCATCAACTGAGGGGGAGGCAGGACAGGAACTACAGCCAGAGTTAAAGATAATGGAGGACGGAGGCAGACAGACAGGAATGTATGGACAGGGCGAAGTAAAAACACGCTGTTAGTATTCTGATGGACTCTGCTACAACCAGTCAGTCAGACAGCAACACAAACAAACAAAAGGGGGGTCGCCTCCACGGAGGCATCCTTGCAGTCCAACATGACTGCATAATAAGTACCACTGCTCCATCTATCCTGCTCAGAGTGAGTCATGGACAGGAACAATATGACCTTTCTGCCTGCTGATCCCGGTGCAGAGATGAAGAAGAACTATCTGCCCTCCTCTCTCTCTCTCTCTAACAGAGGAAGGACAGGAGGCTGGGGGACTGCCAACAGGCGAGGGGAGTGCGCTGAAAGGGTCAGAGGTCATTATTCATCCCCCTCCGTCTCCTTCCTCTAAAGCTCACTGGAGGATACGGGCCGGACTACCCACACTCAAACAGCTCACGTCTCCGGCTCCAAAAACACTCCGAGGGGCTCAGCTGAGGCAGATGTGACGTGATGTGTGTGTGTCTGTGTGTGTGTGTGTGTGTGTGTGTTCCTCACTGCAGCTGATCTCAGCTCTTACCAGCATAATCAGCCTCTCTCTTGTTCTTTTTTCCATGACAGCAATTTGATGAGTGATGATTTTGGACATCTGTGCCTGAATTTTCATAATGTTTTAAAAAAACAGCAGCTTTACAAAGAAAAACTTTCTGATTTAAATCAGGGAAGCAAACCACAAAAATCAGACACAGTGTGTTCACAGTGATGCTAGCTTGCCTGCCATCCTAATGTGAAATTGAGAAGTGGCTAAATTGACAAGTTAGTTATTTGCAAACTAGTTTATGAAGGAAACAATGCAAGATAAATGTAGCCACGCTAAAGTTTAGCTTGTCTGCACACTAATGTCATCACTAGCAATGTGACTATGATGGTTGCTGGATGCTAATATCTTTACATGTGTTGCTTTGTGTGTTTCTGGTAGCCAAAAGCTACAGATTATTAATACACAATTGAACTGAAACGTGTGTTCAGTGTGTTATTGATCACTATTTATAGACCTCTTACTCTGAAGAAAGATGAAATATGTTGAGTATTTTAGATTTAAAGCACAATAATGGTGCAGAGCCTATCCCTCTCTCTCTCTCTCTCTCTCTGTCACCCCCCCTGGGTGAGCAGAGTTGAGGAAGCCTCCTTTCCTCCCGCCTGCAGCTGTGACGGAGTGCGACAGTCTCTCAGGTGCAGCATCCATCCCAGCAGGCACTCAAACAAACTGCAAACTGCTGACTCAGCGCAGTCGTCCCATTACACTTATCTATGGGCTCGGCTGCTGCTTCAGCACACATATGTGCACGAGGGCAAGTGCGCGTAAGCGATTGTGCCACAGAGCCTGAAGGAAGGTACAAAAAAAAAATATATATATGCTAAAACACACACACACACAAAATATGGTGCACATGCTGCAGAGAGTGCATGTACACACACTGTCCTCACAGCACTGCCAAGAAGTATAGATCAACAGAGAATAGCAGCCTTTGTGACCAGTCCGCTGATATTTACTCTCCAGAGCAGCCCTGATGCATATTCATGTGAGAGAGTGTGTGTGTGTGTGTGTGTGTGTGTTACAATGAGAAGTCAAAGTGTGGGTAATAGCTCTTTCCTCTGCCGAGTTCATCTAACAAAGAGTGGCTCGTCTGTTAAAAATGCCGCAGAGCACCCGACACTGGGCGGTTGCCATGACAACCAGAAAAGCCTGGAGACCCGTACAACAAACAGCTTGGCTGCATGGAGGCTCTTAAAAACCCACATCCACGCTTTACACACACACAAGATCACACACTCCCCACGCAACACAAGTTTGCAAGCAGGAAAAAACGTCTGTGAGAGGGAAGAGGTCAACAGGAGAGAGAGTTCCCATTAATTTAAAGAAAGGATGCTTAGAGGACTTCCTGTTTTAAAATAAACACCTATGGATACATGTGAAGTTTATTTATCCAGCTGTGAGGAGAACTGTTGTTTCTCCTCGATGATGCTTCCATTTTCAGGGAGAGCCAAAGCATGACACAAACCGCCGAGGTGACGACACAGGACCTGTGCTGATCTCACAGCACACAAATTGGATGCAAATCTATGTGCAGATGCTATTCAAATAGAGGAGGAGGCCATCAAAACGGGCCATGCTGAGCAACAAGTCACTAAGAAAGCGGGACTGTCCCACTGCCACCAAGAATCCCATTTAGCTGCTGTGCATGTGTCCAAAGTGAGGCTGCAGCTCAGCTTTATGCTGCTTAAACAAACATGGAGACCTGTGAGGAAACAGTGGCTGCACCTAAACGTCACCACTCAGATTCCGCTCATGTCGTGGACGTTTTTATCAACAAAAACTTTCTCTCTCTCTCTCTCTCTCTCTCTCAGCAGGGGGAAACTTGTTATCACGACTCAGCACAGTTGTAAGTCCTGAGTCATGCCTGGGCTGTCTCTGACAACAGTCAGACGCCAATCTAAACAGCGTGATGGGATGGGATGAAGCCCACATTAACCGTGAGTCAGCTGGAGCTCGGCCTGCCAGCAGTTCTGTGATGATGAGAAAGCGTGCGGCCCGGTCGTGGCGGCTTTGTGCCGGGGCAGCGTTTTTCTCTCTGCTGACCGTCACCTGACTCTGAGAAATGCTGAGCTGGGTGGAGCTACACGCTGCACTCGGACAAAGGACACTCTCAACACATCTTCACATCAGCTGTACTGTACGTGTCCTGTTCAGGACATGAAGCATTTTCTGTGTTTATTAATGAAAGACACTACTTCCATATATTCAAAAGAAATTACAACTCATCAGGAGTGTGGCCTTTTCACTTTCACAGCAAAATGACGATTAATTCACAGAAAGGTTTTTCACAAACATGCTGACATAATAGTCACAAATGCCAAATTGTCTTAAAACCAAGTCACAATTGCTTAAACATGCTAGCAGATTAGCTTATTAGTGCTAATGCAAGCTGTGAAAAAGGTCTTAAAAACACAAAGTTTTCAGTAAACAACCATATACGGTATATTCCTGTTAAATTTTAAAACAACATATGGAGAAAACACAGCAGGTCAGTTTACAGGAGCAGGAGCTCAGGACTACATAAAGGGACAGACTGTCGGACAGCTTTGCATGTGCATCATATCAACACAGAACATATGAAAATGTTCATGTGTGTCTGTCTGCTTCAGTGTGTGCTGCAGAAAAAAGAAAACACGCACTGTGGGGGAATCATTTTTGAAATCAAAACAAACAAAAATGCAGCTTCCTGATCATCAGTTCCACATGAGAGTCCGGCAGACGAGCTCCAATGCTTTCAGTTCAGTAAAAACAAAAACCTGTTAAAATGAGACAGGACCAGGTGACACGTACTGAAACCACTGGCAGGACAGGAGCCCACAGACTGCTGCAGCTGTTCCCCAAAATACAATCAGACTTTCTACTTTCAGGTAGTCAGACGCTTTACTGATGCAAAGAATAATGTCGGCTCACCAGTGTGTGTGTGTGTCACACATCAGGAAATGCTGATCGACAGTGTCAGACTCCACCACAGCAGAGTCAGCTGAAGGTGGTCTTGTTGTTAAAGCTGACAGCATGTTCTCCCACTTTTTCTAAATGCAGACGTCACATTTTAAGGATGGTTGTTTGTGTCTCTTGCATCAGAAGATCTTGACTTGAGATAAATAAGATCCACATCACCAAGAATAGCAATTAGTGGCTTATTCAGCTCCACACAGCAAACAGCATTTCGTGAGTCAGGCGACTGATCATCACATCTTGTGTTTGTGTTGCAGTGATTAATCCGAGCAGCACGCTGCAGCCCTTCTGAGTGCTGCTGAGCTCCTGTGGTTAACTTCATCTTTCCGTTTATTCAGGGCAGCATATTGACAAAGCCACAGGGGCTCAAAGAAGCGCTTCACACATGCGACAGGAACTGTACTGTCTGTTGGGCAGCTGCTTCGTCTCTGGCCCCTCTGAGCAGCTCAGTGGAGGGTCGCTGAGGTTGTAATTTAGACAGAAACGACGGGTCACACTGAAGTCACATAAAAAAACAAAGTGTGAGTGAGGAAAAGAAGAACTCCACACCGCCTTTGAACTTCAGTAGCTTCAAGCTACAAAGGCTGCTGCTCCACTCCCACTCCCCCCCTCCGGTGTCCAGCCGCAGCACCTGCCAGCACTTCACACGGCTCCAACCACTCCGCTGCCTTGTACGCACTGCCAAGGGCCCTCCACCACACACACCAACAAGCGGCGGGCCGGCTCTCCTCCTGCGCCGGGTTACCGTGGGTGGGGCTGTCAAGGGGAGGTGTCTGTTACAACTTGTAATGAGATCCGCTGTGAGTACCTCACACAGGCTGCTGTTGTTTACTGTCGCAGAGTGAAGTGACGTCTGGAGCGTGCAGGCTAATCCTGCAGGAAACAGAATTAAAGCGTCCACACAGAGTCATCAGGGAGTCAGCTGGACCCGATCAGATGGACGGGGGGGGATCAATAGCAGCTGCTGATTGAAATTCACACGTTCAATACTTGTCCCACTTTAGCAACGTGTAAGAGTGAAGCAGAACAAACAGCCTCAGGCCTCAGTTTCAACAGGACACACGGCCTCCCTGATTGATTTATTTACAACAGCATCATCGTCCCTGTGGGCTCACAGAAACCTGTGCAGTCACTGACTCCCTCTGACCGGGCACCTCCACCTAGGAGGGTTGATTCACGCACTGTACTCCGCATCCTTCTTAATTGCCCACAGTGTAAATAAAACCCTCAGAAACATCCTGCCTTCATTGTTCAAATGCACCAAATTGCCTATTTACTACACGCAGAGCAAACAAGAGTGACGCACCACCCTCTGCGCACTGGAGGACCGGCTTCCTGATAAGGCTGCAGGCAGATTTCAACATGTTCAGACTAAGCAAGGGAAAAAAAAGGCTTTCTTAAATCCATCGCCACCCACTCAGTCACACCGTGCAGAACAGAAAGATGTGAAAGTAATAGAAGGCTGTCGGATGAAACTTTTTTTGTCTGACAGTTTATACCCGAGTTACATAACATGATGGTCTGTTAACTTCCACTGTGTTCTTCTGCACTTCCAGCGTCAGCTACAGCCGGCATGGGGAAAATCTGCTGCCATTTGGAAAGCGATGCGTAGATAAGCTTCAGGGAGAAGCAGCGGGTACACAAGAAGAAGAAGAGGAAGAGCAGCCTGGAGTGCTGTGTGCAGTCATGTCACAGCAATAACTGGACTTTTATTTAGAAAATCTGTGCCATGAGTTCAGCTTCAGCGTACTGCATTTGCATTGATTGATTTTCCATGATTAATCAATACATGCTGACATTATGTGGAAAAAGTCCTCATACTGTCCCTGCTTTCAGTCTAACGGTTCCAAACCTCCATTCCTGGTGTCATTGTTGCAGCTTTAGACCATATAATGAGGATTTAGAAGACTTTCTTCCCAGTTTGGTGTTGAATAACCGGTCCTGACCTCAACGCCACTTGACACCAGACCTCATCACCCTTCACCGGACCTTATAGATGCGTAGTGGGCTTCACAGGGAAGCAGAGAAATGGAGGCCAGCAAACATATGGTGTCCACATGTAAAAAAAATATTACATATATTATTTCTGCCAGTCTGCATGCTAAGCTAAACTACGCTAAACTTGTTTGCCAACATAGGCCAACTATGTGCAACACATACTTTTTGAATGTAATTGCAGTTTTTGAAGTAGCCCCGCTACTGAGTGATCAGTGGTGTCACGGAGGGGAAACACCCTTCAAGCACCTGAAGAGTCATCTGATAGCTGCCGATGATAAATTATTGACTCCAGGTTGACAATGTGACAAAGGATGGCCTCCTGAACACACTCTCTTTGTGCAGAGACATGAAAGCTCCTCTGTCTGAGCCTCTTCTTCCACTCACTGCCTCCACCCTCCTCCCTCTCCTTTCTCCCCCCCTCGGCGAGCTACACCCACACTGCTACTGAATGGAAAGGTGTGCCCGCTGCCTGCTTTTACCGTGGTATCTGTTTACTCAAAGCTTTTTTCTATTTTTTTTTAAACATACAGGAGGCGCAGTGCAGCTGCTCCTCCTGTGAGGAGGCTTACAGATAAATCAGTCACGTGTTTACAGACTACAGTACGAACACCCCCCCCCTTCTTCGGCTTCAAAGAGAGCCTTCACGGCGAGCACATGCACTTAAGAATGCATGTGGTTTGATTAATAGCATTAGCGGGGGAAAGACTTGACTACATCCTTCCCATGTGGTGCAAGAAAAATTCCTTGGAAACATGCAGACAGATCACCTATAAACCCCCTCTGGGTCGCATGCTATTAAAAACATGTGACCACAAGTGCATAGTGGTTCCAGACACGGTGCAGCATTGAGATTTTTTTTTTTTTTTTGTTGTTGCTCTGAACAGGAAATGCACCTTGACCCCAAATCCCTGGGTGGATGAGGAATCTAAAAGACTCACAGTCTGGGGTCCAAAATCTGCCACCAAGCTGTAAATGCACCAAACTCCAGTCTGCGCAGGATGAATTATAAAACTCCAAATGAAGCAAAGCAGTCCAACCCATCCAGGGTCATTAAAATTCATTGCACAATGGGCCTTGAAACAGTTTTAATGACCAATAACCGAGAGCTCGGAGCTGATTTCTTTGTGTATGTTTCTAAATTTGGAGCCCCGGCCTGAGAAAATAAGCTATGCAAGAATTTGCATCAGGGCCCTGGCATTTGGGAGCCGTTCAGATAAGAGCACGGTAATTGCTCACATTTGACTTTTCAAACAGTGGATTCAAAAAAGAACAAAAAAAAACACTGAGGCAGCACGATGAGGGCACATTAGCGTTCAGGAGGAAACTTCAACAACATCGTGAACATGTTTTCCAGACCAAGAAAGGACGAGAAATGTTGCTGTGCTTCATCCTCCTGTCCTAAAGCAGCTGGGAACAACTTTCTCAATCGTTGGCTCTGATAGCATCATTAAACACGGAGAAGATGGAAATTCACCCGGAAGCAAAGATCTATGAGACAAAACACACGTACCCAAGGTTCCAGGAATACTCAGCTAAATGCTGAAATAAAACCATTTGAACTCACAGCATGTTTGCAGTGTCCCTGAATGCACCACAGCTGGAGAGAAACAACTTAAACCGTACACGGAGCGTGTGCTCATCCTGTTAGCATGCTAGCTTGTGCTACCCTCACAGGGAGGGGTCCTTGCTTTCCTTCACTAAACATAGGCCTACTTCATGATCTGCAGTCACTGTGTTCTTGAAGGATCTCTTTGTGAAGCGTCACATTGATGATTCTTGGGTAAACACCAGCCACCAGTTCTTCAATAAGAAAAACCTCCCTGAGGCCTACAGCCATGTTATGTAAGAGTCATTAGACACAGGTCAGTGTCTTCTGACACATCATACATCAGCCAGGAGCTTCAGACCGTAAAGAGAAGATGGTTTCCTCCTGACTGAAAGCTTCACTTCAGCAGGGATGTTAATGATCAAACTCAAAATCATGTTCGTCTAACAGGCAAAGGAGTCAAAGACGGTGTCAAGGACATGTGAGTCTTCCTTTGGAATTATAAAGTTGGCCTCCTCCTTTAACCATCATCCGGGCTGAGCTGAGAGCAGACACATAAAACTTCCTGCGATGGGGCGAGTGGATGCTCCCGGCCCCTCCCAGACCCAGTGTCAGCGAGTGACCCCATCAATCAGGACAAACGAGACAGAGCCCCGAGAGCATGACCGGGGCGGCATGGCTGCTCCTCCAGGGAGCTCCTGTTGGGATTTACAGTGCAGCTGTGTGAGCGGAGGAGCAGAGGATTAGCAGCTCCCGAAGAGACCTATCGAGACAGCTTTCACTCAAATCTGCACTTTTATGACTCCTTACTGTTTGACGGGGAGCAGCAGCAGCCGCCCTGACAGAATGACTAAGTGACTGCGAAATGATACTGAACTGTCTCCTGCTGACAACCACACAGAAGCTGCTCATTTACCCGAAGCACCTCTGAATCAGACCCAGGCAGCATGGCTGCGCTACCATCTCACCTTCTGGCACAAGGACTGTAACCCTCACAAATTAGCATCTTTTGTTTGTGTCACATGGACAAAAACTGAAGCAAGATGCTGAGGTTTCCAGGATTATGTCTCAATATTGCTTTCCATTAGCGCTTTGGCAGGTGGATGTTAAGCTAAGCTAAGAGAAGATGGCAGCATCTCCAGGCTCCTGATAGCCTGAACATCACTGCATGTGAGTTTAATCACATAATAAGTGCAGTTCTTGGTGACACCAGGGTTCAGCAGGACAGAGAAACATCATATGATTATGGACAATAGAAACTGCCCTCAGCCTGCTCATGTTTAATGCAGTGAAAAGCAGAATTTTAGCACATAAAACCCCTTCATCAGACAGTGAGCAGGGTTCACGTCGCTGTGCGATGCTTTGTTAAAAGCGGAGGTTTGATGGGAGCAGAGGAATGTGATGACAGGAAGCAGTTTGTGGAGGTGGCCAGAGCTGACATCACACATCCTATTATGCAATCTGGCAAACAGCCGCCACTCTGGAACAACTGAAACGTCACACAGTCATCCATGTGTTGAGTCAGTTTCCTGAATGCTGAAACTCATCTGACTTTTATAAAACCAATCATTTGATTGATTGATCCATCTGCAGAAAGATGAGATCAGAGACTTCTGGACTAACTGATTGATCATCAGATTGTTGCAGCTGTGTTATTTCCTTCAGGCGCTCTGACATGTCGGTTACTGTCACTGTGGATGTAGGTCAGGATCCTGGGTGCTGGCCCTGCCCAGCCCTGATTGGTCAGAGTGGTGACTGACAGATTTCCTCACACAGAAAGTCAAGTTCCTGCAAGTCTGACCAACACGCTGCTAAAAAAAAGAAATCCCCACCACATATTTCAACATTTCTCTCTCTCCACTGTCAGAAGAGCACTAATCTGTTATCAGTGACCTGGCGTGCCGTCGGAGCAGGGGAATGTGGGTGTGGGTTGGGAGTGTTTGAGAACACAGAGGTTGGGGTGTGGGAAGATGGGAAGCAGGAGGTGGGAGGTTCCCAGACAGGGCCGGTTGAAAGGTACTGCAGCTTTTATCCTTATAAGGACAAACCTGGTCAAATTAGCAACAACACCTGAACTCCAGCTTCCAGCGAAAAAAAAAACAACAGGAAGACGTGAACATTACAGCCTGTGTGATGATCCAGATCCCTCAGAGGGAAATATAAACAGAGAGCTGTGGTACAGACAGGCTGAAGACACCTGGGTCTCTAAAGACATTAAGATTCCACGATAAGAGGATACCTTTATACCAGGAGGGTCAGGTTAAGACTTGCCCCGGACTCAAAGTATTTAAAGCACTCTCTGACTTGTCAGGTTTACGTGCGTCAAAGTGAATTGCAAAATAAGGGTCTGGCAAAAAAAAGAAGCCTCACCTGCACAGTACATACTTGTAGAGACAAACAGGATTCTGGGAAAACAACAACATTTAGCAAACAAACGAATGATCTTCAAGCTACAGAAGTGCAGAGAAAGGGCCGTGTACTGTGAAAAATATGGACGGATTGTTCATGACGCTGACCACAGGAGTCTGCTTCACGAGTCTTTGGGTGGCTTCGATCAACCGTCGCCCAAGCAGCAAGCTCCAAGGCTGAAGTGTCGAAAACTGCAGTTCCCCTTGCAGCCTCTAGGGGTCCGCTCCAAAAGCAAATCAATTCACAGACTCCCATGTAAAAATGTCCAACTTTACAGTAGAAGAATATGTTTACACCCTGGAACAAACACTCCCTTCTAGTGTCAACTGTAGGGGGGTGAATGTATTCCTGCTTCACCTCTTTGCCTGTAGTTGGAGTTTAGGTGGACTGTGATGTTGTCAACATGGCAACGGTTGGAGTCTGCCACCAAAAACTTAAAATGTCACTTCAGAAACATATGGGTGATGTCACCAAAGCTTCGTCCACAATTATATATTATCTGAGTCCACCTAAACTCCAAATACAGGCAAAGAGGAGGAGCACCAGTGCAAGTGGAGGCCACACCCACAATTACGTGAAATTCTACATATATGTGATGAGTTCACGGCCATGTTGGTAAGATACGATGCAGTTCAAACACCTACATGCAATGACTTCTTTCTTAACTTGACACTTTTGTATATATTTACTGAAATTTGCTTCTTTTCCTTTACTTTTCCACTTTGTTCCAGGTTATCTGACCATCAGCAGCTGAAGGCTGGAAGGAATTTGGATGGCTTGTGCGTGACTGCTGTGTGTGTGTGTGGTCAGGTCTCAACATAACCACTTATCACTGCTCTCTGTGGAGTGGATGAATAAAGCCTTCATGCTCTCTGCAGGATCATTAGATAGATGGATCCATGCAGGCAGCAGCCAGTGTTTTATCATAAAGCGTCAGATGAGGCTGCGCAAACTTCCTCTTTATTGCGCTAAAACTCAAGAAGCAGCACCCTGATGAGGTCTGACCTGAACCCGCCCTGTTCTGTGTGCTGTTCACACCTGACCACAGCCCCGCATACCTCTCCATTTATCCCTTTTTATTAGCTTTCTACCGGTAGCAGCCTGCCGCTGATGACATAATCCAGGAAACTGGGAGCCGAGAGCTTCTCAGTGCAAGAAAGAAACTTGGGGAAAAGTTTTCCAACAGCAGCGAGAGGGGCCGATTATTACCATTTTTGGGCACGCTTGCTCCCATGCAAGCCCAGCCCAAACCACAGCGCTTACTCAGATTCCACAGCGCTTTTCTTCCCCCTTTTTTTTCAAAGCGTAGGAAAAGTGTGGGGAGCAGGAGGGGAAAAAAGGAAGCAGGCCATTCATACTCAAGTATGCAAAAAGAGCAGCAGCTGGGGGAAGATCTGGGCTTTGGTGCTCATACATCCACCCCGAGTGGATCAATAATCAACACAAAAAATCAACAGGACAACGTGGCGCTAAAAGACGCGCAGAGTCTGCGCCAGAAGGACTTAAAGTGAGTTGGGTTGTCCACACACCTACCCCCCCCCCCTTTTTTTTCAACCTCCATCCCCGAGTTCTTAATCCACGTCGCATCATAGGCCAGATGACAGGAGGGGCCAGGCGCACACACCATATGCAGCCAAGCGCATGGCTGACATCTGTTGCGCTGCAAAGGTGGCCGTCCTGCCCGGCGTCTGATTGTTTTCTGCCCTCATTGAACGCTCCCCTCCCTCCGCTGCTTCCCTCCTGCTGTAAAGATAACGGGTGGGCGTCCTGCGGCTACATAGTATTTCATATGTGTGTGTGTGTTTAGGGGAGAAAAGTTTTGGCTGGAGCCGCGCAGGTGATTAACAGGGCGATAAAGAGCCGGATGCCGGTCGGGGTGTTTTTTTCGGGGAGCCGCTGTCTGCTCATCTGCTGCCTCACATGAAGCAGCTTTATTCTAATAACTGAGAACCTGAAGCTACAGCAGGCGACACTTCCGCACCGGAGCTTTAGAAGAAGGAAGTCAAGTCTCTCACCTTTCTCTGCTGCTTCTCCCATGCAGGATCCAGGAGCATATCCCGATCCCAGTCGTCTTCCTGGTGCATATAGTCAGTCTCTCCATCATAGTGATCCATATTATGCATGTATCTATCAAGCGCTGTGTGTGTGTGTGTGTAGACGGCAGCTTGTCTCCCCCGGTCCTCGGCGAGGTGATGTTTTCACAGCAGTCTACTCTCCCGCATTCAAGACGGTGTGTGGATGAAATTAACGGTCCACCCCCGGCTTCCCTCTCTCTCTCTCTCTCTCTCTCTCTCTCTCCAACTCTGCCTCTTCTCTTCTTCTATCTGCTCTGGTTTCTTCTTCTTCTTCTTCGCAGCCGGAGCCCTCAGCGGCAGGCAGGCAGGCAGGTCCAGCACCGAAGGAGCGACAGACGCAAAAACTTTGCTTTAGACAAATTGAATCGGTAGCTGACGGCAGAATCTGATTGGACGGCTCGGGGCTCCTCAGCCAGCCTCCTTGAAGCTGATTGGCTGTTACAGATGTCAGGTTAAGAGGCTTTATAGCCAAGGTTGACTGGCTATCCACACATCTGACTGTCAGAGTTCATTAGCATAAAGTAACGCGTTACTTAGCACGAATGCAAGTATTACATAAGTAAAGTAAATACTTTGGAAATAAACTGGTTTTATAGAATAAAATATTTTTGTAGAATAAAATAAAAATGTATTTTTTTACCATTTATCTTTCAGCCATATTTATATTGCACTTTTTATGCAGAAGATACACTATGTTATCCTATTAAAAATGAATATAACCCAGCAGTATTATGTTTAAAGAGGTTAAAATAAACTTTACATCACCACCGCTGCAGAATTTAGGATAATCTGTGATAAAGGTCAATTCATAGTATTAAAAATGAGTGTGTTTTAAAAATAAAATAATAATTTATGACCATTTTAGAGCAGACTTACAGTATAAAAGCATTCATATGGGGGCTCTCACATGTCTGGGCCCTCAGGGCCGGTCTCTCACAGTCCGTCCATGCTCGGCATGACAGTAGTGAATAGAAAGGTGAGTCACAACACACAGCAGCTGTAAGCATGTGAAGCCACAGCCAGGTCTGTCTGCCATGTAAGGTAAACCAGCTCTGTCACACACACACACACAGAGGAGGAAAACGGGATAGCCCTGACAGTCAGGAGAAAGTGGAGCTCTTCCATATATGGACAAACTTCCAGCGGTGAGTGTTTGGGAAAGTGATGTCACAGACAGGCAGCAGACTGCCAGCTCACCGCCCGCCCGCCCGCCTGGTCCCCGGCTGGAGGAAGCAGCCTCTGCAGAAAGAAGCAGAGCTACGGCAGACAAAAACCCAAAGTAGCTGACTGCAGCCGAGTGGAGAGAGAAACACTGAGATAACTCCACTCAGCTCCATTAGCTAATTAGCTTACAGGCATTTGAAAAACAAAGTGATTCATTAAATTTACATTTACTATTCAGGAAAATGTTGTAGAAGATTTTACACTGTTCATTATAAAAAAGGCAATTAATTACTCATCCATTAGTCTGTCTTCAAATAAGAACTCCATTCATATATTTATAAAGGAATATTTAGATAAGAAGAAGGAGACTTCGCCAGGCTCGGAGCTAACTGCTAACATCAGCAGCAAAGTGAAAAGGATGGTTTCCAACCACCCACAGACAGGAGGTCTAAGAGTCATTTCCTGGATCAGAGTCACATGGTTTCTCCTCTTTAACAGCAGCAGGTTCAGTGTTTGCTGACATCTACATAGAATCTTAATACTTTGATGGCACCCAGATTAGTTAAATATATAACATGAATATTAGCATTATGCTGGCCATGCTGATACGACACATGGTTGTGCTAACAGAACATAAGGTTGGATAGCCCAACATGCATTAACAAAGCATTGTCCAAAGATGGGCCGGATACAACTGCAGAAGTCCCGAGTAGGGACGTAGGTTGGGGATGATGGGGGTACATGTGGTGGACTTTCTCCCACACCATTCAGAGCTTTGTACCCAGCCTCCTGCCCATTGACAGCTGGGATTGGCTCCAGGGGGGTCAGAAAATGGATGGATGGAAGGGATTTGGCACAAAAACTAGGGTAAAGGTAACCCTAAACACATTTCACAAGGAAAACCATTCTTGTCATGTGGCCGCCATTTTTCGCTACATCACAAACACCTAATACACACCCTGCTACAAAGCAGGAAGAGAAAGCACTTCGTACCACTGGCCTAGCTGGTGATGCACCTTGTTTGGAACATGTTTGGTACGACTCTTCCTCTTACAAGCTCTATAATGTCTCCCAAGATTCATGAGATGTGAGGATGACCTCCAAGTCCACTACTGCGTTGTTTAGTGCAGAGAATATTATTCCTTGATGATGTTTTCAGTCCCTTTAGTCACTTGCTACCATGTTAAAGAAAAATGCACAACCATCAGCAAACACATTAACTTCATGAGGGAATTGGAGGTGCTAATATGCTACCATTTGTTTTAGGTCTGCTTGGTGGGTTTGTTTGACAATCTGTCTTATGTGCGTTAAGATATTTCAGTTTTCACTAAACCTTTAATCTCGCCGTTACATTTAGAACTATGTCCACCCCACTGAGCTGTACCGGAGGCTCTAATTGGCCGCTTTACAAACAGGCTTGTCCTCTGAATGCTGCAAATGATGGCTTATTAAACGCATCAATTAACTCATTCTAATTAACCACTGAAATGTGTATAATTATCCCGGCCGCACGCTCCACACCGCACGGGGGTGGTGGCGGGGAATTTCTGTGCCCGTCAAGCCACTTGACGTCAACACAATACTATTCAGCAGAATCCCAGAATATCTTGTGAGGAGCTCAGCGGCGCGGAGCAGCTTCCTTTCACACAGGTCATGTGAAGAGCTGGTGTGTTTGGCTCTGTCTGGTCTCTGGCAAAAGCCCAAAGTA
This sequence comes from Parambassis ranga, assembly GCF_900634625.1. Classification (NCBI taxonomy): domain Eukaryota; kingdom Metazoa; phylum Chordata; class Actinopteri; family Ambassidae; genus Parambassis; species Parambassis ranga. The sequence goes on from NC_041042.1 coordinate 16,089,403, forward strand.
TTCCAGTCATGTCGGGAGGGGAATTCTTAAATAGCTGTCCTTGCTGTTAAAAGCTGAGCCATGTATGGGATGCTGCAGCACAAGCATGATAATCCCATTGAGCTGTACATGTGTTTGGGTTTGTGGTCAAAAACCTGGAACAAAAAAAAATGTGGGATCAAAGGGAGCAGACTGAGGAGAGGAGAGGTTTTAGAATAGAGCACTGCAGTGGGTGGGAAATACAAGCATTTTTTTAATAATACTTTAATAATCCCCTCAGGAAAATTGCTTAAGGCTGCCCAAAGAGCGCCACACACCAGTGAGAGCACTGGAGGCAATGTGGGTAAAGTGCCTTGCCCAAGGACACACACCAATGACTAGGAAGGAGTTGGGATCGAACCACCAACCTTCCGGTTACTGGACATTACATTACTCGATACTACATGATAAAAGTTCATCAGCTTTCTCAGGACATGCTGTTTATGTAGCAACACGACACAGAAAATAGGTTGAAAAGGTCGCGGTGTCCCCTCCCACACCGATATAGTGCATCTGATTAAACCCGTGCCCTCCTTACAGGCTGTGGTCAAACTGGGCTCCTCCCAGCTGTGAATGTGACCTATGAGGGAGGGGGGGGGGGGGCACAGAGCCAGTTAACCTGCCTGAATAAATAAAGATAAAACACTTAGAAGTGCCAGTCTTCTGTAAAGTGACCAGCCAAGGACGCTCGGCTCGGCTTCAGGGTGGGCAGTACGTGACCTACTTCTTTCAGGAGGTTTAACCCTCTGCATGGAGCTACAGTTAGATGATTACAGAGAAAAAGCTGACTGACTGCCTCTTGTGTATGTGTGGACTGTAATCAATCATTAATCCAAATGCAGCCCGGCAGGCACACTCTTGTCTAAATGTAAAACAATCCAAAGCCATACAGTGTATATTTGAATGCTTATCCCATGGGGGAAGAAACTGGGGTTAAACGAAGGGTGTCTACTTCCTGTAGATAAGCCACAGCCACACAGAAGTAGAGGAAATTATTCTGACAAGACAGCCATTCAAACAGCTCGATAAACCTTGAATAAATGTCTGCCTGCCCTCTGATTACCACCTCACGAGGCTGCACTGCCATGGCTTGTGTTTTCTTTGGTTATCTCTCGCACTGGTATGCCCTCCGGTTGTCTGCCTTCCATGGCAGATGAGCTGCGTCGTTCAAGTGGAGACATGATGCCAGTTGCCTCAGAAAGGAATGACATCATGCACTTCACGGACAAACGCCACCCTGTAGGGGAGAGGCTGTGAATGTCTGCTGAAAAAATCCTCAGCCATTCACCTCGGGATGGGTCGTCAGCGTCCCTTCTATTCTTAAGGACGACTTCTGATTTCAATCTTCTATCAAGGGGCTAGTTATACAACATTTGCAAGCAGGAATCAAAGGAAAAGTGTTCAAGACGGCAGCGAGAGCCGCTCTGCTGTCGGATTTAGAAACTGTAGCAGTGAGAAACAGATATTAGAGAGCAGAGATGATCATGTCGGGGTTCTCTTTCAGAGTGACGAGGATGGACAGGATCAGGAACGAGCAACATCCGAGGGGCAGCTCAGGTTTAGACATTCTTGGTAGAAGAATGATGAAAATGGAGCCGCCAGACAAGAGGAAGGCTAAAGAGGAGATACATGGATGTGCTAAGAGAGGACATGGAGTTAGAGGGTTTGAGAGAAGAGGATGCAGAGGACAGAGCGGTGAACTCTCTCCACACATTTAGCTGCCATTTCTGATCGCATGACATGATCTTCCATCAGCAGGTGGAATTATAGATTATAATTTGATTAAATACAACTTAAACAAACTGCTACACAGACTTTGTTGTCTTTTTTCTTTTCTATTCTTCTGCGAGAATGTTGTCATTCTTGATGCTCTTCGCCGCGGTGGACCGCTTCACAGCGATTTATCTATTCTTTAATAGAAGCAAACACAGTGTTTAGTTGGGTCGATAAAATATTCTACTCTGTCTGACACTGCTGTTACTCAGGGTCACGGCCAGCTGAACAGGCTTCACATTTCTTTCACGGGAGAGTTGAGGCTGTGTTGCCCTGGCAACCGTGACAGCAGACGGCAAGTGGAGCACCCAAATCTGCAACAACACGACGAGGACGATCGGCCAAAAGCACTGACTGCAGCTCTGCCACTGGAGAACAAATTATCCTTTTAATTGCAACAAAAACAAGAGAAAGCCAGCTCATAGTGGTGAACAATGGCTGGATAATGACACCAAAAAAAACAGTCGGTAGAGACACTGAAAGCATCGTTTTCAACGCACAGCTTCCTGTGTGGAGGCAGTCAATCAATCCTTCAGGCACCCTGAAGCAGTCGAGAATAAGCCCAATCAGTCCGAAACTGGAGAAATGAAAATGCTGCAAAGCTTTTGTCCTACAAAAGACCCTTTTTTTGTTGTTATTGTTACAGTTGGAGGAGCTCCAAATCCTGGGAGGAGCATTCTGCAACAGCCAGAACATGAAAAAAACACTGATTCTGCAAGAAAATAAATGTGTCTCTCTTAAAATACCAACAATGATTAGCTTAGGTCTTTGTGTTTCCCATCTTTTAATGTCATTTGCAGTTTGACTTTGAGAACGACGTCTAAACAGAAATTAACCTTTTTTTTTTTAAGTCGCATCGTCTTCTGCTCATAAGCAGCGAGCGTGTTCATGTGTCACATGAATACAAGACAAAAAAAAAGAAAAATCTGAGTTGTAAAAACCCATAGAAAACCCACTTCCTAAATGAAGTCTGCTAACAGCTGACATTTTTTTCCACGATGAGGAGGAGGCATCATTATGTCTTTAGCTTCTTCTCCGAGGGGGAGGAGCCTGGCTCTCCCTCGTCCGAGCCCACATGAGTCCGTTTCAGAGCGCTCTGTGCTGGGGTTCTCTCTGGCAGTGTGACACCGCTCTCCTCCTCTGACTCCGAGGACACGTGCGGATTCTCGTTCGCTGGTGCCACAGTCCGGTGCTGCCCGTTCACTCCAGGGCTACATCGGCTCTGGCAGTTACTGTCTGCAGCCGCCGAGGTGCTACACGCCTCTCCGCCATCAGAGCTGTCGGTAGCAGCCCTCCCTTCAGTTCTGCGTGTACCGGGTGACAGGGGAGATGCAGCTGGATGTCTCTCCAGCTCAGTCCTGTCACTCCCTTCCTCGTTCTCCTGGCTCTCTGGGGACATTACTGGACTCAGACACACGAAGTCTGACGGGCTCAGACATTTCTCTTCCTCCGCGTCGCCACCAGTGCGAGGCTTGATTGGAAGTGAGTTTTGTTCCTCGCCTGTTGAGGAGGAAGACAGGTCATCGATTGAGATCGATGGGTAACTGCACGAGTCGATGGCAGAAAACAGAGCCTGCACAGACTCGGGTCGATCCCCGGCTCTGGAGACCACATGCATGCGCCGCCGCCTCATGACGTTGCGCCGCCTCACCGCGCTACGCCGCTCCTCGTCATCACTGCTGGAACTGGAAGTGGATGTGGAGGAGCTGGAGGCTCCTGCTGGAAGGGAAGGAGAGGTGGTGGGACTGGAGAGTGTCGAGTTGTCCCTGGGGCTTGGGGATCGAGGCCGCGGCATTGGATCAAGCCAAAATTCGCTAGAGTCCGAGTCCTCATTGACCAGGAAGCCAGACTGAGGCTGATGTCTGCCGCGTCTCCTGGACCTCTCCTCCCCCTCTTCTCCGGCCTGCTCATCCCCTCCTGAGGCATCCGGGCCAGCCAGGGAAGAGGAGGAGGAGTTATCAGAGTCACTGTGGTGACCAACCACAGATGCAGTGGTTGGAATTGCTGGTGTGGTCCGCGTGGAGCGGCGCCCACGGGCATGGAGCTGCATGATGGCCTCCTCACTCAGGTCGCTGTCGGAGTCTGAGCTCCAGCCCTCAATCTCCCGACGCACTAGCGAGTCGAAGAACGCCATCATGCGCGGATCCTCCTGGATGGACTGGCTGACATAATCATGGGACAGACCGCTGCCGCTGTTGAGCACCAGGCTGATGTACTCCTCGTGGGTGTAGAGGCTGCGTGACTTGTCTTCCACGCGGCCCTCCAGATCGCCAAGACTGTCAGGCTGCTGGTAGGGACTCCACACCTGGAATGAACAGGGAAACAGCAGGGAGGAGGGTGAGGGAGATAAATATTAAGTCTGGGAATAAAAAGTGAGACAGCAGAGACAAAGGTCCACCTGCGTGTGGATCGGCTTTCACAGAGAAATGTACAAAACAGAGAGCTTGTGATACCGTACTAAATCTTTCTTTGTGTCCAGTGAAGTACATTTGCGCCTTCTGCTCTGCATCTTTTGACTTTTTAAGTGAACTCATCAGTTTGTTTTATGATAAAAGTGTTTTTAAATCGGGAAATAAACTCCCCTGTCAGTGTGACATAACGTCTGAGGCGCATCTTCAGTCATGAATCAGGCTATAGTGAATACCTTCAGCCTGCTTATTATCATGCACAGCAGCACCTACTGCACTGTAACAGCCAACATTAGCATATTAACGACACTGCCTCCTCAGATTGAGACAAAAAAAAGATAAAGGAGTTGGCTACAGGATGCTAAAACAACATGTGTGATCTGCTTTTGTGTGGAGACATAAGAACTAAGTGATGATGCAAAGCTGAGTCAGTCAGAAAATCTGTGAGACATGAAGCCACTTGAAATGCGGCCTGGTTTCTAAAGGTCAGCTGCAGGACACGCAGCACGGTCACTCATGAGATGATGGAGGAATGCAGCTGCTGTGAGCTACACATGTTCTCCGACAGCATTAAAATCACAGACAGGCGACTCGTGGAGCCTTCCTTAAGTTGTAAAGACACTGGCAGCGTTTCATGGCGTGTCTCTGGTTTCAGAAATACTGTATCTGTGGAGCCTCTTCAGTGACCCAGTTTCTGAACATCATCTGTTTCGGACGACAGTCAGTGATGGGGGAAATCCAACTTTTTTTTTATTCCCCATAGAACAGAAGGAAGTTCAGCTCAGTCAGTTACTCAGCGGTGCCACTGGAGATCAATGTCTTACTTAAGGGCACGTCTGCTGTCTGAGCAAGTGAAGGCACAGAGACTCAGATGTTGGACGGTGCACTTACAGAACTACTTCTCTGACCACACATCATCCTGGTGCCGTGGAAGATGGAGAGATTACTTTTTTGTTTACCATTTTGTGTTCTTTTACTGACCTTGATGACCTTCTCCACGCCAGAGGAGCAGATCATGTAGGTGTGGGGGTTGAAGCGGACCTGGTTGACAATGGAGCGGTGACCCTTCAGGACCATGAACGCTCCGTTCACCACGCGACCTGGGCCTCCTAAAAAAGAAGACGTTTGTTAGTGTAATACTGAAAAACACATGCAGACAACACTCACTTTCAACCTGGACCTTCAGACCTGCCATTAGTCTGTGCACATACTTTCACTGTGAGTAAGTCCAGACAGACAGAAATCCATTAATGTGTCAGGTGGTGCCACATTCTTGACCTGGTGCATTTTGGGGGATTTTCCTCTCAGAGTAATGACTTCTGAAGCATTTTCATGGTAAGAACACGTTTTTGTTGTGTTAGTGGGAACATTCAGAATTAATGTATGTTTGATACCTGAACAAAGTCCACAGAGTGTGAGGTTAGTTAAAGAAGACAGGCTGCGGTGTAGGATATGCCTGGAGAGTCTATTATGAAGACTAAACCGCAGTCTGAGCCGAAGCTCACCAGCAAAGAGGTCCATCAAGCTTCCTGTGGTTACCACTCACAGCCACTGGAATCAGGTTTGTTTTGCCTTCGCAGACGCCACTGAAATCTTTAACCTTGGGAGCGAGAGGTCACCAAACCACCGTCCCACAAACAATCTCCTTATAAGGGCTGGTATGTGTGTTTTTTACGAGCTTCTGGTTCACACAAGTGTCGATTTAAACAAACCAAATCACACACAAAGACGTCTTTATTAACTATTGTGCTGACCAGAGACAAGATGATCCCCCACTGAGACCCGAGCTGCACAGACAGACACATCAACATGCAGTCAGAGCAGACACACTCACCTGCTTCTGGATCCTTTGGGATTTTCCACATGTAGAGATTGAAGTCATCTGACCCAGACAAGATGTACTGTGGAGGCAAACAGACGGCCGATTAGATTTCTGTATGACAGCACTTTCCATGGTTCCTCAGGAGAGAGAGGAAATCTCATATTTATACATGTATGAACAACCTCAAAAGTCTTCACCTGTCAGAGCTGTAAAAACACATGGTTCCACTTCGACCTGTCGCTGAAGGCATTTTCAGACAGACACATTTTTCCTCGAAGATTTCAAACGTTTTTCTCAAATTACAAATGTAAAGGAGAGAGGAATCTCTTGAGCAGACTAGCTTTAGAGTTACACTACAAGAAACTGGAATGCAATTTACCAGTGATCCTTCACAGTCTAGAGGTCATGAGCAAATCATTAAAACCCATTAAAATCAATAGGAATATCTGGTAAATCACTCTCACTGCTGTCTTTAAACAGAAGTCATAGATTAAAAACTTTGTTTACCTGCACATTTAGCAGACAGTGAGGCTAAAGACGAGCTTTCTAATTTTTTCCCCCTGACACATTTATATTTATATTTATAGAGCCTCATTTTACTATGTAGAGGCACATTTTTATGAAATAATTCAGTTTTAGTTTGAGGCATTGTCTTCTGTTGAGGCTGCGTCAGCCAAAAATTTAAATAAATGTCTTAAGTTTCCTTCTGTAAATATTCACATGGTCTCCGGGGTCTTTTTTGACTAACAGATGTGCTCATGACCACCTCTAGAAGGATTTTCACTGTAACATACATGAGAAACCATCATCATCATCATCCCCTGAGCTCAGGTTGTTCTCAGATCAGCGTAGCTTCAGGCCACATGAACACACTCTGAGCCGAACACCTGTGTGCTCCGCCTCAGGTTCCCAGAGGACACGTCAGGCAGGAATGTCACACCCAAAAAACTCCCTCCTCCCTCTTTCCTTTCCACCGTGCGGTAAGCTGCCACTTGGCACCTCGGCTCTCACACCACACTGAGAAAATCCTTTGCAAAAAGTCTGATGGAGTCTGTTAGAAAACTGCTGGGACAGCGTTTAAACATGTACAACCACATGTGTGGTCATTTCTCTTTTAGACTGGACCATCTGACATCCTGCTCAACAATCTGGACTCAAAGAATTCCTCAGCTGCACAAACGCAAGATTCCAAAACAAAACTAGATGACAGCAAACACATCATTTTGTTCCATGTTATCCATATACACATGTTACAGAACTTTTTTTGGACAGGAACCTGACTTCTGACGGAGTTCAGCCCCTTTCTGCAGTGCCCCCTGCTGTGGGAACGCCTCGGAATTATTAGGTGAAAATGAGTGAACTTAGATACCTGTTTACAGTGTGTCTACGATGTGCTCCCATCTCCAATTGGTTGACAAAGCTCCAAACTGTGAAGCACATTTCCCATCAGTGGCCCTGCTGTGCAGTCCTAACCTGATCCTCCATCCTCTTTTTGCTCTACTGAGGAAGGATCATTTTTTAAGCCTTCATGAGCTCGGCTGACACCCACGGATAATGTTAACATAATAAACATGACTTTGGGGTGATGTCACGTCTGAGGAGGACCAACGGGAGGATCAGTGGCTGAACACAGGGGCTTCTGGTGTTCCTCCAGCACTCAAAACGTCCCAATTTCACAGAAGGATCCAATATATTCTTCTATTTTTATTCCTTCTATTGATCCCACATGTTCCCAATATTCTGCTTAAATTCCATTTTAACTAACCACAAAAGCAGTTTAAACAATCTCTCCATTGTGCTATCAGGAGCTAAATGGTTCTCTGATGGGCGATCTATTACAAGCAAGACATTTTTATTACTGATGCACATGTGCCTGAAGTGGAAATCTTTACTCGTCCAGTGTAACGTTTCATCCACACATTTCCCTGTAGTTTCTCTAATAAAAAGGAAAAGTCATATTTAAGGTCTGCACCTGGTCTTTGTCCCCGGCGAAGCAGCAGCTTTTCATGGTGCAGGAGTTGAAGTATCCCTGGTTGTCAAACTGGAAGCTGGGCAGGCGGGAGTGCAGCTCGTAGAGGACAGGCGGCAGGCGGCGCCGCAGAGCCAGAAGCTGGGTGCCGGTGCTGTTAAAGCGAACGCTCATGGCGCTCTGCAGGGACATGCTGCCTCCGTACCGCAGCAGAGAGCTATAAGAGGACACAGGTCCCGAGTTAGACCCACCGTTATCAGGTTAATAAAGGTATGACACACCTCCACAACGTCCACAATACTCATTTAGTCAATCACTTTCTTCTTCTTCTCAGTTCTTAAATTAATTAAAACCATTTTCTAGCTTTATGAAAAGGACTAAAATGTAATTTAAACATGCCATTAAGGGTTTGTTTGTGTTTGATGTGCACATTTTACTGACAAAACATCGCACAATTTGAAAATTGATAACACACTCTTTCCAGACACTTTGGCTCCCTGGAGAGGCTTCAGCAGAAGATTAAGGAGACTAAATTACTCAAACAAAGTGAATTAAATATTTTATTAAACTATTTTTAAACATTATAGTGGAGTGAGGGAATTTCTGAGTCTAAACACTTCAACCATCAGTGCAGAGAAACGGAGCCAACGGAGGTGCAGAAGGAATGAGTCAGGGTGCACTTTTATTGGCCGCCATTCACACACTAATAACCCGAGTGTGTCTAAACACACACACACACACTGGGGTTAGCTCAGTGTTTTTATTTTACTGGAGTAAACATGTGTTATGTATTTATTTATTTATTTGCTGTGCATTGGAAGAAACAGAGGTGGAGTGTTTAAGTGTAGGCCAACAGCGACATCTGGTGGACACTGTGGTGAACTTGACCTCTGTGTGTTTACACTTTTTTTTTGCTTTACATAGGGTGACTCATTCTCAAAAAATATATATGAATAAACTCATTAAATGTAAAATATTTTATGAATAAACAAATATTGACTGAACTTCTTCACTACTTCCTGTCTATAAATCTGAATTATACAAGTTTTTTTTACTAATTTTTACGGCATAAACCGCGTCATTTTTGCTGTTTTATCACAGCCACTTTGTTAACTTCTCCTTAATAAAGAATAATGCTTTATTTTGCTTCAAACTAGGGCAGAGACACATTAAAACGTCTCACCTGCGTGGTTTACGGATGTCCCACAGTCCCACACCCTCTTTAGAGTTGGCTGTGGCGAGCAACCTGGGCTCCACCGGGTTGAACATCACGCTGTGGAAGGCTGAGGGGTAGCTGGCCAGGCAGAACGGCTCTACGGGGGGAGTCAGAGGAGAGTCACACGGACATGTTTTGGGGAGATTTATGCCAGAAAGACGCACTCCAACACTGACAGGAACGTTTCCAGATTTCCCTCCGTACGTTGGTTGTGAGATTAAAACACTACTCATTTGTGGATCAATGAGCTGAGCAATGTAACAAAGTGCATTTTCAGCATCCATTCACACAAACAGGGATTTACATTACAACATAAAAAGCCTGCAGGCAGAAACAGAAGAACGATTACTGCTTCATGTATTATTAGGCCAACGAGGTCACGAGGAAGGCTTCAAAAATAGAAGGAAGTGGACGTCATGAAAGATGATCCATTGCATTTTTAAAGTTATCTACAAGTCTCACTAAGTCCCATCACAGAGGACTATACACCCTCTGAAATAAACTCAGCATACACTGACTGACTGATTTATCAGCAGCTTTTCAATTAAAACCACCTGACTGCTGTCGTTTCAAACAATAAAGAACTGATCTCCGCTCACCTCCGTGCGGTGGCTCACGAGTGTCCCAGATCAGAACGCGTCCGTCGTCAGACGAGCTGGCGAACACGTTGTCGTTGACCGGGCTGACTGACAGGCTGTACACGGCGTCGATGTGCAGGAACACGTTCAGGGTCTCCCGCCTGCAGAGGCAGCAGTCATCCAAATGTTAATTGTTTTGTTTGTGCGTGGGGCGAGCGCGTTAAGAGTATTGACTGTTTTTACCCACCTCTCCACATCATGAAGAATCACCTGCTCATCGTTTCCTGTAACAGGATGGCAGCGTGAGAGAAGAGTTAACTTTATTAATAAGTTACTGCAGCTTTAAAGCACTTTACAGGCGTTTCTCATTCACATAGCATACATAGCATAGCACATCCATGTTCCCTTAGAATTCAGCAGCTCCGGCATCAAAATAAATAAATAAAGCTTTGTCTTACCACCAGAGAAGACTTTTTTGTTGGTGCTGTCAAAGGCCAAGCAGAAGATGTTGGAGAGGTGCTCCCCCTTCAGCTTCACTGGCTTGGACCGAGAGTGGATGGCCTTCTCCATGTGCCACAGAAGCACCCGGCGGTCGTCTCCTCCTGCAATGAACGATTCACTATTACCATCAAAAGTACGGTCCAGTACGGTTTTCTTTAATGTGAAGACTGATGATAAATGGTCCTATCACACTGTGGTTAACAACAAAGTTACAAAGTGACATCCTTATTTTTAGCTGCCAGTTTTGGTTGGACCTCTACACTGTGCCACCGTTAAGTTATAACATTATTCATCATTAATTAATTACACATCTACACAAAACAGTGAGTGAATTGCAGATTGCGCAGCTTGTCTTAAAGTCAAATTGTGATTTGTGACTTTGAGACCATAGCACCAGTCATTAGCTTCATGTCATATTAACACCAGTAAGATGCGCCTCCTGGTGTGTCAAGAGTTAATCATGTAAAATGCATTTTGTTCAGGTAGAGTCTGGCTGATATGCTGGAATTATGTAAACAGGTCTATTGTGCAAAGTAAACATCCCCATGTAGACCCAAAATGGCAATCCACAGGCTGTCCCAGTAGGCCAGATGATTGTTCTTAATCCTCCCTGGACATAAATAGCTTCGTGATTCCGGGAGGTCGCCATGATTAGACCCATCAGACCGAAACGTGTGCACTTTAGCGGCCACCTTGATCATCTTCTGGACTGACATATGGGACTGGTCCGGAGCAGCTGCCCGCCCCCCCTTGAGCTGTTTGGCTGCCTAGCTAGCTAGCTGGCTAGCAAGAAATGCTAGGCTAACGTAGCGTCGGCTAGCCCGGGAGGGTTTCAGCTGACTGCCTGGCTAGCTAGCGTTAGCATGCTAACACAGTAACACAGTGTGTAAGCTAAAGTACTGGGAGGGGGAGAGAGGTGGTTTGTCAACTTACCAGACACCAGCCATTCTCCGCCGTTGTTGGAGAACTCAATGGCGTTGACACAGCCGAAATGTCCGAGCATATCCTTCTTGTAGAGGCTGGTGCAGCCTGCCAGCCTGCGTCTCTGGAATTCCTCCTTCATGAGCGGCTCCCCAGTCATCTCTCTGCGGGACAGAAAGCCCACTGAGGAGCGCATACCGCAGCCCTTCAGCTCCTTCATTTTTCACCGTGCAAAAATATTACGCCCCGCTCCGCTGCTGTTTTCACCGCTGCACCCGGGACATGTGCTCCTGTTGTCGGGTCTTATGTGGCGCACGGTCGTGGTGCTGCTCAGCTGGGTCTACATTATGGTGGACACCCCGCTGCCTGCCTGCTGATGTCGACGTTGTTTCCTAGCTGCTCTGTCTTCTCGGTAATCCCAGCAGCAGCTTCCTGCTCCGGTGGTGGAGGATCTCTCTCTCTCTCTCTCTCCCCCTGCCTGTCACTCTGCATCACCGGCCTGGACTCCACTCCCTGGAACCTACCACCACGACCGCTCCTCTCACATTTAAACATTTACTTTTTACTTTTAATTTTCTAATTCCGAGTCGTTTCCGCACGCCAGGTTCTCAAAGTTGGAGTGGTTTTTGAGGTCTCCTCTGCTGTTACCATGGTGACAGGCTGACACACAGAGGCACACAGAGCTCTGAATTGCTCTGAGTCTCCAGCAATTCAGAGCAATCCTTCACATCAGCATTCAAAGCAACGCTTCAGCTGCAGCAATCAAACTTAAACACACATTTAACTGATATAATCAGATGTGATGGACAAGTCACATTATAATAGGCACACAATGCTGTAAAAACACACTAATCCAAGAGAAACGTCAGAAAAGTTACTATAAATGAAATTAAGAAACCTTTATTAGTCCCACCATGGGGAAATTGCTCAAGGCAGCCCAGCAAAGAGCGCCATACACCATGAGTACACTGGAGGCGATGCAGGTAAAGCCCAAGGACACACAACAGTGACTAGTGACTGCCCACATAGGTAAGGTAAATATATATATAGGTATAGGTATATATATATATATAGGTATAGGTATATATATATATATATATATAGGTATAGGTATATATATATATATATATAGGTATAGGTATATATATATATATATATATAGGTATAGGTAAGTAAAAGAAAAAGTTTTAAAAAACTTTAATTATATATATTTACAATATAAATATTAAACTTTAGATGCACCTTTAAATGATACAATGTGAAAGTAATAAAAGCTGTTATATTTGACTTGGTGTTGTAGTATAACTGTAGTACATTCACTAAACTAAGCTCCTCTCCATGTGGAGGTCTCCAGCTGCTCTGCTGCTTTTGATTTCATCACACTTCCTTGTAGTTGATGTTGACATTTTTAATGTTACAATTTCCTGGTTAAAAGCTGATGATGGAAGCTGATTCTTCACATGAGCCTCTTCCCTGGACTGACAGGACTATAGATGCTGGTGCAGGATTCTCTTTCATTCTGATTTAACTCACAGACAGACGAGTAATCACGTTAGTGTGTATAGTAGTTTTATTACTCCCAGTGTTTGGGATTACAGTGGTAGTCTTTAGGGAACTTCCGGTTTTTAACAAGTCTTTTTTTTTTATTATTCTGAGACAACATGAGAACATCTAAAACACCTTCTACACAGATAAACAAACAGGACCGGGCTGTGGTGTTCCTTTAAATACTATTTATATGTGTTGCACTGAGATTATCTCAGTCAGCACCATTTTTAGCCAGGGGTGTCATTTGATTTGTCAGAATTAAGCAATTTAGGCACTTATCAAGAAATTGGCAAAGGTTATGATGAAACTGCTACTGAAATAAAATCTATAAAGACGTTTTTGTTTGTTTTAACAGTCAACTAAAGAGAGAGCATGTTTTGAAATGTTAACGTCACAGACACATTCTATGCTAACCTCATATTCAACTAAAGTCTAAACTCACACTGAGCGTCCAGTGCTTTCAGGGAGGGGATGCCTGCAGGGGGGAGAGAGGTGAGGGGGAGGGGGGGAGTGCAACACACTGATCTATAAATGGACAAACATTTAAAAGTGCTTTACATTAAGGTACCGTCAATACATTCACCTCTACATTATGACGTCATCTATAATACCACACAGGTAAGGAGTGAGCTGCAGCTGATGAGTGTTTCCTTTGGCAAAAAAGTAACGTTTGCTTAAAAAAGCAAAAGATTTGGAGTGTGTCCGAGGAGTGTGGGGCTTCCAGGAGGAACACCAGGCTGTACAGTCGGTTCATTCTATAAACAGGCTTTTAAAGGAGTAGTTCAACATTTTGGGAGACATGTTGTTTGTCTGCTTTCTTGTTCAGGAGATAAGGTGAAGTTAGCCTCTATACAATATGCAGCTTCAGGAACTATAAACTGATGCACAAAGCACCGGTTTATACTTCCTGTTTGTGGAACTAACTGATTAGTTTGATGGTTTGAGGAAAGGTCAAAAGCAAGGACTACATATCCAGAACAATACTTTGTCTAATGACCACACCAGCTAGCACCTGGTTAGCTTAGCATTGGAAACAGAGAAACAGCTATGCAGGTCTGGGTAGGCAGATGTTTCTATGTTACGCTAGGCTAAGCTAGCTAGCTGCTAATATGTGGCTGTGCAGATCTGAGAGTCCTCTCATCCTTCAACAAGAAAGCAAAAAAAACATGCATTTCCCCTAATATTTATCATATTTATCATATTTATGCATACATATGTTTTCTAGTTAAATTTGTGCTATTGATTGTTTACTAAAAAGCAACTGTGTTTGTTTTTGTTTTGTTTTTGTTGTTTGTTTTTGTTTTGTTTTTGTTGTTTGTTTGTTTTCATGCCATTTTGGAGAAAAAAACTCTTCAAACTTTTAGCCAGCGTCTCAGGAGGAGAAAGTACAGCAGAGGCAGATACACAGAGTGAAAACCACAACGAGGAGCGGTGTGTCGTCTTAAAAACAGCGCCAGGCTCATTCATAACTGCATTCACACAGTCTATTGCACGTTCTTCTTCTCTTTTCGATTCAACAACAGTCTCTGAAGGTGTGACTCCATCATCAGAAAACACAAGCATCACCAAGCAGCTGCTCTTTCTTTTTTCTAAATATACTTTTGATTAATTGTGCTGGCTAAGTGCTTAAAACCAATCTCACAAAAATAAAGATGATGGCAGGGTGAAACCTGGGCATTCATTCAGTATGTTAAAGGTTAGAAGTCTAATTGTTAATTAATTAGATTTTTTTTTCTCAAAAGTCTATAAAACATCAGTAGGATTTTTGTTTTTAAAAAGCAGAATAAAGAAATACTCCCTGGGCAGCCACGCCCTTAGGGACATTTTTACATAAATAGAAAATTAAAAAAAAAAAAAAAAGATTAAATAATCAGAGAAACGCACCAGTGGAAAGCAGGAGTTTAAATTAAGACAGCAGAGGGCGAAGAGGAGCACAGGGGAAGGAAGGGTTAAAAGCTGTTGGCACAAGGAAGCAGGAGAGGACAGGAGAGGAGAGGAGAGGAGAAGATGGAGGGGGCGGGGCCGTCCTCCATGTTTGAGTCATTTAGGTGCTGCTAGTAAGGGCCTTTAGTGTGTCCAAAGATCCCGATGGGGAAGTGTTTGACGTGTGAGGACCACTGAGCGGCCAGCTGGAAAAACTTGACATCGTTCCACTCCACGCCGTCAATCAGCACTGCAAAGGAGGAAAACAAAAGATTTGTGTTATGGAGGCTCAGTGGCGGCCTTAGGCTTTCCATGTGTGCACATTTAAAAAGCAGTGAGGCGTCATTGCCTCAGGCTTTCCATGTATACACACAAAACAGGGGGCTGTTGTTTCCACTTTAGGCTTTCCATTGGTGCACATAGAAGGGTGGGATGTGTGCTCTCTCTGCCTTAGGCTTTCCATGTATAGACATAGAAAAGTGGGAGGTGTGTTCCCCCACTGAAACTTTAAATATATGGACACCTTATTGCCTCAGGCTTTCCATGTGTGCATGCTGAAAGCCTTAGGCTAAAGCTAAAAAGTGATGAAAATAGATTTTTTTTTATTTTAGTACATTAATACAGTTTTTCTCTAATGTTCCTAATAATGGCCGAGATGGCAGCATATAGTACGAGACACCTCATCAGCTCGTACTAAATTAAAATTAACAGCATGATTATGCTGGAAAAAAAAATGACCTCTCAGCATAGTCTGCTGGTGCTTGGCAGTGCAGATGAGGCGGCTGATGCCCTCAATCACTTGACTCTTGGACTCCACCTCCTTGTCTTTGCTCTTTTTTGGCAGGAACATGACTGTAAGGAAGGAAACAGAAGATACGCATGCTGTAAGGTTAATACGTTTCTGTGGTCTAGACAGTACAAGGATTTCACAGATGCACGGTTTGTACCCTTCTTATTCTTCTCCTTGGTCACCACAGTCATGGACATGGTGGGCTGGAGGCTCGGCTCTGCGCCCCCCAGTGGCAGCCGGCTGACCTGCAGCGAGCGGAAATTGCACTTCAGAGTGTTTTTGGCGGAGGAGTCCCGCTTCTCCACGTCTTTCTTCCTTTCTGATGGAGCCACCCAGTAATCCACCTGAAGCCCCATCAGCTCTGCCTGACTGCTAGAACTGCAGAGAACAGAGCTGGTCAAGCTAGGTCTTTTATTTTGAAAGGAAATGGTATGTTTTAACAAAACCAGAGCGAGTCATTTTTCTACCTGTAAGCACAGAAGGTGGATGTGACGGAGGGTGAGGGGGGCGGTGTGGGCGATGCCTCTTTGAGAGCAGGTGAAATTTGTGGAGGGGTGGAGGAGAGCAGCGAGGAGCCCAGAGGTGCAGCATCATCAGAGTCTCCTGAGGGACGAGTTTCAACTGTGAGACTTTATCACCGGTTTAATAAAAAAACAAAAAGTGTCCAAACATCAGCTCACCTGATGTTGCAGATGTTTGCTCCACAAGGCCAACTTTCACCATCTGAAGAAATAAAAAGATGAAAATGACAAAAAAAACTACAGTGAAGTCCATATTTTAGGGAAAATCAGAGAAACAGTGCTGCAGCACTTACTCCAATGAAAGGGATGAACTTCTGACATGAATCCTCATCAGGGCTGTGGAGAGACAGGAGAGTTCAGGCACGGAAATCTGAGAAATCTAAATGAATCTAAAGCAACTAGCTGCTACAAGCACATCCTAAACGTAAACCTAAAGTCAAACCAACTACATGACGTCTAGATTAGTAGCTTTTTGATTGATTTATCTGTACATTGCATAGAATCTATGCAAAGCCCAGCTGCACATGCTGCTGAGCTTTAACCTCCACAGGGACTGATCCACTTCCTCTCTGATTGTAGCAAGACATGCAAGCTGTTGGCTGATTTACCCCCCCCCCTTCCCCAAACAAACATCCAATTACAACCTAGACAGAGTCAGGAGGGCATTCAGGAGGCAGCATGTCCACCAGGGGAACAACCAGAGATGTCGATGAGGAAGAGCACCAACCATAACAATAACCACGATTACCCCTCCGGGTCCTGATGCACTCGCTGTGAGCGGCAGTGCATCGTGTGTCTATGAACTATTTTCCTGGCAACGCCCAGAAAAATAGTCTGTATGAAGCTCTACTGTGGTGCGAGTCTACGTCTTCTAAATGTATAGAAAGTCTGATGAAGTGAGAGGTTGTTGCTCTTGCCTTGAAGAAACCTGCCATCGCCCCCCCAGGGAAGAAACAGACAGACTACAGAGGAGGGGGGACAGACAGAGAGAGACAGAGACAGAGAGAGAGAGACAGTCTAACAGCAGCAGTAACCGTTTGTTTCCCAACATGACACACCTCTGCTGGAATCAGAGCAGCCAGAGAGCGGAGGAGCCAGATGTCTGCCTGGTATGTGAGCGACTGTGACACAGAATCTATCTGCTGTGTTTCACCAAGGGGTTAAAAGTTGCACATGCGTCGATCCATGTGAAACAACAGCTGGATTATGGACATGCACCTTTCAGACTCTCATCTGCACTACACACGTTATATTAGGTGAAAATTATGCAAGAGTAGGAATTTGTCTCCCCCTTGTGGAACCGAGGGGAATTACATACAACAACAAACTCCTTAAATAATGAACAGGACCCTAGAAACTCTGAATTTTTAATAACTTTTTTACTACTAGTATACTACTACTTCTAGTTCCATTCATTAGTAAACTTTACCCCATGTTTCATGTTTCATGGAGTAACCTAAATAATATCTGAATATGCAGAAATAAATGTAAAAACAGTTAACACAATAAATTATTTATGAAAGAAAGGAACACTATCAGAATATATTAAAGTTTTATAATATAGATATTAAAGTGATGAAGAGCTACATAAAACCACCAAACATGTTGCCTAAATATTTTCCTCGTGGTGTCTGAAGTTGATGATAAAATTCAGGATTAAGCTGAATAACAGACAGACATGAATGGCCAGAAGCACAGGGAGCAGCAGGAAGGAGGGAACAGAAGAGGACAAAGCTGGACATGTCTGGTGTCCTGTCACTTTAACAGCATTGTGCCTTTAATGTCTTATCAGTGTAAAGTGGCTCAACTAGTAGGACGTGAAAATCTGAGCAGATTATGGAGTGTTTAGCTGTAATACACTCATCTAGAGGAGCAGTTAGCAGCTATAAATTTTGCCACCCTGAAAATGTTTGATTAACCATGATTTCAAATGGACAAAATGGACTTAATGACGCTGCTTCACTGCATATTATGGCTGATAGAAATGTGTTTTTGCTCCTGTTAAAGTGAAAAGATCCCACAGAATACACAGAGAGAAGGCTCAAAGGGGGGGAAATGGCTCAGACGCACAGTAAAGCGCATGAATCAGCAACCAGACCACATGAGAAACAAACTCAATCGACCACAATACCTGACTGCAAAATCAAAATGAAAGCTCTTTTTCCTTCAAAGAAAGAAAACAAACAACAAAAAGATGTTATTCACACACACACACACACAGTGATGGAGACACAGTGATGCTTAGAACACCCCACCCCCACCCTGAAAGAAACACAAAGCAGGACCCGCAACATTAGTCAAACTTTTTCTTTTCAAAAAGGGGGACTGATGAGAAAACAGAATCACAGATGTGTTCATTTTATACAATAATCCTGGACGGATTATACTGTAGATGTATCTCAGCTGAGACTACCTGGAGTCTCCTGATGCTAAGCTAACAGGCTGCTAACATGTACATGCTCTCATCTATCTGCCACTAAGCACAGTGCGCCTGCAGGCTAATGGCACATATCGCTCCATTCTGGCAATTTATATCAGAAAATATTGGAAATGACATAAAAAGTGTGCACAGCTCCTAGCTATAACTGGGCACCCAGGATTTCCCACAATTTCCCCATTGTGGGACTAATAAAGGTTTTCTTAATCTTAATCTTAAGACTCAGGAAAGGTTATATGGGTCATCTGTGGTCCATGCTAGGAGCTGGTTTCATTTAGCTGGTCCTGCTGGTTAATCAATAATGATCAAACCTGTTTTCTTATAATTTTCCTAAAGTACAGTTCAACCCCCCTTTGAAAAATCTGTATTAGAAGCCTTTGTTAGAGGAAACCTTTGGACTTTCAGGTCACTAAGCTAACATCCAGCAGGAAGTTACATGAAGGTGAGAAACAAACACACCTTTTCTGTTTGTAGGTGAGCATGGCCTCAGCGATGGGGAGCTGGTGAGCTCCGTTAGCTCCCACCATGTACTGCGTTACCCTCGACACAACATCTGGGTTCTCCTGGGCTGCACAGGACAGACCGATCAGAACCCAACAATACACATTCAGCTGCTTATTAAAGCTCATATTCATGTTTCTGGTTAAACAGCCCACCAACAACAGGAGCCTCTGCTTTGTGAAACAGGTCCCTCCAGGCAGCATCTTGGAACAGACTATTGTATCGATAGTCAATAGTACCGAGATATTTGGAGACCGGGTGTGCACCTGAAGACGGACACATTCAGTTCAGATGCTTTAAATTATGCAAGAATTCACCCTTAACACATAAAAGCTGCGTTCATCGCCTACCTAAAGGGATGATGAGGAACCTCATGTAGCCGAGCCAGTCCGGGGTTTTATGGGAGAGGTGGTCCACGAACAGCCTCAGAACTGCACTGAGGTAGTGCTGCGCTCCGGCCACCGCGATCTTTATGGGGACGGGCGTCTGCGAGTTACAGTTACAGCTGAAAACAACACAGAGGGTTTCAGACAGTTTCAAAGATGAAGACCAACAACTGAAGCTTGAGAGGCAGACTTACAATCTCTGTATGCGGGAGACGATGGTGTTGAACGCAGCTTGGATGTCGGCTGTGGTGCAGGTGCAGACCACAGGCAGGTGGTGGTTCTGCAGAACATCTGAAAGGTACTGAGAGGAGAAGAAAGCAGGGTCCGATCAGACTGATGGATCAATAATCCAGCAGATTGTCTGTCTGTATGTCTGACCTGGCCCTGCCAGTCGGAGGTGTTGATGAGGATGATGCTGTCAGGGAGGTGGTTATCAGACACCAGGATGTGGTTAAGCTGGTCGTACACGGTCTTTCTGGGGATCTGTGGAGGTGAAAGAAGAAAACATTGATCTGTGAACAGAGAGAAAACCTTTTGGTTCGTCCTGCAGTTCTCTCCTCCTACCTGTAGGTGGCACCGTGTGTCCAGAGACCGCTCGTTGTCCAGGCTGTTGGCCCTCTCGTTCTGTGGCCTGCTGGGCTGGCGCTCCTTCAGCGACGTGCTCCTGCCTCGTCTCCCTGCCAGCTTCGGTTCCTGGTGCCTGAGAGCAGCAGAGAGGAAGAGGAAGAGAGGCTGAAGTGTCAGCAGTGATTCACTGAGGGGAGGAGAGTGTGGCCTGAAAACACATGAACGTACCTGTTGGATGAAATGATGAGCGACTCCGTCTTGGTCATTTTGCCACTTGGTGGCAGTCTCTCTAAAAACGTGTCCATGTTGTCCATCTCCAGCTCCGTGGTCGGAGTCACGGCCTCCGGCGGCTCCTGAGGGAAAACAGGCAGACTTAAATCTGACAGATGTTTTATCTTTAGAACCACACTTATCTGAAACAAGGTGTTAAGAAGCTAATCACTCTTATCTTTGATGCACTGACCTGCCTGATAATGCTGATTATTGATCTGAGGAGGCTTCATACTCACATAGGGGATGTTATCAGACACGCCGTCATCTGGAAACTTGGCTCCGCCACTCTTGGTTTTATCTGCATCAATCTGGAAGGAGGTGAGAAGAAAAATAATCATCACCAGGGTGTTCGACTGAATCCCAGGATCTTAAATGTTGAATTTGATCTCGCCATGGAAGCCCTGCAGTTTCTGGAAGAATCTGAGCAGGGGAGGTCTCTGCTGTTTCACCGTGACCCAGTTTAGATAAGTAAATGTAAGAGAAGAAGCAGGGGTGTGAGGAGATTTGGAATGAACCGATGTTCCATGGTTCGAATACGCAAATAAAAATCTGCTCTGCCCGCTGGGGTTACTTCAGAGGAGGGTGTTTTGGAGTGTGTTGGAGTGACATGGGTCTCACCGGGCTGGGAGGCTCCCTGTGGCTGCGGCTGCTGTGGATGCTGCCAATCTCCGTTTGAGAGCTGGAGAGGGAGAGGCCCTCGAAATATGGCCTGAAACAGAAGAGAAAACACAATGTTTGACAAAAAAAACAGGCGTGCATCACAGTTTGAGCATTTTTACGGAGCTTGGCTGCTAATTCATGGTTAACCTAAACATGAGAGGAGAGCTGAAGAACCAGAAATAAAAAAGTAAGCCCTTTTTACCTGTTTGATTTTAATGTAAAGGTGTATATATTTTAACATGGAGGTCAATGGGGATTGACTCACTTTGGAGTCAGCCTCTAGTGGACACTGGAGGAACTGCACCTCTCTCTCTCTCAGCTACTCACTTGAGTGTGGGCTTTGGTGTGCTGAGGACGCTGTCATCATCATCCAGCTCTGGGCCGCTGTCGCTGGGGTTCTCAAACTCCACGCTGTCCAGGTCCAGGTCCTCCTCCTCCACTTCAGGCGGTGGCTCTGCGGGGTCCTGCTCCGAATCCAACACCTTCACGAGTACACACACACACACACACACACACTTTAAGTGCTGCAGCAGCTCCTCAGGGGAAAAAAACAGTAAAAAAAACAGAAAGACTCACCTCATCTGAAACTCTGAAGCGCTTCAGAAGAGCCACCACTCGCTGCTTAAAGTTCTGCTGCTAAAACACAGCACAGTAAACACACAACCACAAGTCAAGCTTGTGGCCTGCTCCTGATTTACTACAGTGTTCTGAGCAATTCAATAAACGAAAGACAGCTACAGCTGCTGCTCCTTTATCTGAGTCATTTTACCAGCAGCAGATACATTTGCAGTGTATGCTGGGTATCGATTGTTGCTGCATGTGTTCATACAAATCAATAATCAGGCAACTTCATGCCTCATCTGCTTTCTGGGTCTGTCATCTTTTCATCTGCTGTTTCTGCTCCATGTGATGCCTGAAAGCTGATTTCACTAATCAGGGGTTTGACCTGGAGAGATGCTAAATGAGATGCTGAATGTTCAACAGCAGAGTCTGAGCAGACACCGATTCCACCGCAGATCTAACATATAACTGTCAGTGCAGAGTCTGAGGCTGCCGGCAGCTCTTACATCACAGCTCCTTGCTCTGTGTGGTAGTTTTGCTTCAGGTATAAACAAATGCAAAAACAACCCGAGCCGTGTTTCTGTGTAGGAAGAAAACCTGCGAGCTGAAAACAAACAACAGCACATTAATTCAGGTAAACAGAGCGCACAGGGCCGACTGGCTCCAGGGTCACCGCTGTTCAGCAAAGCAGCCAAACTGAACAAATAAATAAATCAGCTTCACAAACTAGTGCACAGAAAAAATAAAGGATGGATACACACTCCTGCCACCTGCTGGTGTGCAGAGGTATTTCCTCTCTGCTAGTCGGCTGTTGTCCGTTTGAAGATTCCCTTCAAATGCATTTTTGCCTGGTCCCGCACACTTTTTAAAACCAGCTGCAGCTGTCGTGGTTGCTAGGCAACAGGAGCAGCCAGCATCCCAGCTGTTGCCACATCATCATTCGTTTTACAACACCTGGTGCGACCTAGCTGGTCAGCAAAGGTCAGTGTGGGTGGTTTGAAGGGTGCAGCTGCTGAACTGAGACCCAGCCCTGTCCTATGTATGTGTAGGTGGGGACGCTCAAAGTCTTACTCTGGTGATGGAGGGGGTCCTCACAATCGACCTCCTCTGCTTCTTTGGCTTCCTCACGTCATACTCGTCATCCTCAAGATCCTAAATACATGAAACAAATCTTCATTTAATCACATGTTATTGTTCATTCTCCTGCAGCATGCGATCAGATCAGTTTAATTATGAACCGACCCTGTCTCCTGGTGGACTCACCTGTCCCTGCACGGCGTCGTCGCTGGCCTCCTGCTCCGAGGAGAAGCTCTCGTACTCCTCCTCTGAGTAGTTATCTAAAGCAGGAGACATGTCCAGATGCCGCATACACATTTTAATGACCCTTTAAACATCTGACATGCTTCCAAGTTCTAAATATACAAAACTGTGAACACTCTGATCCCTGCCCTGCTCAGCCCATCAAGCATATTAGGTGATTATGACGGCGTCGTGCTGGCTTTGCACCCTCGGAACATCGGGTGTAATGAGAAGCAAAGCTTACCGGAGCATTTGATCTTCTGTCCTCCCTGCAGGGCTGCCTCCTCATGGTCGATGGGCTGACTGGACAGGGAGAAGATCCAGATCTCCGCCACTTTGCCCAGCATGTCTTTCTGGTTGCTGCACAGGGGCAGGACCTGGCCTCCCTCTGTCGGGTGCTGCATTACCTGCAAGACGCAGAACACACGTTAATACTGACCAACGGCTACAACCGTTACACAAGCTGTACAACATGTGGAGGCAGAACAAGCAGGGAAACAAGAGGAAAACTACTTCTGACGGGTTTAGAAAGCCACAGAACAGAAGGCATTCTGGGAAATAAGGGAGGTAATTTGTTGCATAGATGGCAGCACATCTGGCCTTCCAACGTTTGGTTCATTAGCTCATTTGTTTCTTTCGTTCCTCCAGAGACCCTTCACTAACTCGGGTCACTTCAGGACGCCGCCGCCTCTGTAATGCAGCACAGTCCCGCCTCCAGCAGCCTACTCTGTGTCTGTGTGCGGTGTGTGGCGTCAGAGCCGCCTCTTTGTGTCCCTCAGCTGAAAATATGAAAACCATGTCTTTGTTGTGGTTCTGTGCTGTTGCTTTTCTTCCCCTCTCAGGCGCCAAAATGTTTTTTTTTTTCCCTTCTTCTTCTCTCAGCGGCTGAGATGCGACCTTAATAAGCTCCACAGAGCTTTAGCAGCCATATGGGAACTCCTCCGAGGATCAGCAGCATGAGCACAGAGACCAGGCCGTTTATTACAACATGAAGCGCGCTGTCTGTGTCGGGAGACGACTGTTTCTTTCTTCTTTTTTTAAAATTCCTCTCTGTTGTTTTATGAAACAAACATATTGATCAGTAGAAGCCAAACAATGACTGGGAGTAGGAATAAAAGCTTGTTGCAGCCCTGTTCTAAAATCTATTCTCTACAATTTCACATCTCTCTGGCTTCTTGTAAATGTTATCCAGTAAACAAACTAAAGATGCCAGACATGACAGAGGTGGGCATTTATGTATTTATGCTTTCTATATATATATATATATATATATATATATATATATATATACATACATAAACAGAAACGTACCTCAGCCATGTCGATAGAGCCCACTGCGAGAGTCTTGTAGCCTAAGATGGTTCGGTTCTTGTATCTTTTCCGCCTTTGCAGCATGATCTGCAGCTTGTTTCCCTCTCGCTTCAAGAAGTGTGGATACTGAGAACGAAGACAAGGAAAAAATGGTTAATTATGACGTGTAGGTTAAACGAAAAGTCTGGAAGATAATTGATCTTTTTCTTGGATTCAACACAGTCCAAGAAAAGACAATCAAAACATTTGTGAAGTAAAAAGAGAACAAAGATATAGAACCTGTTGAATCACTGATGCACAAATACACCGACACATAATGTAAGTTTGAACAGTTGTCATGGCAACCTGTGTATTAAAGCTCATCCCACACACACATACTTAACAGTGTCAGGTATTATGTCTTTACAGAACAGCAAACGGAGAGAAAGGACCTGTTTGCTGACCCGGTGTTTGTTTGTTTGTTTGTTTGTGTGTTTGTTTGTTTGTTTGTGTTTGTTTGTGTGTTTGTGTGTTTGTTTCTCTACCTGCAGTGAGAAGGTGAGAGCCAGATCAGTCTCCACAGACCCACTGGGTGGCAGCACAATCTCATGGGACCTCAAAATCCGTTTGGAGCCCTGCAAAAAAAAAAACAACAAAAAAACAAACATAAATAAATAAATAAAGTGTTGATGTCTTTTAAAGGAGCAGAGTGCACGAGTAATTCTGCAGCGTTTTCCATATTTTAAAGATATTTCACATGAAACAAATACACAGACAGAAGTATTAAACAGTGCTTCAGCACAGGTGGATGTTCGGTCTGTTTGTGTGATCGTCCTACCTGGATTTTCACTGCTATCACCACAGAGATCAGCTCTTTATCAAGCTCCCTCATCACAACCAGCTTCTTCAGAGTCAGACTGCACAACCTGAGGAGGGAGAGAGGACATGCTTCAGCTGCTGTGTGTGTGTGTGTGTGTGCGAGATGAGTCATACACAACAAGCCAAGCCGTGTATTTGTTAAACAGTTACAAGTGATGGGATGAAGCATATACAAACACAGCAGGCCTGGTGGCATCAGGTCTGACGGTGTGATCACACTCCAAAAGAGAGAGAGAGAGACTGTATCTGTGTTCAGTCTGAGTGAGATGAAGAGCCTGAATCCTTCTCTGCAGCCCGATTTCCACTCAGGAATCGCACTGAAGTCACAGTAATGAATAAATGAATAAATCTAAAGTTTACATCCATGTCTGTCCTCACAGATCAGCCGTTTAAAAGCATGTTTTTTGCAGAACTTCATTGTTTCATAGTGAAGTTGACCTTTTGGAAACAAAATGTCACCACCATAAAAAGTCTGTGTTGTATTGTTCATTTAAAAAAAAATGACATTTAGGTCGTCTGAGGCTTCACGTCAGAAGCCTCCTTTGACCTCTCCACAGCTACACAGCTAAAACACCTGGTTCTTTATTTAATTCTTTTGTCATTACTAAAAGCATAAAGAAACCCACGGACTGCCACAAACTCATGTTTTTATCCTACATTAAGGAATCAGGGGGAAAATGGTGTTATCAGAGGTCACTGTGACACACAGGTCCTCCTGTCTGTGGTAACTCCCTTCGGAGAATCCCCCAGCAGCTCCTGGGAGGATGAAGCCCCTCCAGTCTGGCTCTGGGTTCCTTATAAGGTGCCTAAACCACCTCAGCTGGCTCCTCATAGTGGATTTACTTCAGGCTTCTTCTATCAGCAGATCTAAGAGAGGAAGGCCCGTCAATCGGCAGAGACAGACTGGATTCACAGCCCTGTGTTGACGATAACTGCTGACATACTCAACACAGGCGATGAGGTGAGACACCTTTGTGTCTGCTCACCTCAGTGATGGAGGAAAAGCTGGCTGAAGTTCACAGACATGTTTCAAAGCTGCTTCACTTGTTAGTCTAACTCAGTGTGAGCCGCAGCAGGCCCGGCTAAATCCTCTTTCACTGGCTGGTCTCACCCAGCAGAGCAGAAGAGCAACACTGAGGCAGGACGGTGGCGGGGCAGCCGGGGGGGACATTGTTAGTGTGGAGCATGTGTGTGTGTGTGTCACAGTGTTTTGAGACACTTCCTCAGAAAACTTTTAAAAAGGAGCTTTTCTTTGCAGGCTCAGGAGAGCTGCTCAGTCTGGAGGCCAGCCATTCATCATCCGGCTCCCACCAAACTTAAACAGTGTTAATGGTGCTGCTGGCTTGGATGACATCACTCCTACATTATGGTGGGGCGGCAGTAGAAGTGGCTATTCAGCCAGGTTTATTGTCATACAGGGAAAAGGATGTGGGTCAGAGAGAGAGCGAGAGAGATGTGCTGAGTGAAACGTGAACACACCAATAACCACATACCCTTCAGTGTGAAGACTGAGGACTTGACCTTGTGTGAAATCCAACTCTCCTCCTATTTTGAGCACAGAAGGTGAGGCAGCAAACAAAAGAGGAGCAGTGACAGAACTACAGAGCTGCAGGGATGCATCAATCAGCCCGGAGAGAGAAACACAACGCAGCCACGACAATGGCAGGTCTGAGGAAGGCCCAGCACCGAGACACCAACCAAGAAATCCCAGGCACAGTGGATGCAGGCCAGATGAAGGCCTGCATTGTCTCGGGCCTGCTCACACATGGACAGGGACAATACACTGCATTCTTGTGTTCCTGTTTTGTATTCTACCCTGTTTCCATCAGTCCCCGAGCCCACAACGCCGTCCACTTCAGTTCTGTTAAGGTGGCAGCCGGGTGTTTGTGTAGGCAGTGAAATGACATCAGCTGCAGATAAAACACTCTGTTCAGCAAGATTATGACCCAAAGACACATGGAAGCAGAAATCATACATAAGATTTATTCGAAGCATTTTCCTCTAGCTCTCAACACAAGCTTAAACTTTCCAAATATTAGCCGTATGTAGCATTACCCTCACTCTTCCTCCTCTTCCTGTCCATTTCATGCTCTCCGTCCTCCCTCCCTCCTCTTCTCCTCCTCTTCCCGATGACCATCAGCAGCTCCTGATGTGCTCAGTGACACTGATGACTTCTGGTTAAAGGTTGTTGACCCTCACATTAGGTAATCGTACTCCCAGCAGAGGCTTATGTTACTTTGAATGGAAGCCATCAGAAATCAGTAAGAATGAGGAATTACATCAGTGATTTATAAATAACACTATAAAGTTCCCAGCCTGGATGACCCCTCTGACCCCTCGTTGACACATAAAGAACAACACAGCTGAAGCCGCCACCAGCTAAACTGTGCGCGCACATACTGACACACAGCTGCTCCTCTGGCACCGCGGCACACAAACCTGCTCTGTCCACTCACGGCCTGTCCCAGAGGGACGCTGGGCAGCTGGAACACATGGCCCCGCCGCCTGGAGCGTGGCCCGGCCAGACCCTGAACCAGCTCGGCACAGATGCTCTGGCAAAAGGAAGCCCGAGAAGCAGAGCAGCAATCCTGCTTCAGTGCCACGGCATGTCGGATAATGTCACGTACCTAAATTATCCTGAACCTCAGCTGATAAAAGCAGCACAGCAGACAAACCTTTACTCACCGAGGTACAAGAAACTGGCAGCGAAAGATGAGACGGCAAGCCTCGCCTGCTTTCTAGGAACAATCTGGAGCAGAGGTGTAACCGCTCCTTCACCTCCTAGCATGCTAACATATGCTGACATGATGACGGCGCTGCATCCTCAGAGGAGCATGAATGAATGAGACATTGAAGAAAAACAGATAAAACACTGCAAAGGTTGCTGAACGGCACTGACACCCCACACCTGACCCCAACAGTGACCCTCAGCAGCCGTGGATCTGACACCCGGACATATTGAAAACAGATTCCACCCACAAGACTAAAAAAAGAAGAAGAAGAAGAAGTCAATATCATTGAACGTAGTGACAGGAAAGCTGCTTGACAAAAAGATGTTCTTCAACAAACACTTGAGCTGTTAATATATTGACTATTGACATAACTGTGAGAGATATTAAAGCCTAAATTAGAGCCTTATAACACACTGACTCTGAAACCAACCGAAGCACAGCAACGCTGCAGCCATTTTATTTTTTCCATCACAGGGGGGCACCTTTACATTCCCTGACACAGAGCAGTGACCTCTGCAGTGCACATATATCTAATAAAATCTATACAGATGCCAGTTTCCCCTCCTGGATGTGCTCCTTTTAATAGAAGGAACTGAACACACAGGGCGCTCTCTGCGTCGATAATGAGATTCCCATACTTCTCATCGCCACTTCCTGTTTTCCTATGCCCCCTCCTCCCTCCACACATACACAGGGGCACTTTAAATAGACGGTGAAGGCGCTGAGGTAATACTATATCAGATATCATGAGCCATTTGGCTCCACTCAACAATAGGTATTCTTTCTGTGGACATCCAGCGCTCACTTGGTGCAAACAGCTGCAGTGCAGCATGCAGTTTATGAGTGTGAGGCTTAGCCCACAAGCTGGGAGGATTAACCACTTAATATCCCAGTATTCTTTGTGATTACATGTCACATTTGAGCTTGGTGAGAGCTCAAATGTGTTGTTTCAAGTGCACTCACACAGCAGAGAAAACATTCAGGCTCATCACGGGAGGGAGGACACGCCATGCTTTCAGTCTCTGAAAGAAAAATCCAATTTCTGAATGTGCTGAACTCAAATTGGATTTGGCCCAGGCTCGCAGTGTTGAACATCACTCCAGGGCCGAGCAGGAAAAGAAAAGTGAATCATTTCAGAGCACTACAGTCCTCTGACCTGCAGCGCTCCCACAGCGCCGGTTAAAAAGCCTCCGTCTGGCTGAGCTGGTACACAGCAGGCCGCCCCAGATTCGGCGGAACCACCTTCCTCGCTGCTCCTGCCCCTGTCCTGGATTTCTGCGTATTTATTAACAGAACTCTCATGTGCCTGTTTTGGCAGATTGGGGAAAAGAAACCGCACATGTCAGCACTTCCTGTGCTGGACTCCACACAGTGTGTTAGTGTGGCTCTGACTCATCAGTGGGATTGTTTCCACACAGAGAGAGAAAACAGAATATTTTACCCACAGCTGTGAGGCAAACAGCACATTCACATGGTATTTCCTTATTAGTGTGTAAAAGACCATTAGCATAGCATTAGCAGTTTTATGTGCTCTTTTAGCACAAACTAAGAAAAGCTAAGTGTGTCTTGTAGTCTTTAAAAAGCAGATTTGGATAAAATTGTTTTGTAACATTAGCATTCTGCTAATCCTAACTAGCATCCTTAATGCTAATTATCCTTTGGTTATCATGCAAGTTGCTATATATAGCATGATAGCAATTATGCTACGCTAGTATTTTCCAAATCACAAGTTCAAATGCTAACTGGCTAACCGGCTAACAGCTTTAACAGCAGAATGTTGCTCCATGCTAACTATGTGGCTAACCTCCTGGTACTGTTATATAACCTGCCAGCTGGCACATTTCAGATTAGCTATGAGTTAGCGGCGTCGGACGATGCCAAGATGGCAGCACCGAGAATTACAGAAGGTTCATCCATCTTTATTTTCTTTCTAGTTTATCTAGTGCGCTAAGCTAGCAAGGCCAGTGACCTTGTTTGTTTACGTGCATAAATACCAACATGCCTCTTTCAGTGACCCTTTAAGTACCATATGTTAACTATGACAGTCACATGTCCATGTTTAATGAGTGTGTTCAGGATTTCATCACAGCGATCTTTAGCTCACCACAGCAGACCCATCCACGCGGGCCGAGTCGAGCTCAGACCCAGACGACATGGATCCGATTACCTCTAATATTTGAA
This sequence comes from Parambassis ranga, assembly GCF_900634625.1. Lineage (NCBI taxonomy): Eukaryota > Metazoa > Chordata > Actinopteri > Ambassidae > Parambassis > Parambassis ranga. The sequence continues at coordinate 16,119,157 of NC_041042.1, forward strand.
ACACAAGACTCGCAGTAATGCAACAGATGCTGCACATAAAACAGTCACACACAGGCACATAGCTGCACAGGCATGATGGGAAATGGAGTTTGCTATAGAGAGATGGTCTTTAATGATCATTTTAAATTCAGTCTGCTGCTCATAGGCTGCATGAATCTTCAGGGTTGCCATGGAAATACATTTTTCCCCCTCCTCGTCTAATGTAGGTTAACAGGCGGCCATCAGTTATGAATAAAGAGTGCAGCCCGAGTGTGCGTGTGTGTGTCTTTATAGGCTGGAGTGCATTAAGAGCTCTGATGCGCCTCATATTGATGGACTTCTGTTCTGACATTTGTGTGAGTGCACCACAGTGAGGAGGGATGAAGGCTCGGAGGACGCTCTGCCTCACAACTACAACATGTATCCGTTTGTCATCAGTTGAACTGAACTGAAACTGTGTCTGCGCTCTGGTAGCAGACACAGTTTCAGCTCCATAATGCTGACTCAGGCTGAGGCCGTGACTCAACACAGACCCTGCTCCACAAGCTGACGGAGCACACAGCCCGGCTGCAGGAGGCTGATGGCTGCAGGAGGCTGACGGCTGCAGGAGGCTGATGGATGGACGATCCGTCAGTTTATCCCAGGAGAGAGCAGAGAAAAGGAGCCGCAGGTGATTCAGTATCAGCACACAGGTGTTAATGAGACAGATCCCCGCCTGCTGTGAGTTTGTTTCATGTATTACGTGGATCAACATTCTCACAGGTCCTGCATGCAGGAAGTTAATGTGTCTAAACCTGCTGGTGGTTATTAACTATGCACAGGAAGTATGTTAACCCCCCGCACAGGGACACTGCTGTGCTGTGCATTTAGACAATGATACAATGGAATGTGTTGATTTATTACATCCAGGGTTTTAATCATCAAGAACACGTCCTGGTTTTTCTGTCTTCCTCTCATTAGTGTTTATAATTTATGGAAAATGTTCTCAGTGTAATGTGTAAAAAAAAATGTTATAAAGCACGAAATCTGCCTATAATCAAAATAAATGAGTAAATAAATTCATTAAAAAGTAAAATTACTTAATATACGAATAAATGAATGCATGTTAATTAAAAAAACATGAATCCACAAAGTTCATGTGTTCATTTTTCATGCTTTATTAAGCAGAATAATAAGGTTGTCATTGACATCACATAAGGCTTATTAATTTTTTTATGAGCTCTCACTTTCTTTCTATTTAAATATGTATCTATTCTTTTTTCTTACTTTACAATTTTTTAATAAAAAGTAAGACAGTAACTTGATCAAAAGCACGTAATTAGATGATAATTTATTCAGAAATATGCAGCAAAACTAAAACCAATGGAATTAAATTCTGTTTAATGTGGTATCCATCTATACAACAGAATCATTTTATAACTCTGTGTATATTCTTGAATAAATAAACCCACTTGAGTCCAAATTCCTGCATTGTTGCAGGGTTGCCACGGTTACCGTGGAGTTCTAATGTTCCAGAATGAAAGTTTGCTGTATGAAACAGAGCGTGGGTAACCATAGCAACGACAGGACAACAGTGGCCGTGACGCGTGCAGTGTTGTTGTTTTTTTTTTTACGTTAAATAACGCCGCTCAAATGAGCTTTAATGTGTTTGTGATGGAGTGCGAATGGAACAGAGAGCAGACTGTGTTTATTATTCTCTAATCTGGCATCATATGACTGTGCAGCCGTCGTCAACATCCACACACACACACACTTCGGCCAGGCCTCTCGTGCATGTGTGTTTCCCAGCGTGTGAATGCTGTGAGTGTCACAGAGCTGAAGCGACCTACATTCTCCCATCTCCTGGGGTACTGGAAAAACCACGTCCCCCTGTCTGCGTCCCTCCATCCTTCTTTCACTGTGGTAATCCTCCTCTCTCTCTCTAACAGTCACAGTCAAACCTCTCACTTTATGACTCACCAAGAAAACATGTGTCTTCAGGGACGCTCAAACTCCTCTGAGCTGCAGAGTGTTTGAGAGAAGCCGAACAGACTCTGAGGAAGGACTTTATTCTTATTACCACATGATGTATGACTGATCCTTCACCTGTCAGTAAACAGACAGGCTGCAGAAATGTAACCACCTTCAAGGTGCATCACCAGCCTTCATGTAGTCATCTACAGTGGTGGAGGAAGTACTGAAGCTTGGTACTGAAGTAAAAGTACAAATACCCAGCAAAATATATACTCAAGTATATCAACAATCCTACTTAAGTAAAAGTCTTAAGTACTTTTAAATGTACTTAAAGTACTAAAAGTAAAAGTACTCACACACTGAATATATATTATTGATTTCCATTGCAAAGGATCTGAACAGGTTAAAATAATCAAAGAAATCATCTTAAATGAAAATGGACCATGTGTAGTTAATGTCCATGTTCAGTCCAGAAGCAGCTATGGACAGGTCTGTGTGTCATGAGGCAGGCTGTGGGCATCAAGTGAACAGAGAGGCTGCTGATAACAAACAGGCATTCAGCATGTTTACTGTGTCAGTGTTCCTGCTGTAGATTCATGTTATGATTCATGTTAATCAGACATTAATGGATGGACCTGTGTTAGCAGACAGCAGCTAACTAGTTAGCTAACTGAGCCAGAGCACCGGCATCATGACTGAGGCTCATTATAGAAACACAGCTGGCAGCGTGACACCACCTCCATGCAGAGTCTGACCTCACATCAGTCCAGCACAGTGTTCATCACAGGAACTACTACTACTACAAGGAACTACAGACACTGTAGAAATGTAGTGGAGTAGAAAGTACAGGTAACAGCTGCAACATGTAATGGAGTAAAAGTAAGTATGTACTATTAGTTTTACTTAAGTAATGTATAAATACATAAAAATTTAATTAAGTACAGTAACGAAGTACAAATACATGGTGGCAACACTCATGGAGGAAGACGTCCATGCCACAACAAACTTCCAAAGACAAAGAGACAATCAGCATGGTGGTCCCTGAGAGAGGAGGGGCTGCATCCGTCCAAGGTAAAATAGGACTCCACAGCCAGAACTACAGCAGCTCAAACTTTTGAATGTCAACACCAAGTGCAGGTTGCTAGGCAACATGAGCAGCACATCATTATAAACAGGAAGTCTTACACACACACCAGCGAGCGCTACAAAGAACACACCTCTGCATCCATACAAGGATGAAAAGTGGGACACGGTTAAAGTTCTCAGAGTGGGCGAGGTCGCAGAGTCAACCCACCTTCCTCACTAAACTGCTCTGAATGAGTCACAACGTGAATGCAGCAGCCATTACCTGTCAGAAAGAAAATCAATCCCCTATTATTTCCCACACATCAGTTCCAAAATGACAGCGCTCACAGTGAGGTTCTACATGTGCTCGACATTTAAGGTGTGATTGTGATCGCTGATGATCGGTCCGCTCTCACATCTGCCTCCTCTTCATCACAGCCTTTCAAAGTCAGACTCAGAGGTTCGGCGAAGGAAGCCTCTCCTGCACCTGTCACGCACAACGGACAGGCAGGAGATGATTTCTGTCACTATGGCAACAGGGCTTACACTTACTGCAGCATATGTGCATGTACAATGTGCACATAAACACAGAAAGAGGGGTCAGGCTAAGACATCAGGGGGAGAAGAAGAAGAAGAAGCAGCAAGTTCGCCTGGAACATGGTGTCCCAGCCGCCTCCCCGCCAGGCCCAGGCTGAAACCTGAGGCACACACTGAGGAATACTGCATTCCAGTTACTTAAATACACACACACACACACACACACACTGTAGGGTCCCACTCTATACATGCCTCACACTCTTAGCCTTGAATGACCGACATGCAACACCAGCAGCTTCTCCACCCGCTGTAAACACGGTGCTTCTCTTTCCAGTCATTTCTGCTCTGTTGAGCATCGCACAGTGAAGAGAGACAGTGATGGAGCTATGACGGGGGGTTCCAGGGCACAGCTGAATGCACATTATCCATCCCTAAAGCAAACAGGTCTAAAAAGATGGTCTCCACCATCTTCTAAGGCTGATAACAAGCTGCCTGCTACAGCTACTAAATGACACTTTGGAAGCAAAGCGGTTAAGTTCAGTCTCAGAGAGTGAAAGTAGAAAGTGATTAAAAGAGAAGTAGAAGCGGTGAGAGTGGAGCTGCTGCTTATAATGAATCCAAAAGCAGAAGAAAGCGAGCAGCACAGACTCAGCCTGATGCAACAATTTACTTCAGACGGTGCAAAAACAGATCTGACGGCCTTCAGATTTGGTTTCAAGCTCTGACATCTGCCTGCACACAACTCTCAGGCACAGCCGCTTCCTGCAGGAGCAGACTTCTGACAGGAAAAGGTGGTTCCTGACCTGAGGAGGTGCTTTACTCACAGCTCAGATTACTGGATCATAGTTTAGGACTGACCAAAGAACATGAAACGACCACGAAGTCTGAAAGACTCCAACAATTCACTGACAGTCTTACATGATCGCATAATAAAAGTAGTTCAGTACAAAACTTCATACAAACGTAGTTAATCATTCCAACACTCATAACACTCTGTGACCACATGAGACTGTTAGACACTGCATATCAAAGCTTGGAAATCATTTATTTCTGATGAACACACATCTGGAAGGTTTGTTGCTCTAAATGACTCTGACCGCACACAACAACCTTTCATAAGAAATAAGAATGACTCCGCCCCTCTGCTTCACTCATCCAGACGTCTTACAGCTGTGTCAGTCTGTTTATCTCTGATGTCAGATTCAGAGCAGAGGACGAACTCTCGGTGCTGCAACGCTGACTCTTAATGACGCTTGTTCATCCTTACAGAATAAGACGGCGTGCAGGCGTGGGTTAAGAGCGGCGCTCAGGCGGTGACAGATGCGTGGATCCACCGTACGTCCATCGTTATTAGAAGACTGCGATTCAGAATGGTGACAAGACGTGTCTCATTCTACAAACTCACAACAAACATCTGCAGAGGTAACGACAGAAGACTGCAGCTGCTGCATCACCTCCGCCTGACCTCACCCTGTGTATTAGCAGCCACTGCACAGCGCCCCTCTTCAGCTCCGAGTCCAGCGTCCTGCTCAAGGACAGAGGTAAAACTATAATTAGCCGCTGATGCACATCTTGGGAGACAGTCCAGAGTTTTCTGAAGGATAAGAGCTCGATGCACAGCAGACACGTGCCTGACTGCACACGCCATTGTTCATCAAACATTTACGCCTGTTTACATCTTACAATGAATGAAAAACCACTAATTACAACAAGGCATGAATGCTGCCACGAGGCAGATTTCTGTACTTAATGCTACGCTAACAAATGGAAGCTTCAGGGCACTGCAGACTCTGTAGCTGCTGTGCATTTCAGTGTGAACACCACGAACCACTGAAAGGAGCACGTGTGTTATCATGCAGCTGAGGATGTGGCTGACATCCATATATATATATATATACACATGTGTCAGAGAGTCAGAAACACGCATAAGGAAATGGGAGTAGGTTAAAAAAAAGAAGGGGCCAAGCAGTGCTTTGCTGGGGTAGACAGACACACACACACACACTCTCACTCTCACACACACACACACACTTTAATCAATCTGCTATGGTTCTTTCCCATTATTCAGGCGTGTGCCGGGGGCTCTCCAGCGCTCAGCTGCTCATGCAATATTCAGCTGTGGGATTTACCGGCTGGCTGAGGAGACGATGTAGTGAAGTGACAGAGTCTGTGTGTGTGTGTGTGTGTGTGTGAGAGAGAGTGTGTATACTAGTCACAAAGCTCCGCAACACACCGAGCCTAAAATAGATTGGAGTTCAACCTGTCTGACAAGAGAAGATAGCTCTGACAGGAAGACACACACACACACACACACACACACACACACACACACACACACACACACACACACACACACACACACACACACACACACACACACACACACACACACACACACACACACACACACACACACACACACACACACACACACACACACACACACACACACACACACACACACACACACACACACACACACACACACACACACAGAGAGAGAGAGAGACACACACACACTCATTTCAGGGTTTTTAGTGGAGAAGCATGTCAGAAGATTCACTCGTGTGTGTGTGTGTGTGTGTCTCTGTGTGTCTGTGTGTGTCTGTGTGTGTCTGTGTGTGTGTTTGCCTGGAAAAGGCACATTTCTTGAGAATCAAAGTAACCCAGTGTGAGCTGCTGTCTGTGCATCAGTGGATGCGACACAAACAGGAAGTGCTAAAGGCTGATTCTGTCTGTGTCTGTGGTGCCAGCTTCTAAAAATATAAACAATTATTCTAATCAACCTGGATTTATCCGTCTAAAAACAGCTGGCTGAGTTTGTAGGTTAAATGACATCATATTTTGTGTACACACATGCAGCAACAAAACAAACAGCAGCATGTTTTTTTACAGGCATCCGTCCCTTCTTTGAAGCCGCTGTGCTTCCAACATAAACCGTCTCTCATGAATAATAAACAGACAACCGAAGGCAAAGTCTAAACTCCGTCCCGAGCGCTGCCCTCGCCTCTGATAGCTCATATTTGGTCAGAGAATGTGTGTCAGTGGATCATTGAAAGGCTGACAGATAGGGCTCTGCCTCGGCCTCTTCACACCTTCACAGCACGCTTTTATCATAAAAGGAGGCGAATAGGACGCGCTCTCCTCTGACACAGCCCGACACAGGAACGCCAATTAGCTGTTAGGTGGAAGAAAAACAGGAATAGCGTTTCAGATGTTTATCTTTACATTACACAGGGAGTGTCAACCTCGGTATTTCCTAATTGGCTCTGAGAGAGGAAAGTACAGAAAGAGACATGTAAGTACAAAAAGAAGAAAACGCCGGCTGCATTTTAATGTATTTGTTCAGCTGTAAACAACCTGGAGTGTGTGTGTGTGTGTGTGGGAGAGCCTGAATTTTAATTTTTAATTTGCACAGCAGGATAATAACGAGTGCAAAAGGAAACTGTGGAAGCTTCAAAAGGAGAACAGCCCAGGAGAGTGAAACAGAAAGCATGCCTCAAAATGAAAGTGAAGGACGGAAACAGTGACAACAACCACATCTGATGGAACCGAAACAAAAGTAAAAATAAACACAGGTGTTAAAAATAAAAGGTGCCATCTTTAGTTTTCTTTACACTTTTTGCAGAAATAAAACTAAAGAGACAAAATCAGACACAGACAGGGTCAGGTGATGGATGAACAGGATGGGGGGGTGGGGGGTGAGGATGCACACACCGTCCCTCTGTCTCTGCCGCCTCCTCGCCTCCCCTCTGCCCTCCAGCCCGTGTCGTCCTGAACGTCACCCTGACAGCTCAATAATTGACTGCTGCTTATCTTTTATTAATACAGGGAGCTATTAGGGCACAGGGCCATGTCTGAGCTTCAGTCTGTGTGTGAACACACACACAGACACACACACACACACACAGAGACACACACACCTTTTGTTTTAATACTCTGGCATCTGCTCAATGGCGCACTGCACTGTGGCCTGTTAATTAGCCTCGCACACAGCAGAGGTGTCTTCAGTGTCACTGTGGCGGTAGCATGTTACACTGAGTGCAGAGGCTAAGCTAGCATCACACATGTCGGAGGGTAAAAATAAACTCTGTGTCTGAGGGGAAAGATGCCTCAATGGAATCTTCAAAGAAAAACACACACACAAGTTTTCTCAAATGTCTCATGATCTAAAAATTCAATATGGTGCCAAGATCTAAAACAAGAGCAAAACAAAGTGTGGAAGGCTACAGGTGAGTGATGGATGATCAATCACAACCTGAGCAGACACATTCGAAGCTCCGTGTGAAGGCTACAGCTGCTCACAGGCAGAAAGGTGGTGCTGACACAGGCAGGCAGCCAGCAAGCTGGGACACCACCCACCTGTTATCAAAAAACATCCACGAACCAGGTGATCAACACGTTTACTCCTCCTTTTTTTAACATGAACGTCTGTGGTAATGGACTCATATCTACAGCAGCGTCTCCAGTCTGTGTAACCTGGATGTGAGGCGGACGGAGGTTTACGAGTTTTTCCAGACACCAGAGCTGCTGAATGAAATCACGTCCGAGGCGCTCATCCTTCCATAAAAGAGCTGCAGCAGGGGAGATAAAACTTATTGAAGGTGCTGAGGAGCAAACACACACCTGCAGGCTCTGATCCTGATCAGACGGAGGCAGAGGGATAGAAATACACATGAATATATGTATATATATTGTTTTTAAATCCGATCTTTAGACAGTCCTCCCATAAATTTAATATTTCAGCAAAACTAAAGAAGAATCTAGAAACAAATTACATTGGGGTCTCGGTTGTCATGGTAACAAGATGACGATCAGTGGCGGCTGCTGGTCCTTCAAACAGGGGGAGCGCATTTTGGGTAACCACAGCCATGCCATGGAACTACAGCAACACAATGACTTCCAGGAGTAACACACACTTTAACTGTGTCTGTATACAACAGGCTAACACGCTAACTAGCAGGCTAGTTTACCTTCACAACTTATTGAACTAATTTTTGAACGAACTAATGATGTCTCACAAAACTGGAGCAGAGAGCAGGTCGGGGTTGGTGGATGGGTCGATAAGACGTAAGATTCAGACGCTACCAGTGTTTTTATTACTATAACCAAGGCTAAGGTCTAAACCAGAGCAAGCACAGGATGAAAACATGTTCATTATCAGAGAGCAAAAAAACAAAAAAAAGGACGTGGTTGATACGTCCAGAGGCAGAATGTGCCTCCCTGCAAAGCCTTAGAAAGCTCTTTCTGCTGACTGACGCAACACCTGTAACAGAAATAAACCAGGATAACCCTGAAAGATTCCATCAAGCCTGAATCCACCGTCTGTGTGCACGAATGGAAAATGAACACCGCTCCTCCTTTGTCTGAAACACACGTCTGCAGCCTCGGCTCTGTTTGTTTTATCCAAATATATCCTCCTTTATTTCCTCCAGTAATCAGACATCCCTTAATTTTACACACAGCTGAGCTATTTCTGAGCTGAGCAGAGAAGACACACACACACACAGAAACACACACCCTGCTGGACGCTGCAGAGCCAGATCTCTGCTGTGAGTGATGAGAGGACACAGTGAAGCAGCTCTCATGTTGGGCTGCGTTCACCAAACCAGATGTAGAAATCCTTTTTTTTTTTAATCTATAATGAATGCCCTCCATTAAAAATGCAGGACAGGCAGATCTGAATTCAGCGTCCTCCATCAGCTCAGACTGAGAGTGACCTAGAAACAATTAAAACCACAATGAGAGTGATTTCACCTCCAGAGACAGCTGGGAGTATCTGTGAGCCTGTGTCTGTGTTACAGGAAGAAGACGTGAGGATGTAGGTGAGCAGTCTGCAGCGAGCGCTGCTGGTAAAGCAGCTGACGGAGGCATCCAGCCGCCAGCCCACAGCCACGGCCAAGTGTGAAGAATCTGATCCAGCGAAGAACACAAAGTGATCTGTGCCCTCTGAGAGCCCCCGGGAGGGGCCCGCAACACAAGCTGGAATACAGATGAGAGCTTTGTCTCAGCGCCGTGCGGCACGCTGCTCCACCCGTGATGCCCGAGTGCCCGACCCCCCACTGTAATCATCTCTACACCTACAAATCACTTCAGCTCAACCCTGCCCGACACATCCAGGACGTTTGCAAACAACATGTATCAGTGATGTTAGTAGATGTTAGGCCACAAGTCTGTGCCGGAAAGTCAAGCTCTTCGACACACTGCATGTCTTTATGGATCAGCCAAGGTCCAAAAAGATGGTTTTTAACGGGGATCTAATTTAAAAGAAGAACATCTGATGAAAATCATCCTTTCAAACATTCTGAAATCAGGAAGGAGAGGACACGGGAAAGTGAATTATCGAGCACAGTGGTGACAAAATGCTTTCCTGTTTGTCTTTTATAAATAAAAACATCACATTAAGGCCTCTAAATGTTAAATAACCGTCCACCTGAGTTTCATTTGGTGTCAGAGAGAAAGACGTTCAGACTGAATGAAACAAACAGCACTTCAGGTCCCTCACAGCTGGCCTGCAGCGGCCCACAGGATGCTGTTCATACCAGCAGCTATAACTGCAAAACAAAAAAAGACAAGCGGGCCTCACTCTGTTGTCTGAGTAATTATAGAGCAAATGAACTGTGCAGTCCAAACAGAGGAAGCACATCTGCACTAATCTGTGTGCTGCTGGATGAAGAGCCCTTCAGGCGGGACCTCCTCTCAGCGCCGCAGCCCGGCAGCTGGAGGCTGGAAGTGGACTCTGTCCGTTTATATGGACGCTTACTGAGTGAAGTGGCTGAAAGGTTCAGTCTGGCACTGTGTTAATCTGATGGCCTGTTAGCAGTCTGTGTTTGGGACATTTGATGCAGCTTGTTTTAAAGCACATATTCAAACAAAGTGCCGCTCTGTGAGCCATAAAGCACCGGAAATAATGAAGAAGAAGTCCTTTACAAGGTGATGTTTGTCCGTTTTAAGATGCTAAATATTTGTGTGGTAGCAAACATATTACTAAAGATGTGTGTCTGTGTGAGAAAGTACAACTGGTGCTACGTTGAATGTGACTAAAATAGCTAATCAGCTAATCGCAGCAGAGACAATCAGATGCTATGCGTGTAGCCGCAGGGTGTTTTGGAACATACTAAATATAGACGCTACAAGAACCGAGTCCCTGCTTCCAGAGGTTGCTGCAGCTGTTCCACCTAAACTGGGGATCAATGTAAATCCAAATAATGGAGCTACGGTACTGTTACAGTTGTTAGCAGTTAGCAGCTGCAGCTAACGCTGGACTGATGGTGACATTAACATCAACATAACTCTTATTGATCTGTAAACTTCACAGATAATGGTGAGCTGCTGACTGACTGGGTGTAAGTATAGCTTTGCTAAAATGAGATTAAATCTGAAATTATGTATTAAAAACAGAAACGAGCCTTTCATTGGTCCATATATATATATATATATATATATATATATATATATAGACCTTCTCTTTGCTCCCTCCTGCGGACAGGCCTTCCTGGACCATCAGCTGACTGGTTTTATGGCCCGTTGTTGGAGCAGAATATTTGCTTTATGGGGTCACACATCACACAGTAACCTACTTCACAGAGTGAGCCTGTCTATTCTCTAAGCTGTAAGTGAAGCTTTAATATCCGCTCTCTGCTAAAACAAATATGGATTAAAGAGACAGCAGAGCTCCGTCCTGCAGACAGGTCAGACACCAAACATCCTCCGATCTGGGCTACATGTGTCTAAACTGAACAGCCGAGCTGATGAATCATTTTAAAAACTTCACTTCACTTCACTCCGTGTCTGGATTGCAGCAGATTAGCCGGGCCGTGCCGCCCGGCATGCAGCAGGTCAGAGAAGGTGACGCTCACAGGTTTGTACAGGGATGCTGATTTCATGACTGGCAGCGATAACGAACGCTCGTTTCCAGCCGCCCGGGGAGCTCAGAGCTGCTGGTGCCGACCTCAGGATTCTCACTGTGTCCATCTGTCCGGCTGATGCATCAGGGAGGACTCCGGCGGAGAGCGTGGACCGAGCTGGTCACATGACTCAGCCACCCAGGAGCACGAGGCCAGACGTGGCACAGCAGCTTTCCTAATGACTTCAATATGTTAAACCTTCTAAGCCTTCTCCTCGCTGGGCTGCAAGTTTTCCAAAAGGAAGCTGACCTACATTTCTCCTCCATGCTCCCGATTCTGAGGAAAAAAAAGTTCTTCAAGGCTCAAAGAACTAAAATAGAATAAAACTCCCTCCACTCACACGGGCTGCTGCCAAGGAGGCGAACCCACAACCCGGCCTGCAGGGCCGAGAATGAAGACACACATTCACGATAATGCCAGCAACCAATAACACATACACCTGCTGTCAACAGTAATACCAGCGTCGCTATGGGAACCTGGGACTAATAATGTGTTACAAGGATTTCCCTGGAAGTCAGAAACACAGAGAGAAACAATAAGTCCACGTTTCCACCAGGCAAAATGAGGAAGAACAAATAAAAATGTCAAATCATGGCGCTGACGTGATGAATATTAACAGAATTTAAGACTTTAATAACAACTTCAGGCAGGAAACGCACTCTCAGCCTCTGAGTTCAGTCATTTCCTGCACATGTTCACTCATAAATCATAATAAGCTCTCAACAACGTATCAGTATTCTCCATAAACGCACGCCTGGACGATAAAGGAACGGTTCACTCAAACAGGGACGAGGCAGCCGGCACGCCGAGCACTCCAGAACTGTCACGTTTCCTCCTAACTGCACTAAGCCTCCACCGCTGGAGAGCAGCCTCCATATAATCTCACCTACATCTGCCACAAAGGTCTGACACATCGCTCGTTTGCCTTTTCAGAGCCGGTAATCACACTGCAATTTTTAATGATTTGAGCCACATTTAGAGAATAAGGTCACCTCCAACGTGGCGGCGCTCTTCAGAGTTCATCTATTAGCAGAATTGAGAGGCGGATGAGATTTGGATTGACAAGTGAGGCGGATGTAACCAAAGAGAGCACGCTAACAGTGGTGTGTGCTGAAAAAACCAAAACAAGCAGCTGAAAGGTTCTAAAATGCTCAAAGACATGAATCAGTCCATGTGGCAAACATGCAGTGTTTGACTTCATATCTTATCAGTGTGTGTGGAGTCTGCACTCTGAGGTCTATTTAGTCTAAGATCAGCTGAGGAGCATGTTGGACCCAACATGTACAGCAGCAGCACACACACTGGCCCAGGCCGGCTTCTGCATCAGAGATGTTTCCTTCTAAGAAGCACCGCTGAACTGAAGAAGAAATGTCATTTTCACCTTCATATCTCTGGAGACACATGGTCTGTTTTCCAATTAGCATGAATTTAATTTGAGCAGCGTATGCTAATAGAGCGTCAGCGCTGCAGATGCATGGCGAAGACTTTTTTTTTCTTTCTGACACAAAAGCTGTCTTTCATTCATTCAGCAGTTTTCACCTTCTTCCACCCAAAGCTGATTAAATCCTCTCTGTGTGTCGGCTGCTCTTCAGAAGCAGCTGATATGAAGCTGGATACATACAGGACGACCTTAGCACCACAAACACCCCCGCTGGTTCAACCGGGATGTTTACAGTAATCTGATGTTGACGTCTACACGTTATCTCCGTCAGCCTTGACTTTTGACTGCAGTCACGGCTCCTCCAGAGCGTGTGCCCTCTCGGGCTGCATCAGCAGGACTGCTGCTGCAGGACCTGACCTAACGCTCACAGAACAACAGGTGACAGGTGACTGTCCAGACAGATGTCAGCAACTATAGGCAGAAGGCTGTGAAATGCTGTGGACTCATTCATGATCCTCAGAAGATAACTTTAATGACTTTCATATTTTGGCAATTAACATTCGACAGGTTCATGGTCTGAATCACAGCATGGCTGGAATATATGATTTTCAGTCAAATGCCTCAAGCGCTATGTGATCAGGTGACAGCTAATCTTGTATGTTCATGGTCCTCGTGGGATTAATCGTCATGAACTACAGCTCAAAAGTAGAAAGTACTACTACTTTTTACTTATTTTTTACTTACTTTGTTTACTTAAGGACTACTAGTAAGGGCAGCAGTGGCTCAGTTTGGGCAGCAGTGGCTCAGTTTGGGCAGCAGTGGCTCAGTTTGGGCAGCAGTGGCTCAGTTTGGGCAGCAGTGGCTCAGTTTGGGCAGCAGTGGCTCAGTTTGGGCAGCAGTGGCTCAGTTTGGGCAGCAGTGGCTCAGTTTGGGCAGCAGTGGCTCAGTTTGGGCAGCAGTGGCTCAGTGGTAGAGCAGGGTTGTCCAATAACCAGAAGGTTGGTGGTTCGATCCCAAGTCCTCCCTAGTCAATGTTGTGTGTCCTTGGGCAAGGCACTTTACCTGCATTGCCTCCAGTGCACTCACTGGTGTGTGGCGCTTCTTGCTGGGCAGCCTTAAGCAATTTCCCTGATGGGATTATTAAAGTATTTCAAAATCAAAAAGTATATTTTTGACTATTTCAATAAAAACATTAAGTTTTAAAAAGAATGTTCATGGTCCCCAGAGTATGAATCTCACTGATTGGCTGGTATTTTAATCTCTAGGATCACATCACCACCAGCAACATGAGACATGCGTTGTTCCCAGATGATGAATCCTACTGAATTTACTCATCTCTGTTTTCACAATGAGGATGGGTTCTTGTGATGAAATTGGGAATGTTCATGGTCCTCAGAGGATGACTCTTCAATAGGTACTTTTTATGCATGTGTATTAGCAAAACCATTGTTAGCATTAGCATTTAGCTGGAAGCATCACTAAGCACAGCCCTGCAGGAGAGTCTGCAGCCTCTCAGCCTCGTCTAAACTCACAAACATTGGTGCAGCCCAGGCACTGAGTGCAGGACAACAAGAACAACAAGGGAACATGGAACAATGAGAGCCTTTAACTGCCTCTCCTTCATCCTACTCTACATTCCCGCAGAGTGACCATCCCAGCATGGCCAGAGGACAAAAGAGCAAGTGTCTCGCTGCCGCTCAAAGCGACATCTCAGCGCTCTCGCCTCCAACAGGCCCAAATATGACAGCCTACTGGCTCCAGCTGCCGCTCGAGGGCCCGTTCAATCCCGGCTCTGTCTCACAGATTGGCCCCATCTCTGGTATCATTTAGCTTCACGCCTGTGGGCTGATGTGCAGAAATGCAACTGATGCCCACTTCAAAAATACCGAGAAGGAAAGCACAGCTATTTGCCCTCAAGAGCTTAACAGCACGCGGGGCAAAGGTCTGAAGAGGCACTTTGAAGAGACGTCCATCTTTATATATAAGCGTGCATCTGTAGCAACATGTTAGCGATGAGAAGGCGCTCATTCAAATGCCTCTCACGGTGAGGTGGCACGATTTAACACCACATTTCACTTTCACACTCAGGATGTCAGACAGATGCTAAAGCAGGCTGCATAATGACAGCCCTCCTTCACCCCTCATGTCCTTCATATCCTGTTATGAGCAGCAGCAGCAGCAGAGTCTGATAACTCTGAACTACCTCATAAAAACTGCACATGGGAACATTTCAGTTTCCACTTCATTTTGGTCACAAGCAGTTATCATGTCTCCCCTCCATGAGCTCTGTGATAACGGCCCCTCCCTCACCTGCAACAGGTGATTATGAAGCATCTCAGCGTGCGGCCACACGTGCTCTGAAGTGACTCTGGGAAACGTGCGATCAGTGCAGAGGCAGCACTTCTATAAGCCTCCCGGCCTAATAGCTTTGGGCTTCAGAGAGCTCACAGCAGCGGCGAGGTGAGCAGGGCGTACAGAGGAATGAAGGAACAGACAGGACAGATAACAGTTAAAGAAAATCAAGAGGAGGGTGCTAGAACCATGCTTGTAACAGGAAGGCATAAATAACGATGTTGCAAGGTGATTTTCTTTTTGAAAAGCTTTGCTCAAACGGCTACCGAGAGAGGAGGAAGCAATAAAAAAATAACATGCGAGTCACCTTCAGCTGTGACTGTGACAACCAATAAAACACGATAAAACCCATGGCCTGTATCTACAGGGTGATACGGCCTCCTGGGCTGAATCAGTGCACGAAACATTAGGGATGTCCAGATCCGATCTTGTGATCGGAAGTCGGGTTTGATTAAGTGGTTTCAGACGCAACCGGAATTGGACATTACCTCCCGATCAGGACTCGGATATATATGTATTAGGATTAATCCAGCTTAATAGGTATCGGCAGATACTCAAAATCGAATGACTCGGACTCGAGGGCAAAAAAAAAACCTGATCGCGACATCCCTACATAAAATGGCAGAGAAGCTTGTTGCAGATGGAAGAGAGCTCTCCGAACAGCATGTTCATGTCTGTCGCCTTCCTGTAAGACGAATCCTGCCTCATAAAACGTTGTTTTGAAATGAATAAATGCATGCAGAATCTGGGAATCTGGGCTGGGACTGGTCACCATGGCAACTACGAAAAAGTCAGGGAGGCTTGTTGCAGCAACCAAACAGACAGGCAGCAGTCCACCTCGTGTGGATTGACCACAGACCTGGTTAGGGACCTGGGTTCCTCCTGTCTAACCTCTGACAGGCAGCGGTCGATACACAGCCACAGCCTGAGCGACAGCGAAGCTGCTGCAGCGTCTGAGCGCGCTCACACATCCAGCGAATCGAAGCCGCTTCGTGTAAGAAGCCACGCCGCCACCACCGCCGCCAGCCCTGCAGGGTCAGCAAGGACTGAACCCGGCACTTTTTAGTTACAGGAACCTGTTTATCCACTCTGCTGAATCACAGCCCTGTTATGCTATTCCTGGAAATGAATTAGACTTATTTCAGCTAAAAGCCATGCAATGTAATGCCCACTGAAGGTATTAACTTAAGAGGATAGAGAGGGAGTGAAGCTAAGGAGAGACCGTCATCAGTTTAAAAAGACAAAAACACACATTAGCCTTCATATTAATGACAGCTTTTTGCCTTTATGCCACAGGATGACAGCTGCTGACCCACGTCTGAAGCACAGAACACTTAACAGGTCTCACCTCCTAAAATCTGACCTGCTTTGGGTCCAAATGTTCAAAAATAGACCACACATCAAGGACTTATATCTCAAAATAAAACCTGTCCCTCAAACATTGTTAATCTTTGTTAAGACCAGGGTGATGCCTGAAACCCAAATATGTCCAAATTCTAGATCAGATAATGACAAAATGAGAGTAAATTGTTGTTTTAGTTATTAAATCTAGAACAGAACATAAAGCGGTTCGCTCTGGATTACAGCTGAAAGTTACATAAAGGAGCAAAAATGCCAAAATCTATTCAATTTAAGGAGTTTAAATCTGAGGAATTTCTGATTTTCTTTGATTGACTGCAGACTTGGAGTTTGGAGTTTGCCTCCTGTTTGCTGTCTGAGGCTCTGAGCTGGATGAAGGAAAACAGTTTACCTGACTTGTACTTTTCTGGGCCACATTTAAAGTGTTAATGAATAAATTCATCAGATCCAGCTTCAGGGCTGTGGCACTGATGGATGAACCCTGAGCTGCTCCATGGTGCAGCCTGGCTCAGCGATGCTGTGCAGACATGTGAAGGCTGCTGGAGCTGCAGTGATTGTAGTGTTTTAATCACATGTAAACAGAGCTGCAGATGGCAGGATGATCCCGCTGCAGGGCCTGCATGGGCATCCGGCTGCTGGCACCCTGAGGCGGCAGCAGCAGCAGCAGCTAGCTGTGCAGCTGTTAGCGCCCTGATACATGACAGCACTGCAGACTGCCTCTAAAGTTCCAACAGCAGCGGCTTACCTCGGGATGCAGTTCGGGGAGGATCCATCTATCTCCCATGTGGCGAACAGGTTCATGGGGACCGGTCTGTTGAGAGCCCCGCTGCCGGGGAAACTCAGCCGGCCGCTTCTCTCCGCCATGGTCCTGGCTGCGGGTGGGACTGTCCGACACGGAGGTTTGTAAACAGCAAGCCGGCGCGGGTCTTCTGTATGTGAATGTGTGCGTGTGTGTCCGTGAGGAAGAGCCGTCACACGCTCACGTTAGTGCGATCCGGACGGCGCAGGAGGAGCTCATTTCTCCGTCAGTGTGGAGGTCGGTGTGGTGCTCTGAGCCAGGGGAAGGACTGCGGCGGAGCGGCAGGATGGGGCGCAACGACCGACCGACCGAGCGAGCGACCAACCGAGCGAGCGACCGCGGAGCTTGTTGTGCCTACCACGCTGCTCCCAGGGTATGGAGGGTGAATGGTGCCACCGCGGGAGGGCAGGAGGTTCATTTATCTTTTCAAAATAAAAGCTTCACCATCAACCGAATCCGTAGACTAGGATTGAACACAGAATCAGAGTCACGCCCCCTTCTGGTGGACTCAACTGATATTAATTAACAACACAAGCAAGTCAGGTCACATGGATCACACCTGAAAGTCTAATAAATGAGCAAAAGTGCCAAAACTTTTATCGACTGCGGGACTTTAAATTAATGTTTTGCTGCTTTAGATGTACCCATGTAGTTGTTTTTTCACAGTAAGATTCATTTGATGCTTATCTTTCTTTCATATGCATTTGTTTGTTGTTGTTTTTACGGATGATGGTGCGATGGTCAGGCATGATGTGAATGTGGTCAGTGTCAGTGCTGAGGCTTCATCTGCACAACCACTAGTTACAAAGGCAGCGACTGCACATGCTCAGCAGTACACACAGATTTATTTTAATGTAATTGTGGCACTAATTATCCACCACACCTGGAATGGCTCTGAGGCGCACAGGGCACTGATCACCTCTCATATGTGTCGTCACTGAGGGGCTCCCAGCAGCTGCATTGGCAGGTAGAAAGTAATACAATCAAAGTGTGAAAGTAAAAGCAGTTCCTCCAGTGAACCGCCTGCTGACTTTAATATTTATGGTTTAATTAGACTGATGTTAGTTTGCACAGTGAGGATCAGGCCACAGATCAATCTAAAAAGGTGATCAATGACAGGTAACGTCAGCGTTTCCTAGTAAATCAGCCCTCATTTTTCTGGTAATATATCTGAACTCCATCATTCATACTTTCGTACCCCTGCAGCTGCCTTGTTGCTCTAAGCAGGTGCTGCCCCCGTGTGGTGATCATAGTCAGTGTTTAAACCATTAGTGTTTACTTTACATACGTGTTTTACTGCTGTTGTGAGGAGGAACCAGTCCGAGCCTGCATGCATCGTGTCACTTTAAGGATTAGTTATGAGCTGCTAGATAAGCTGTTACCACATTAATCCACTGCCGGCCTCTCTGTGCGCGCTGTCAGGGGCCACAGCTCTCACCTTTAAAATAAGTGAGAGACACCGACGCTGTTGTTCCAGAGATTTTCATGTAAAATCTTCTTCTTCATGTTTCCATTCGATTCTATTAATTAAATAACGCCATATTTAAACTCTCTGTAAACATTACCCAGCTCTGTGATTAATATGAGAGATAAATGTGTCACTTCAGGCTGATATCAGAGACCAAAGGGCATCGACTGGCCTGGACTGGACTTTAACACACAGGTGCAAAGCAGACAATGAATTTAAAGTCTCGTTTCATTCCAGTTGGAATTCATACTCATGCTGATGAATGATAAAACACCCCATTAACACGACTGCTAATTCATCTGTATTCAGCCAAGGTGGCTCCATATTCTGCAACTACAGACGTCAAGAGTGAGAAGTGCAGCTCTGGCCTGCAGCCCGCACATGCTGCCAATTCTCTGTTTATATAAACATTTAATTTTCCATCCTAGCATTATTTATTGTGATTGTTGACTTTTTTACATTTAAGTTAAATTCCACTTAATCTCTAAATACTTTTTGCAATTCCCTAATTTATGTTTTAAAGTAGTTTTATTTTATTTTCTTCTACGTTGTGTCCTAAAAAAAGAAAAATATTTCACAGCTTAGGAAGAACACTGTCCCCTTTTATGCTACTTTAGTGGATTCAATAATACTGTGTCAAATATGGGAAGGCACGATTATATAAACTAGGGCTAATTCTAAGCTAAGTGCCAGGAATAAAAGCAATTTCTGCCTTAGATCACAGGTATTCCTCACTGTTGGCTACAGACTTGACTTCATAGCATGTATTAAAACAAATAGACGTTCCTTTAAAAACAACATAACAGAGTATTCTCACTATATCAGGGTTTTTATTAGTATGAAATTATTAAACATTAAGAGACACAGTTATGATCGTTACACCCGACAGGTTGGAGTTAGGTAAAGAAATTTAGAAACGCTTGACAAATTAAAAAAATAAAGAAAAAAAAGCAACCGGTCCAAAAATCCAGATTCCAACATCATGACACAAGACATCAGAAAAAAAATTACCTGCAGTGAACGCAACACATGTAGAGGCGCCTCATCGGAAGCAAAAAACAAAAATCACAGTTTCACAGCAATGCCAGGAGTGATAGCTCTCCTGTGAAGACTCCCAGGGTGGATGGAATCAAAGCATGGCGGACAGCTGCGGCGGTGAGCGAAGAGCTGCTGATCATCTCTGTAAAATACTTTATAACGATACGAAGGGGTCCTAAAAAGAGCAAAATCATCAACAATTTCTTAAACTCTCGCCTTCTCATTCTCCTCTGGAAGCTCATCCCAAACTAAGAATGACACACAAATTAAAGCCAAATGTGTGCAGGTTAATTTTCAAAAGAAGCAGTGTGAAAGGCAATTTCTCCCCTTCATTTAAAAAATAAAAAAATGTTAAACCACCATCTTTGCTCATGGTGACCAACTATCAGTCTATTTTACTCTTACAGGTGCACTGCTGATCTCAGTGTTTGCTGTCTGCAGAGGCAGAACGGGACCGGGAGCGAGAACGTGAGCGGGACCGGGAGCGAGATTGTTTGCTCTGAGCCCGGGTGGGCGTACGTGAGCGGGACTTGGACCGGGATTTGGAGCGGGACTTCGAACGAGACTTAGACCTGGAGAGGGATCTGCCCATGCCCTTGCCCCCTGGTGACCTGGAGCGGCTCCTGGAGCGGTTGCGGCTTCTGGAGCGACTACGTGAGTAGCTGCGAGAGCGGGATCGGCTCTTACTGCGACTGTAAGGGAGGGAAAAAAGGTCATTTTAAATTTGTGGTGTAACAACGGCAACCATACAGCTGCATGACACGAGTTCTGCACTCTATCCCTTTTGACCACTGCTCACCTTCTGCTGTCCTCGAAGATCTTCAGCTTGCGTCCGTTCAGCTCCGTCCCGTCGAGCTTGGCGATGGCGTTCTTCATGTCACTGCGGG
Organism: Parambassis ranga; assembly: GCF_900634625.1. Taxonomy (NCBI): domain Eukaryota; kingdom Metazoa; phylum Chordata; class Actinopteri; family Ambassidae; genus Parambassis; species Parambassis ranga. Next base: position 16,139,882 of record NC_041042.1, read on the forward strand.
ATGCAAACTCAACCACCCTGCATTCAAAGACAAACATTAACCTACAGATCACACCTCAAACAAAACACTGGGTGAGACTCGTCACAAAGCAGCATCTTACCCTTCGTTTTTGTTGGGTCTGTGAGCGTCCACAAAGGTAACTTCACCTGCTTTTCTCATCAGGTCTTTCAGGTCCTATTTTAAAAGCATAACGTAGGATTAGTAAAAAGGAACGATACTCAAGGTGTCACTGAGAGCCTTGTCAGACCTGCAGGGAGAGAGATGAGCAGCACAGACACAGAAAACTTGTATCTATCGGTGACTTCTGTCACTCCCATTTCAATGGAGGCCATGTAAACAAAAGAGCCACAAAAATGCATTGAGAGGGTGGAGAAGTGTTGCTTCCCTTTTTGTTTTTAATTGTTTCTAATGATTCATGTTTTCTTTCTGTATGAAATCTGTCCCATAGCAAAGCGCCTGGCAGGTGACACAGGTTTGTCTTTGGGTTTTTTTGGGGGGTATTCTGTATGTGACCCAACACTGGCTTTGTGTCAACATATGTGAGATAAAGCTGTGTTCATTATGGATTAAGTAAGCGGACACCTGATGTGGGGTTCCTTTTTGTTCTCACACAATTTAAAGATTTTGGATTTTGGCTCAACAAAAGGTAAACTGTTTACATGAGTCCCCCTGTGAGACTGTAACTCTACACCCCTTTACCACCCGACCCTGAACAAACCCAATCACATGAGTTTTATGCTACTTACCGCTCCATACACAGGAAGACATTAGCATAGAGCCACTTGTCCAAATAGCAAATGGGAACCAATGCAGTGTTAAGCCCTTGAGATACGCCCTCGGCCTTGACTCAGCATCCGGGCCTCCACAAGTAAGGAACCACCAGAGAGCAAGTAGGCGGAGGGGTGTGTGCGCCCGACTCAACACCCCCCCAGCTCCATCAGCAACAGAAAAAGACCCAAATAGGAGAGTGAAGGGACCGTGGATTTGAGGGGGGTTACAGAAGTCGGGGATGCCAGCCCACAGAACCTCCAGACTGTGGCTACGGACCTCCTAAGGCTACCGTATCCTGCGCTAGACCACTTTCACCCGCTACGGGGCCCAGCCAAGACTTTAGACCGGCGGCAACTGCGTGTAAGGAGAGGCACCAAATGGACACTATTCAGAAAAAAACAACCAGCAGAGGGCGCCACACACTTCTGACACCGCCTTTGAGGGTGTTTATTTACCTCTGACATAAGAGGAAACCATATCAGAGCAGCTGTTAAAGAAAAGTGTATATGCTTTGGTTAGAATGCCCAGTAAAATGTGTTCGTCTGGAAAGAAATATGGTGGTAAATAAAAAAAAAGAAAAATCTGTGGGCTTTTTGTTGTAATTAGCCAAATGATTACAATTTTTTTCCAATATAATCTGACTTAAGAAACAGACGCAGCCAATAAAATGCTTCATTATAAAATACTTGCACGTCTTTTCAAAAGCTTGTGTTGTGAGAGTTAGATCACATAATTCTGTCAACTCTTACCTGCCAGCTGATCCGCGAGGACAGGTTCTCTACAATGAGTCTGTGGTCAGTCCGCACAGGAGGGCCGTACCTGCAAGGCAATGAAAATGTAAAGGTTTACATTTATGGTTTGAATTAGAGGTTTTTCTTTCTTTATTTGCAAAGTAAAGTAAAGAAGTCAAATACCTGGATCCACTGCTGCGAGACTGGCGATAGCCGCCGCCGCCACCACCGCCGCCGCCTCCACCACCACTGAAACGTCCCATTCCAGGGCCACCGCCTCTTCCTCTTCTGGAGCGAGCATGCTCAATAGTTACCCTGATAAAAGACAATAAACGTGAGCCAGTCAGCCTGAAAGCTTCTGAGCAGTCTGCTGCTGTAATCTGATGTATTTAGAGTGAAATACACAAACAAATGCACAACACTGCTGCTTTAAAAGGCAACAGAAAGATAATAGTACTGATGATGATGATGTAGGAGATACTGTACCATTAACAGTGAATAATCAAACAACTGTCAGGACAACACACCCCACACTTGTCAGTTACAGAGTGTCCTTTTTATACAAAATGGCAGGTTTTTCTGCCAAGATAAGACATCTATTAGTTGCATGAACGTTCTTTTCTTGAGAGCTGTGTCTATCACCCACACAAGCTTTTACCAAAATCGTCCTAAAGGAATTTTGTAACAATATCAACCCGTTTGTGTCAACATGGAAAAAAGAGAGTAGATCTTTACCTTTCGCTGCACAATTCTTTTCCATTCAACTCGTAAACAGCATCATCTGCATCTCTATGGTCATCAAATTCCTGTAAAAGCAGGGCAGTGAATGTGTCTTAGTAAAGAGTAAAAAGAAAAGAAAAATGGGAGAAATTCAACCTGTCACACTCACCACAAAACCAAATCCATTTTTTAAGTTGATTTCCCGGATCCTTCCATATCCTTTGAAAAACTTCTCCACGTCTCTCTCTCTGGCGTGTGGGCTCAAACGGCCGATGAAGACACGACATCCACTCATCCTGGTATCTGCTGAAATGGGAGAACATGTGACTGAGCAAACATCTCAACAGAGAGGGAGGAAAAGTGGAGTAAATATAGTTTGAAAGATGATATACAAAAGATGGCAGACTGGCCTCATTTGGTCTTAACTTAATTTTAAATCCATCACACACACGAGAACCCTGGCTGATTGGTTACTCATTTTGCTACAACATTTTAGCTTCAGCAGCACAATTCAGGACATGTTTACTTATAACTTTTGTTTTTTCTTTGTTAGTCAGGTGTTGTTTAAACATTAACCCAGAAAAAAACACACACAGATGCAGCATAAACATAATGAGTGTGGTCAGGTCAATTTCCACTGACTGAATTAATCATTATCCTGGTGGTGTTTGAATGCTGTGGTTACATTAACCTGGTTGTAAAACAAATAAAAAAGTCCAAATATATTAAAACAGTCCGAAGAGGACTTGAAAACTAAAAACCTGCTTCAAACTAAACGAAGATCCAGTTCTGGTCTAAACCAGTTTCACAGCTGTTAGCTTTTATGCGCAGTTTACGGAGTTTAAAACGACAATAATTTCTGAATTTATGAATGTCTGTGCAAATGAACCTATGACTGGAATATGTTCACTCATACTGTAGAACAGCAGCAGAAAAAAAACATAATACAAACAATCCAGACAATTCCACATTTAAATGTATGTCGGTGCAAATCAACCTGTTACGTTCTTCCAGCGCTTACTTTCGTTGTAAGGAGCACAAAGACTAAACGTATCGCGGATTCTCGGCCGAGTGGAATTCTTTCCAATATCTGCTGGAGACTTCGCTGTTGTAATGTTTCCTATCTTGCTGTGGAGTCAATAAAGATCGGGAGGCAAAACAAACATCAAACATCTAGTTACTATGGCAACAACCACCGCTCCACGCGTCACACCTAATGCATGTCGCGTACGCATGCGCGGCACTATATACTACAGCTGTAGCCGGCGTTGTGGCCTCGCTGCGCTTTCTTCGTGCTCCGGCTTATGGTGAAAGACGTTGAACCTCTGTTAGGAACGTGCTGCTCGGCATCATTTAACTGAACACCGCTGCCGTCCGCCATGATTGTTACTGTGGGCTCACATGTGCGCCGTAATCGATAAGTGGCAAATATTAATCGGTGACAGTTTCTGACGATTAATTGCACACGATACGATTTTGCACAAGCCTAGTGGTCAGGTCAATTAATCATTATCCTGGTGGCAGTGTTTGAATGCTGTGGTTACATCAACCTGGTTTTAAAAGTCAAAATATATTAAAACGCTCCGAGGAGGACTTTAAAACTAAAAACCTGCTTTAAACGATCCAGTTCTGGTCCAACCGGTTTCACAGCCGTTAGCTTTTATGCACAGTTTGTTTACGCAGCACCAAACACACACAAAGGCCCCAAGTTTACAGAGTTTAAAAGCCCAACAACGATTTCTGAATTTAGCGTTAAGATGATCAGGTGTTGTTAATTTTACGTTATTTCATCATCTGTGATCATTTAACTGGAAACAACAGGTGTTTTCCAAATATGTATTTAAACAAATTAGATTCACATTTTATCTACTTCGTACCAAGCTAATGGCGTACTACGAGTGCAGCAGAGTTTCTGTTATCTTTAGAACCATTTAGGGCTCTGAAAAACTCGGGCCCAGCTTTACCTCGCCAGTCCTTCGCCGTCGAGCCCTCGGTGATAACGTGTCTAAATATACATTTAACCCTGCAGCATAATTCTAGCTCATATTTGAGCACAAGTAAAAGGTAAAATCTAAACATCCGCCAGATACTGTGCTTTTTACCTGCTTAATACCACTAAGTTAAACTATGCTATCCGCATTAGCTCGGCTACAGTTTCGCTCCTGTGGCTCCCCTCGAGGTCGCCTTCAGTTAGCTAACGCGAGCTAATGCTAGCTAGAACACGTAATTCCAACGTTTAAGCTTCAAAATCGCTGTAGCACATATTTACTAAGACACAAAGTTGTTAAAATAACACAAACACATTTTGAAATACACATACCTGTGTTTTCTTTCCTTTGAGATTTGCTCTAATGTTGTTTATGTCGCTCTTTGGCTGCAACTTTCACTCCGCCGCCTGCTCGACTGAATCAAAATGGCGAGTGAGTCGAAAGAGCAGGGAACCGGAAACAGGGCTACTGATTTACGTTGCCAGTTAAGTCCTGCAAGTGACGTTTTACTCGGTTACAGTTTGACTATTTAACTCATGCGATACTTAGAGTAACGTAACTAATTCGGGTGTAATAAACAAACTCCGGTTAAAATACACTAGAATATATTGTGATAGCGGATAATAATGAGTGAAATAAAGCTAGATTCTTGGAATCCTCAAAGGGGGGTGCGGCACGGATGTGGCAACCCAGTTCAGAGCAAGTAAACACAATAAACTGCTGATGATCATGATCTATTGATAAAAAATGTTTTTGAAGGTTTGTCCTTCAATAAAAAAATGTAATTTTATTTAATTAAAAATATATTTATATTTAAAATAAAATGTAATAATATATTTAAATTTGGATATTACAATCACTGCTTAACCAGGATATGAACAATTAAAAATGTAATTGGTTAGAGCACAGGAAGCCAAACATTTCTTTGTATTTCATCTCTTTATTCTTTATTTAGTACTATCATCATTCTTGAAATTGTCTTAGGTTAGGAAAAGAAAATACAAGGTTTAGGATTGACACAGTACAATAGAAAAAAAATCCTGTCTGGTCTGATCTGTAGAAAGTGCCAAAGACTTTTTTTGGACCAAGTAATACTGATCACTGTACAGCCTCCCCGGCAACTGGAAATATACTGAAAGTCTAAACACAATACACTTGGTGAAATGTCCAGAAATAAGTAAGGATATAGCTTATTTAGGAACATGAAGAAGAATTTCGACCCCAGTGATGACGGCGTTCAGCAGGAATGAGATGTCACTACAACACGTTACATGTGTGAGTTCCTTCCTGAGAAAGGGTAGCTGTCAATCAAACACGCCACTGCAGGAGGGGCAGGGGGAGATTAAAATCACATGAGGCCTCACTCTGCTGAAGCAACAACACAAGACCCATCATCAACATAATCACCACCAAGAACAGCTTCTTATTCAGGGTAACATTAATGTGGGTGTTCACCAGCATGTGGGCTGAATCTGATTCAAATTTATGACATCATTTACTGCACTTTAGTAGAATCTGACTCGATGCGATGTATTAAAAAAGTGCCTTCTGTAAACATGTCACAGTGGCAATAAATCAAACACAGATACACAGTCCGCCATTTTGTAACATGTCAGCAGGAGAGCCTGGTACCACTCCCATGTCTGTAGTGTTGAATGCTGCATTCCATTTAGCTTGGAAGATTGAAAAACAAGATATTGCTGCCATCGTTAGCATGTTAATACAACTGTATTATGCTGTGTTTTGTGTACAAACACTGTAGCAACATGTCCACAGAAAGAAGCTTGTGCACACAACTGAGACCCCAAAGTAAGTTCTACAACAGCTCCCACCAAAGGGGATGCAGGGAGCAGACATCTTGGATTTTGAGGTACACACAGGGAATCTACTGACAAGGTTAGCTTAGCATAGAGACTGAAAATAGGGAGTAAAAGAAGTAATGTGTTCTGCAGTGTTGATTCAGCCTTTTAGTGCAGACTACTGCCACCTGCTGGTACACAGGGATACGTCCTCATATGCAGATGCAGTTAGCTGTTAGCTGTAGCATTTGAGGTGGGTTCAAGTGCAACTTTTTTGGCTTATCCTTGGTACATATGATGTGTTTAATTGTCCCAAAAACCAAAGGGCTAGCACCGATGACTTCCTCTTACCAACTGACAACTAGCTTAGCACATACAGCAACCACCAATAAAGTTCTTATTTGTTGTGATTTGTTGTACTTATTTTAAACAGAATAAACAAACAGACATATGTATTTATTCTACAGACATGGAAGTGGGCATCAATCCTCTCAGCTTCCCTCACTCTTTCCTCCTCATGGCTGTTCTGTTTCGATTGGTTGAACATGTGAAGGTACCTTTTCTATCCTGGAGCATGTTGCACTGTTAAAATATAAAGATCAGTTGGATATAAAAGTGTAGACAAAATGAGTCACAAAGTCTTTGTTGGAGTAGCAGCTCGACTTCTTTTTTTGTCTCTGAGATGTTCACAGGTGGGCTGTATGAACAGTACTCACCCCTGATTGTTTCTCTTGTTTAACTGGTTACACTGGCCAGTTTAGGGTTAAAAACAAGCCTCCATTCAGGTTTTTTTTTTTGTCAAATTCGTTCAGCATGCACTCGTTCAATCAAGCAACAGTCCAACCCTCTTTAAGCCCCCCTCTAAAAATGGCCGAAGAAAAGCTCCACACAAAGAAAGCAGAGTCAACAATATCAACTGAAGGCCACAGAGAGGTTATTGAACAAGAACTTGTTGAGATTGAGATTAGATTAGCAGTTTCCTGGTAACATCACTATCAGGTATATCTAGTTATTCTACAAAAGCAGCTCTGAAGGCAGGGCAGGGAACAAGGCTGACAAAGGTTTCAAAGTCTGTGGAAAAGACTGATAATAATGTACTACAAACTTCAGATCTACAAGTGGTTGTTAGTCTGTTCCAGTACCCAGGGCTCAGGTCAAAGTCCGCCTCCTGTCGTCTGTAGGTCCTGAAGTCTCCGGCAGCAGATCGCCTCCTGAAGAGGAGACTCCTTGTCTTCCTGCCTCTTTACTCAGAGGACCAACAGCATGAGGTCAGGTGGTTGTTCAGGCCACACACAGCGGTGGCACTGAGGTCCAGAGGTCAGTGTGTGGGCCGGGAGGGAGCGGTCGTACTTCACACCCTGGTGTGGCGACAGCTGTGGGAGGAGCCAGAGCCGGAGGCAGCAGCGCCGGACGGCGAGGACGGGTCGTCGTCGCTCGACTCGTTCTGCTCCTCTTTGTGGAGGCCGAGGCTGATGTGGCTCTGCAGGGCCGCCGGGGTCAGCCACTCCTTGGGCAGGCAGCTCTGCAGGAAGGGGATGCAGGAGCTGAAGTACGCCAGTCTGTTGACCCAGCGAGGGATCTCACGTCCACACAGAAGCTGAAAGAAAGCACAGGAAGCGATACCTTTAAACGCACTCGTGTCACATGATGCCTCAGTTATTTATAGTTGCAGTATACGGCAGTGTGAGACCGACCTCGGACAGCGAGGAGGAGAAGTGGTTGCAGTTTTTGTGCATTAGATGGTAGGCGTTCCCTTTGAACTCTTTCCCCAGCTCCTCCATGATTTTATCTATGTCGTCCTCTGTGAAGTCTGTGGTGCCCAACACGATGGCCTCCCTGTTCAACAGCAGAGAAGAGTCATATCAACACACTCATCTCCGCCACTAACAACAGCAGAGTGCGTTCCAACAGCGCTCGCTCACTTGAATTTGAACGTCTCTCCCAGTTCGGCAGCGTTGCCCGGGTTGATTTCGAAGATGCCGCTGAAAGGGTAGGGATGGCCGCCGTATGCGAATTCTGTGAGGCGGTGAACAAAGAAAAACACAGGTTAGCTCTGTAATTACACAGAAGGAAGCAATTAATCACAGACACACTACGCTTAAATCATTGGGCCCGGCTAATTACCGGCTCGGGCTTATAAAGGAAAACAGTGATGAACGGCAGGCTGGATACAGAGAGCTGAGTGGCCCTGCTTCACTCTGGCTCACAACCACAAATGTAACCGAGCAGTTTCTGACTTGTAGAGTTTTTCACCGTCATTAAGCTGCACACATATTTCAGGATAAAGGCCGGATCATCACATTACTCTGTGCTCAGGACCAATATTTCAAGGTTGCGGGGGTATAATGGATTCCAGTGATCTAGTTTTACGCTGGTTGGTGCCTCTATTTTCAAACCACACACACACACACACACACAGATGAGTCAGTGGTGACTCAACCCAGAGAAATGGGGTCATGTTATTAGCAACACAATTCCAGGTTCCATTTTTAAAAACCAGACTTCATGGGAGTCTGTGAAAAAGCAGCCTTGTAACAAATCTCAGCATCAGGCGGGGATGTTACTCCACACACACACACACACTCTTAAAGGAAAGCCCTGACTTACCTCTGCCGTAAATCTCAATGCCTGAGTGGAAGACTCCAATGCCCAGATTGGAAGTGTATTCATTTATCCAGTACTGCAGAGAGAGAGAGACACAAAGGGAGAGTCAGGAAGAAGAAACATGTCTTCTACAGTGTACAACAAGAGGAAGAGTTAAAGAGTTTGACAGCTGGCTAGCCTAGCTTATCTATTGGAAACTGGCAAACAAAATATACCTTTAAACCTACTTTAACTGGTGAACTGTAACATTATTATTAATAATAATTTAACAATATTTTAACTGTGAATGAAGGTCATGTTTATATTTTCCTATCCAGCAGCAGTAAACTGCAGACAGACACAGAATCCCACTTCTTTGCACCAAAACTAGTAAATGTGTGTCAACTTTTGAAGATAAAACAGAAAAACAAAAAGCAGATAGTGGGTGTTTTTGAGTTAAAGAGGCTTTACTGAGCTCTGTCTCTACACTCTAAACTGCAGGTTTATAATCAACTAACTGCATGAAAGTGGGATGTTTACTCCGACTTATCATATTTCAGCTTCATTTCTACACTTCTCAGTATTGTTCTGGGCATTTTAAGCACTTTTTAAGTATATTTGTGTTTTTTTTTAACAAATCTTAGCTTAAATGTGCTACTTTAGGTTGTTTCTGCAGGATGTGAGGATTTGTGTTCACCGTATTGCTTTATTTGTCCTTATTTTCTGTGATCCTGTAACACAACTGACCCCTAATGTAAAAAAAAACAGAACATATTTCGACTGTTTATGTATTTTCTGAAGTTGTGTGCAGTCAGAACCTTTTCAAAGACTACTGCTGACCTTGCTTTTACAACCCTCATTAATATACTGATTGATTCATTCCTCTACACTCATGTAACAGCGGGGGCATCCCAGCATGCACTGCGCAGAAAACTCCCCTTGAATAGATCCATCATGGCGCTGAATGACAATCCATCCCAGCCTTCCCACCTACCAGCCTGGTGGGTGTTGTTGTTTGGAGCCAGCCTGCCGGCCTACGCTGCAGCCGGGAGATAATTCATAAAAAGGGACCACGAGGCCTCCACCCACACCCCCACACCCTCAGACACCCCCGAGGAAACCTACTAAGAGCCATCCACACTGGCCCAGCTGTCCCCTATTAATAATGAAGCACCTTTCCGGGATCAGAGGAAAAAAATAAAAGCTCGTCCACCACCTCTTCTGGCGTCAGCAGCATCTGCTCATGTTGCTGCTGTGACCTCGACCCCGCTGCCTCTCTAAGATTTTGTCCTTTCACACCAGAGGTTGGACAAAAAAAAAACTTAGAACCAAAGCCAATGCTGAGATTCCTGGAAGGAACCCATCACCGAGGACGAAGTGAAACTCGATCGTGATGAAGCTTCTTCATGTGAAATGATGATGCACGCAGCCTCCTGCCCGTGTAGATACAGCAAGCATCAATACACACATCTACCAGTCACATCGATTTCACGCTGAAGATGATCGATTCATCATCATCATCATCATCATCATCCCTCCTGGCACGATTCACTACACTCATCCTCGCTGTACTTTAATTCTCAGCACAGTTAAGACTGACTCGCCGCCCTCATCATCATCTTCCCTCACTTCCATACACCCCCCCCACCCCCCCACCCACCCTGACCTGCTAAGTCTAAGACCACGGCTGGAATTTAATCAGCTGTTTGAGCAGCTGTCACTTCTGCAGTCACACCAAGGTCCTCATCTGTGAGAACGGCTTGAGGGTATCAAGAGAGCGCTGCAGGTCCCAAGCTGCACCTGGATCGGTCTGCAACTCCTCAACATAGAGAGAGAGTAACCGTGGAGACGAGAGCACTCGGTGAAATGAGGGGACCCAGTTTGAGAATGTAAAAGTGTTTTCTGTCTGCTGTAACAAATGAATGTATTTACACTGTACCTGTGTAGCACCAGAATCTTATATGTGCAATTTAAAGCTACAGTGCAGCACACGTCTCCCCCTTCAGGCAGTGAGAGTCATTACACAAGTAATATGTATATGTATAGTATAAGAGCTAAGCTAGCTTCGCTTAGGTGAGCGACAGAGAAAAGCATTAATGTTAAATATTCGACAAAAGAAACGAAAGGTTTCTGAACCGCTCTGTGAATTTCTGCAGCTTTTTCCATCTCTGTTGCACAGACACCAGATTTAAAGCTCATTTTTGTGTGAGCATAAAACAATTTATCTTCATGATGAATGTGTAATCTTACTTAATGAGTAGCGAGAAGCTCTGGAAGAATGATGGTTTGTAGTAACTGGTTCACAACAGTCCCAAAGGAAGCTGCTCGGCTGTAAAAACCGGGCTGTAGGCACGAGTCTGAATGAGGGACCTTTGTCCTCTGCTGATGTGTGTGTTTATGTGAATGCACATCATGTGAACAGGCACAGTGATGGAGGTCAGAGGGTGGGGGTGGCTCTGGACTGTGTTGCTTCATGCACTTTTTAAGCTGGTGTGTGACTACAAATAAAAAGTGAACTTACCATATCATACACGTTAAGAATGACAGGTTCATTGGCCATGGTTTACACCTGAGCTGGAAAGGCAAACCTCCTCGGACTCCACTCCTTCTGTAACGGCCCTCAGCAGCAGCTCCACACCGCTGTGAACTCACAGGGCCACACGGTGGACAGCAGGAGCGGCGGGGGGCCGAGGCTGGCTGCTCCTTCCACTGCAGGGCAGCAACAACATGAGCGCAGCTCTGCGCGTAAAACAAACAAACAAACAAACAAAGCAAAACGCAGCTGGAGCTCAGACAGATGTCATCATGGGAAGGTCAGGAAAGCGTGCAACCCAGATCCCAGCAGGTGCAGCAGTGGACGCGGCCCATCTCCGGTCTCCGGTCTGAGGAGGATCGATGTTGGCACGAGGTGTAGCCAAAAAAAAAATGTTTGCGTAAAAAAACAAAACAAAAAAGCAACCAGCGCAGCTCAGAACATCACATCAGGTGTGACGGGGTGATCCCACACAACGGGCCTGCACGAGTAGACATCTGAAGCCCTCCTGTCATCACGGGCGAAAAGGCGACAGCTAGAGCGGACCGATGTCGAGGCTGGAGGCGGAGTGCGGCCCATTTTCACACGGAGGATGATGGAAGCAGCTGCGGGAGAAGACTCCTGGGCCACGTCGGTTAATTACAGCTGATCGGGGAGTCGAGTTCAGCATCCCCGGCCGGTGCTGCTGCTACAGCTGGCCCGCGTCCAGCATCCTGTTGGTCGGGAGTGGAGCACAAACCTCCAGCACATGACTCCACCAGCAGCACCGATCCGCTTCCTCCGCCACCACCAAGAAGAGCTGAAAACGGGCTGGATGGAAGCCTTTCAGAGGTCTCTCATGAAGTCCCGCAGCAGCAGAGACGCGTCCGTGTGCCTGCGCTGATCATCCAGCTCCGGCTCTGCCTCTCTGCCTGATTACATCATAGTATCTGCCTCCAACAGCTGATGTGAGTCTGAGCCGCTGGTGGGAGTACAGCAGCACATTTTGTTACAAAAGACTTGACTGTTCCTGCTGGCAGCTTTAACAAGCCTCGTTTTACCTCCAGGCTTTAACACACTCATCCAAACACAAAGTCATTCTGTCTTGATTACTCAAGCGTGTATTTCACTGCACATAAATCAGAGCAACATGTTGACAACACACGGATTATCATCTATATAGATACAAAACAGGTCTTGGACTTTATTTTGATACTATAATATAAAACGGAAGTGTCCACTTTTACTTTGAAAATACAGGACAACATCCGGCGTTCCTCTAAGACTTGATAGATCCATGTTTGTTGTTTAAGAAATATGATTTAAAATGATTTTATTTTATGATTTTACTCATTGAGAGACATTTTAGAAGCTGCAGTTCATCTCCGCCTTCTCTGGCTAATGTATCAATCATCATATATCCAGTGTTTGCCAGGTTCTATTTTAAACTTTTAAACTCATCATGGTAATAAATTGTCATCATCTCCTGTGCTATCATTATCAGTATCAATTAAGGTTCTAATGTAGGGAGGCAATAATTCATTTATTGCCTAATTTATATGAAAGTGTTCCATTGTCTGGTCCAGGTGGGCAGAGCAGAGTCTACCTCAGTGTTGGCATGAACCTCGGAGAGGTAAACAGAGGTTCAACCATAAAATAAAAGCCTAATTTTAGCCTCAGACCCTGAGTCATCAATCAATACACACAGGTATTACTACAGGTGAATCCATGTAACACATTTAGACCCTGATCATTGATATAAATAATGAGTAAGAGGGAACCTAATACAAAAAAACCCTGCAGCACCCCCTTGAGGACAGAAACCAATTCAGGACAAATTTTTGTCAATCGCTTTTGACAAATCAAGAAAAAGTGATTTGATGTCAACATCTGAAGCCTGGGAGGGCTGAGGAACGAGGCAAATTAATGTAAGAGTCAAGTCAAAGGAGGCTCCATCAGTCAGCTGTCTGAAGCTGAAATAAACCTAAAATGCAACATCCTGAAGAACCACGTCTACATACTACAGCACAGAGAGAGAGAGAGAGAGAGAGAGCTGCTGCACAGAAGCTGAGGACACCATACATTCATAAAACCAAAGAAAAGGTCCTGAAAACACATCAGAAAGAGTTAAGACAAAAGGATTCAGATTAATCACTACTACAGCACACAAACAGTTAAAGTAATGAGGATATTGGGTCACAAGAAGATCCTGAACGCGAAGAACATTCCTTTTCAGACCCCATACACCAAAATACAAAACTACTGGCGTAGGAAGACCAGTAAAGAGGAAGTCATAAAAACAGAGAAGGCACATAAAGTATTCCTACAACAGAACTGAGAAGCTGTCAGAGACGCCAACACGTTTCAGCAATTTAAGTCTGACATGTTGAAGAAGGATGATAAATGTGGTAACTTATTAGTTACTCTTGGTGTTTGAGAAGACTGGGCACAAACAATTATGGCAACAAAGTGACTAATAATATTACTGAGCAGATTTACAAAACATAAGGGCAGCAGTGGCTCAGTGGTAGAGCAGGGTTGTCCAATAACCGGAGGGTTGGTGGTTCGATCCCAGCTCCTCCCTAGTCATTGTTGTGTGTCCTTGGGCAAGGCACTTTACCAGCACTGCCTCCAGTACACTCACTGGTGTGGCGCTCCTTGCTGGTCATTGTATGACACTGCTTGGCAGCCTTAAGCAATTTCTTAATTTATTAAAGTATCTAAAATGAAATAAATAAATAACTCTTGCCTTTATCGATGTGTAGAATCATAAAAAAAAACACACTCAGGTGAATTAAACATGGGTTTTAATGAGGCCTGGATGTCAAACACATAGTGTTGTATAATTTATTTAGTGCTTCTGATCAACTTTTCAGTCACATATTCACAATCCTGCGCAGCAGAGCGACATGAAATGTATTTACAGACACTGAACCTCACATCCAAGTCAGAGACGCTCAGGTGACCAGCCAGAGGTGGACAAAAACAAAAAAAAAAAAGACGACAAAACACACCCAGCATACACAACTCACTCCTTCACCTGCCCTCTGGCTGTTACTACAGGACTCCCATGATTGTGGCTAGTGCAAAAACAAAACAAACAAAAAACATGTAATGTTGCTGACAGCAACTCATTTCTTAGCTGCTTCTTGTTTTTTTTAGTATGAAGCTGTTGGTCCACCACACAGATAACAACTCATATTCACATCTTTTCTCAGCAGGAGGAGCGGTTTGATTGATTGTAAAAGCTGAACGTTTGTTAGCATGTTTGAGTTTTAAAGGTTCACCCTGAGTGAGCAGCCGACACTTTGCTGTTCAGAAATCCCATAAAAACACCAAAACCAACAGAAATCTGATACCTGCTTTAGTGACGTGTTGATCCCACACACACACAAACACACACACCTGCTGCCGGAAACACTCACAAGAACACTGGATGTGTATTAATCTGCAGCTTAAAATAGTCCCAAACAAAAACAAAGGCACTACTTCCCCTTGTTTGAGTAACATATGCTAAAAACTACAGTGAGAGTCAGGTGAGATGTTGTTCTGGTGTGTTTTAAGGCTTGGTTTTGGTCTTTTTATGAATTTATTTGACATAAAAAATACAGATTTAAGGACATATATTGGGCTGATTTTCATTTTGATCAACACAAGAAGCGATATCCCTTCGAACGGACAGATAAAGGCACTCGAAACGTTTCCCACCGGACCACACAGCTCCTCCCATCATTCTGTGCAACAGTGCAAAATGAAAATCAAACCCAGTCGTGTGAATTTGGAATGTACAGCAGCCCCCCCCAACCATCAGACAGATCGGCCATTCAGTCACAGACTGAACACAACGCAGCCTTTCAGTGGGAGAATAGACTCTGAAGCGTGCGTCAGCCTGGCTCAAAGATTTAAACCGTTTTGTGCGGAGCTCAGCCCAGCAGCAGGAATGTGCACATCCTTCTCCTCATTAACATCTCAAGGTGGCGAGAAAGCCTCCTATTGCATAGGAAGGGTGTCAAGAAGCTACCGTTAATCACATAACACACAAGAATATGGAAAAACGCATCAGTGACACCGACACCTGCTAATCAAAAACATAAGGTCTACAGTTTCCACTTGGTTTCCCTCTTTTTTCTCTTCTTTGGCGTTTAGCAAAGTTTGTTTGATCTTAAAATAACACAGACGTCACCGGGCTACTTTAAAAAAAAAGTGCTTTCCTATTTCTGGCGAAAATAAATGAATGCTAGCACCGCCGCGACTCCCGCTAACGCTGTCAGCGTTCCCCAAAAAGACGCAGCAGACTGGTGATCGGGTTGTGGGCTTTTTGGTCCGTTTATGTGACGTGGCAGCTGCAAGAAAACACAGAACAAGAAAAGTTACTCTGACTCCGTCGGCTCAGCTTTACTGTCAGTGTCAGCATATCCGATCGGAACTGTACTGTTGATGAGGTTTCACCTTTTTTTTATAGCTGTGATTTGATGATGGTTTCAAACTGAACCATACAACACAGCAGGGATGAAATACTGAATGGGCCTACTGAGCCCAGGCCCAGGGGACCAAGGGGGGGGGGGGGCCCTGATGGCAAAGCCTGTGAACTACTATGTTATCCAAACTGTATTACAAACTCCCATTTCATCCGTCCTGATATGGTTTTAGATCCATGTAGCCAAATAACACTGGTTATGTTATATGATATAGCTTCATAGGGCCCCTCGATCCAGTAACCTGTGATTTTCTATGTCATATGTGTTAATAGAACCTACATCATAGGTCCTGTTGGGTGATTATATGCACACCTGGTTGTCCTGCAGGGGGCCATTTTTCCTGTCTAGGCCCAGGTCCCCATTAACTCATAATCTGTCCCTGCAACACACATGATGCATTCACGGACCACTGAAAAGTTAAAGGTCCGATCTAAGAATAAAAACAACAAAAAAGACCACATCACCAGCAGTTTGCCAGACTTCTATTTTACACATAGACCCTTCAAAATATGTGCAAATCTGCGAGGAGTTATTCCTAACATGTCAAATCTGTGAAGGGGGGGGGGGGGGGGGGGGGGTTATGCACACAGCAAAACTACAGAGATCAAAGTGAGCTCTCTGTTTGGAAGTGAAAAGGCTCTTAAAGAGCCCACAGCACCTCCCAGTGTCAACATTTCCAACTCCCTGAGCTCAGGCAGGAACTTTATGCATGTGTATCCCTAGAGTTAACCTGCATAAACACCGTTTCCAGATTTTTTAAAAAAATCTTATGATGATTTTATCCACATATATGTATTTGTCTCCTACCTTTTTCAGTACACGGAGCTCCACGTCCTCCCCGGCTGTTCTGAACAGCTCCACCACAGCTTTGTGTGTCCGATCCTCCAGAGTGACCCCGTTTATCTGCCGCATAACAGAAACCTCATCATCACTCCTGAACTGTGCCTGGGCTACAGTTCATTATTATTTTATCACAGGCACAGCTTCTGTATTATAAATAATCAGAAACTGTGTCTCCTTCTTTATGAATGTCAGTGTTTGTTACCGCCAGGATCTTGTCTCCTTCTTGGAGTCTCCCATCCAGCGCTGCTGCTCCATCTTCTTTTATTTTAGACACGTATATACCACTGTCATTCACCACATACTGCTGGTCCACGCCTCCTACTATATTGAACCCCAGGCCTAGAAGGAGACACAGGTTAAATTCAATAAGTCCAGCTGGTTAGCAGGGCAGAGGCTGCTCTTCCAATCACAACATTTATCTCAATGGATCAAAGTACACTGCTACTCACACCAGTCCCCCACATGTTACATAACGTGTAAACCACTCATTACTCTCACTTTCAGCTGAATAACCCGCAGATTTTAACACAGAAAGTATGACAGGCCGAGCACTGATGTCAAAAAAGTGCATAAATGTTTATTTTCATGATTAAACTGAGCTGCTAAAGCTAAGACAGCGTCCACAGCTCAGCTGCTCTGCTGGTAATACACGGCCACACACAGCGTGACGAGGCTTTGCTTATAATTATAAGCAAATTAGCCTTTAGCTTCAGGACACACACACACAGTAGTAGCTTGACAGCGTTGATTTTTTTTTGCTGCTACGTAGCAAGCTAGCTGCGCTAACAGTCCGTGCTAACAGCTTGTACAAAGTTATCTTCTTACCGGCCGGTCCACGCTTCAGTTGAATGGACACCACGTTGGGTGAGGAGTGCAGGGAGCCGTTCATGGTGTCAAGACGCCAAATGTTTAAAAATAAGTGAACGGAGAAGAAGGCAGAAACTATTTATCTGAAGGTGAACTCATTGAGGAGTTTCGATTTGCTTCCTCCGGCGCAGATGGAAGTTGGAGCTGCGGCGCCCCCTGATGGGAGGAGAAGGAACTGCAGGCCGACCTTTGAATTACACAGTGTAC